>NC_137508.1:23080000-23097500 GCF_041902795.1 Electrophorus electricus | reverse complement strand
TGTTAGGGTATAACCACAGTATAAAGAACTACCAGTATAAATGTTAGGGTATAACCACAGTATAAAGAACTACCAGTATAAATGTTAGGGCATAACCACAGTATAAAGAAATACCAGTATAAATGTTAGGGTATAACCACAGTATAAAGAACTACCAGTATAAATGTTAGGGTATAACCACAGTATAAAGAACTACCAGTATAAATATTAGGGTATAACCACAGTATAAAGAACTACCAGTATAAATGTTAGTGTATAACCACAGTATAAATGTTAGGGTATAACCACAGTATAAAGAACTACCAGTATAAATGTTAGTGTATAACCACAGTATAAAGAACTACCAGTATAAATGTTAGGGCATAACCACAGTATAAAGAACTACCAGTATAAATGTTAGTGTATAACCACAGTATAAATGTTAGGGTATAACCACAGTATAAAGAACTACCAGTATAAATGTTAGGGTATAACCACAGTATAAAGAACTACCAGTATAAATGTTAGTGTATAACCACAGTATAAAGAACTACCAGTATAAATGTTAGGGCATAACCACAGTATAAAGAACTACCAGTATAAATGTTAGTGTATAACCACAGTATAAATGTTAGGGTATAACCACAGTATAAAGAACTACCAGTATAAATGTTAGTGTATAACCACAGTATAAATGTTAGGGTATAACCACAGTATAAAGAACTACCAGTATAAATGTTAGGGCATAACCACAGTATAAAGAACTACCAGTATAAATGTTAGTGTATAACCACAGTATAAATGTTAGGGTATAACCACAGTATAAAGAACTACCAGTATAAATGTTAGGGTATAACCACAGTATAAAGAACTACCATTATAAATGTTAGTGTATAACCACAGTATAAAGAACTACCAGTATAAATGTTAGGGCATAACCACAGTATAAAGAACTACCAGTATAAATGTTAGTGTATAACCACAGTATAAATGTTAGGGTATAACCACAGTATAAAGAACTACCAGTATAAATGTTAGTGTATAACCACAGTATAAATGTTAGGGTATAACCACAGTATAAAGAACTACCAGTATAAATGTTAGGGCATAACCACAGTATAAAGAACTACCAGTATAAATGTTAGTGTATAACCACAGTATAAATGTTAGGGTATAACCACAGTATAAAGAACTACCAGTATAAATGTTAGGGTATAACCACAGTATAAAGAACTACCAGTATAAATGTTAGTGTATAACCACAGTATAAAGAACTACCAGTATAAATGTTAGGGCATAACCACAGTATAAAGAACTACCAGTATAAATGTTAGTGTATAACCACAGTATAAATGTTAGGGTATAACCACAGTATAAAGAACTACCAGTATAAATGTTAGGGTATAACCACTGTATAAAGAAATACCAGTATAAATGTTAGGGCATAACCACAGTATAAAGAACTACCAGTATAAATGTTAGGGCATAACCACATTATAAAGAACTACCAGTATAAATGTTAGGGTATAACCACTGTATAAAGAAATACCAGTATAAATGTTAGGGCATAACCACAGTATAAAGAACTACCAGTATAAATGTTAGGGCATAACCACATTATAAAGAACTACCAGTATAAATGTTAGGGCATAACCACAGTATAAAGAACTACCAGTATAAATGTTAGGGCATAACCACAGTATAAATGTTAGGGTATAACCACAGTATAAAGAACTACCAGTATAAATGTTAGGGTATAACCACAGTATAAAGAACTACCAGTATAAATGTTAGGGTATAACCACATTATAAAGAACTACCAGTATAAATGTTAGGGTATAACCACAGTATAAAGAACTACCAGTATAAATGTTAGGGCATAACCACATTATAAAGAACTACCAGTATAAATGTTAGGGTATAACCACAGTATAAAGAACTACCAGTATAAATGTTAGGGCATAACCACAGTATAAAGAACTACCAGTATAAATGTTAGGGTATAACCACAGTATAAAGAACTACCAGTATAAATGTTAGGGCATAACCACATTATAAAGAACTACCAGTATAAATGTTAGGGTATAACCACAGTATAGAGAACTACCAGTATAAATGTTAGCGTATAACCACAGTATAAAGAACTACCAGTATAAATGTTAGGGTATAACCACAGTATAAAGAACTACCAGTATAAATGTTAGGGTATAACCACAGTATAAAGAAATACCAGTATAAATGTTAGGGTATAACCACAGTATAGAGAACTACCAGTATAAATGTTAGCGTATAACCACAGTATAAAGAACTACCAGTATAAATGTTAGGGTATAACCACAGTATAAAGAACTACCAGTATAAATGTTAGGGTATAACCACAGTATAAAGAACTACCAGTATAAATGTTAGGGCATAACCACAGTATAAAGAAATACCAGTATAAATGTTAGGGTATAACCACAGTATAAAGAACTACCAGTATAAATGTTAGCGTATAACCACAGTATAAAGAACTACCAGTATAAATGTTAGGGTATAACCACAGTATAAAGAACTACCAGTATAAATGTTAGGGTATAACCACAGTATAAAGAACTACCAGTATAAATGTTAGGGCATAACCACAGTATAAAGAAATACCAGTATAAATGTTAGGGTATAACCACAGTATAAAGAACTACCAGTATAAATGTTAGGGTATAACCACAGTATAAAGAACTACCAGTATAAATATTAGGGTATAACCACAGTATAAAGAACTACCAGTATAAATGTTAGTGTATAACCACAGTATAAATGTTAGGGTATAACCACAGTATAAAGAACTACCAGTATAAATGTTAGTGTATAACCACAGTATAAAGAACTACCAGTATAAATGTTAGGGCATAACCACAGTATAAAGAACTACCAGTATAAATGTTAGTGTATAACCACAGTATAAATGTTAGGGTATAACCACAGTATAAAGAACTACCAGTATAAATGTTAGGGTATAACCACAGTATAAAGAACTACCAGTATAAATGTTAGTGTATAACCACAGTATAAAGAACTACCAGTATAAATGTTAGGGCATAACCACAGTATAAAGAACTACCAGTATAAATGTTAGTGTATAACCACAGTATAAATGTTAGGGTATAACCACAGTATAAAGAACTACCAGTATAAATGTTAGTGTATAACCACAGTATAAATGTTAGGGTATAACCACAGTATAAAGAACTACCAGTATAAATGTTAGGGCATAACCACAGTATAAAGAACTACCAGTATAAATGTTAGTGTATAACCACAGTATAAATGTTAGGGTATAACCACAGTATAAAGAACTACCAGTATAAATGTTAGGGTATAACCACAGTATAAAGAACTACCATTATAAATGTTAGTGTATAACCACAGTATAAAGAACTACCAGTATAAATGTTAGGGCATAACCACAGTATAAAGAACTACCAGTATAAATGTTAGTGTATAACCACAGTATAAATGTTAGGGTATAACCACAGTATAAAGAACTACCAGTATAAATGTTAGTGTATAACCACAGTATAAATGTTAGGGTATAACCACAGTATAAAGAACTACCAGTATAAATGTTAGGGCATAACCACAGTATAAAGAACTACCAGTATAAATGTTAGTGTATAACCACAGTATAAATGTTAGGGTATAACCACAGTATAAAGAACTACCAGTATAAATGTTAGGGTATAACCACAGTATAAAGAACTACCAGTATAAATGTTAGTGTATAACCACAGTATAAAGAACTACCAGTATAAATGTTAGGGTATAACCACAGTATAAAGAACTACCAGTATAAATGTTAGGGCATAACCACAGTATAAAGAACTACCAGTATAAATGTTAGGGCATAACCACATTATAAAGAACTACCAGTATAAATGTTAGGGCATAACCACAGTATAAAGAACTACCAGTATAAATGTTAGGGCATAACCACAGTATAAATGTTAGGGTATAACCACAGTATAAAGAACTACCAGTATAAATGTTAGGGTATAACCACAGTATAAAGAACTACCAGTATAAATGTTAGGGTATAACCACATTATAAAGAACTACCAGTATAAATGTTAGGGTATAACCACAGTATAAAGAACTACCAGTATAAATGTTAGGGCATAACCACATTATAAAGAACTACCAGTATAAATGTTAGGGTATAACCACAGTATAAAGAACTACCAGTATAAATGTTAGGGCATAACCACAGTATAAAGAACTACCAGTATAAATGTTAGGGTATAACCACAGTATAAAGAACTACCAGTATAAATGTTAGGGCATAACCACATTATAAAGAACTACCAGTATAAATGTTAGGGTATAACCACAGTATAAAGAACTACCAGTATAAATGTTAGGGTATAACCACAGTATAAAGAACTACCAGTATAAATGTTAGGGTATAACCACAGTATAAAGAAATACCAGTATAAATGTTAGGGTATAACCACAGTATAAATGTTAGGGTATAACCACAGTATAAAGAACTACCAGTATAAATGTTAGGGTATAACCACAGTATAAAGAACTACCAGTATAAATGTTAGGGTATAACCACTGTATAAAGAAATACCAGTATAAATGTTAGGGTATAACCACAGTATAAAGAACTACCAGTATAAATGTTAGGGTATAACCACAGTATAAAGAACTACCAGTATAAATGTTAGGGCATAACCACATTATAAAGAACTACCAGTATAAATGTTAGGGTATAACCACAGTATAAAGAACTACCAGTATAAATGTTAGGGCATAACCACATTATAAAGAACTACCAGTATAAATGTTAGGGCATAACCACAGTATAAAGAACTACCAGTATAAATGTTAGGGCATAACCACAGTATAAAGAACTACCAGTATAAATGTTAGGGTATAACCACAGTATAAAGAACTACCAGTATAAATGTTAGGGTATAACCACAGTATAAAGAACTACCAGTATAAATGTTAGGGCATAACCACAGTATAAAGAACTACCAGTATAAATGTTAGGGCATAACCACAGTATAAAGAACTACCAGTATAAATGTTAGGGCATAACCACATTATAAAGAACTACCAGTATAAATGTTAGGGTATAACCACAGTATAAAGAACTACCAGTATAAATGTTAGGGTATAACCACAGTATAAAGAACTACCAGTATAAATGTTAGGGTATAACCACAGTATAAAGAAATACCAGTATAAATGTTAGGGTATAACCACAGTATAAATGTTAGGGTATAACCACAGTATAAAGAACTACCAGTATAAATGTTAGGGTATAACCACAGTATAAAGAACTACCAGTATAAATGTTAGGGTATAACCACTGTATAAAGAAATACCAGTATAAATGTTAGGGTATAACCACAGTATAAAGAACTACCAGTATAAATGTTAGGGTATAACCACAGTATAAAGAACTACCAGTATAAATGTTAGGGCATAACCACATTATAAAGAACTACCAGTATAAATGTTAGGGTATAACCACAGTATAAAGAACTACCAGTATAAATGTTAGGGCATAACCACATTATAAAGAACTACCAGTATAAATGTTAGGGCATAACCACAGTATAAAGAACTACCAGTATAAATGTTAGGGCATAACCACAGTATAAAGAACTACCAGTATAAATGTTAGGGTATAACCACAGTATAAAGAACTACCAGTATAAATGTTAGGGTATAACCACAGTATAAAGAACTACCAGTATAAATGTTAGGGTATAACCACAGTATAAAGAACTACCAGTATAAATGTTAGGGCATAACCACATTATAAAGAACTACCAGTATAAATGTTAGGGTATAACCACAGTATAAAGAACTACCAGTATAAATGTTAGGGCATAACCACATTATAAAGAACTACCAGTATAAATGTTAGGGCATAACCACAGTATAAAGAACTACCAGTATAAATGTTAGGGCATAACCACAGTATAAAGAACTACCAGTATAAATGTTAGGGTATAACCACAGTATAAAGAACTACCAGTATAAATGTTAGGGTATAACCACAGTATAAAGAAATACCAGTATAAATGTTAGGGTATAACCACAGTATAAAGAACTACCAGTATAAATGTTAGGGTATAACCACAGTATAAAGAACTACCAGTATAAATGTTAGGGTATAACCACAGTATAAAGAACTACCAGTATAAATGTTAGGGCATAACCACATTATAAAGAACTACCAGTATAAATGTTAGGGCATAACCACAGTATAAAGAACTACCAGTATAAATGTTAGGGCATAACCACAGTATAAAGAACTACCAGTATAAATGTTAGGGCATAACCACAGTATAAAGAACTACCAGTATAAATGTTAGGGCATAACAACAGTATAAAGAACTACCAGTATAAATGTTAGGGTATAACCACAGTATAAATGTTAGGGTATAACCACAGTATAAATGTTAGGGTATAACCACAGTATAAAGAACTACCAGTATAAATGTTAGGGTATAACCACAGTATAAAGAAATACCAGTATAACTGTTAGGGTATAACCACAGTATAAAGAACTACCAGTATAAATGTTAGAGTATAACCACAGTATAAAGAACTACCAGTACAAATGTTAGGGTATAACCACAGTATAGAGAACTACTAGTATAAATGTTAGGGCATAACCACAGTATAAAGAACTACCAGTATAAATGGCTTTAAAAAGTGCCCATGCCCCTACCGCACCCAGTTATGTAAAATGTACGGCTTGTACAGTTGTACAGACTACAAGCGAACATTTACGTGTGGCTGATTTCATCTTTGTCTTTAAAGTCTCTGAATAAGGAGTCAACAGAGTGCGCCATTACCTCTTCTCCATCCGTGAACGTGTGTGCTTTGCGTGGCCAACATGAAAAGAAGCTTCAAGCTAGTGATTTCGTAGTGATCTGGTACAAACTGATATTTAGGCCTTTAGTGAAGCTTGCATCTAAGATCTACACTTTGATGCCATGAGCTATCACTCATTTTTCCCCCTTAACTGTAGTGAGTAAAACCTCGTCCTCTCAGTCCCTGTGAAAGTTGTATGTCGTTTTCTCTATCTTTTGAGTCAAATTTGAGGGGAAGAAAGAAACCATCTCGTTGAGATGTGTAATAACCCTACAGAACTTACTAACTAGTTAGCGAGGTAGCTAATAAGGACTACGGCAGGGGGACACAGCTATGGTAAACGTAACAACCACAGCAGACGTGTTACTTGTACAGCAGACACATTTAATCCAGGATATCTGGGGGATTGACTGGTTGACCCCCAAACCTGGGAGCGTTCACCCATTAACTCAACTAGGCTTGGACGGATTTATTTCCTAGCTAAAGCATCCGATTTCTCTCGTGTTACCATTTGTGTTTACTTTAATGTTGGCATGCTGTTTAGCTAGCCAGCCAGCTGAATGCGTAAAGAACAGCGCACGATGTTGTCACACCACCTGTTTTCTCAGGTCACTACAATTCCCCCGTTACTATTCTGACCCTTAGATACTAAGCTAACGTTACCTACATAGGTGTCAAGATAGCTGCTTAGTTACTGTCTGAAGAAAAAAAAAACTCGTCTCGCTTTCACTTTTTAGCCATCACTTCCTCCAATTGTTCACCTCCACTGACTGACTAAATTAGAAAAGAACGATGTGCTAACTCGTTACCCCCCCCGTAACACGTCTGTAATAAGAATGACTTATTACAGCCATGTCTGGCCGGAAGGGGTTAATTCATGTCATATCTGTTCTACCCCCCAGCAGGACGGAGCCCATCTTGACTAGTGGTTTGTAAAAGATTGGCGCTACGATTCTGCAAGATGGCGAGCGTGCCGCCTTAATGAACTTTAAAGATGGCCTAAGGAGGTGGAGAGATTCCTTGTCGACACATAAGTACACATAAGCACCCAGCCAGCCGGAGAACTATGGTTTGAAGTAGTAGTTGTGTAATTTACATCATTATCACTTTTCTAGTTCACGATGAAGGCAGGAAATGTCTGAAAAGCTTCAAGACATCTAAAGGACATCTTCAAACCTGGATGTTTAATGCGCTATAAAGCTAATGAACACAAAATGGAGAGAAAAATTGATTCTCTCTCTGAAAAAATTGATTCCCTCTGACATTGATATGGAGAGAGGGTATCCTGGCATAGGTTTGCAGTTTTCCATAATGGAGTTTCACAGCCCAGCATGGCGATAGAGAAGAGTATTTAAAGTGAAATGATTGTGTAGTCCAGCATGCTAACAAGCCATTCTCTTAATGACCAGAGATTATGGGAGACATGAAACAGTATCTCTCACACACATATGAATATGAAAAGAAAATTATGCAAATTTCCAATCAAGTGAATTAAAGTGTCGCGTTTTTTTTATGTGCAAATGACTGCATAATAATAATAGTTTATATAATAAACAAATTGATTGGACAGCCCATGCTGTCTCAAAGTTCTGATACATGACTCTGACATACTATCTCCCATTGTGAATGTGAATGCCGTGATGAAGCAAATATATCTGTGCTAATAAGGCCTTTAATGATGACTGATGAATTTGTGTTCATAGAGGATGAATCTGTCTTTCCTTTCGTATTTCAGATTGATTCACCACCTGTGTTTAAATGGGCATATTTCCAAATGAGGCACACTTGATATGTTTGCCAGCAGATTACAGTAAAGTCTGTGTCTGTCAGCCATGGTCTCGCCACTGGTTGCATTAGGAGAGATGTGTTATGCATGTCTCCCTGAATTACATTTGACAACCAACGGCCTCTCTCATGTTATGTTAAATGTTATGGTGTTAAGGGGGGGTGCGCACATATGCATAACTACTTTATTTTAAAAAAAATGACTAAAGTAAAAAAAAAATATTTTCCAGGTATACTTTCTGAAGAGCAATCTGTTTTAGATACTATTTTAATTTTAAGGCAGACGTGAAACTGTCATGTGGAAATCTCGTCTAATGCACACAAACTTCGGCCACTTCACATGAATAATTCTGTCAGACTTGTTTTTAATTTATGTTTTAATTAGACTTCCAAGCCTAAAAAGTCATTTACTCGGAGTGTGGGTGGGGTGTGAGTGTAATTAAACTGATTTATATCTGATTATTTTGTCATAATGCTGTACATAAAACAAAATGGACACTGAAAAAAAGCCAAAACAAAACATGAGCCCAAACCTCAGAGCGTCACTGTCAGCTCTGTGATTGGGCATTTTTAAACCTGGTTAAAGCACCATGCAAAATATCATATAGCTGGTAAACCTGTGTCCTCTCTGCTCATATGATTCTGTCAGTCAGCTACCCACACACCCTGGGACACAGTCTGACCAATGGCTGCGTGTAGGGCGTGTACTGGATCGACCAATTGTGGCGTCCGAGAAGGCAGGACATGTAGAGAACGGTCAAAGTAATGCCAGAACGTCTGCACAGTGGTTGGAGAGTAGAGAACACAATTATCCACATGGAAGGAAAGACAAATCCCAGACATTGTTGGGATTGTAGAAATCCTGGACAGACGCATTTTTTAGGTCCAAAAAACATGGCTAGGAAAAAGAGGCCATATGATCACCCTAATGATGTAAGAATCCAGGATCCACTTCACTATGGAAAGTCTTCCTCTAACTTTGATTAAACATACAAAAAATACAGATTTTGAAGCAGCTGTTATTATTTCCGTATAGCACAAGAAAAGAAACAACACAGTTTGTCGGTTGCCAGGTTTTCTCAGCAGATTTGCGTTTTTTTCACATTAAATTTCAATCTGGCTAACCACAGACGTATTTGACCAGTTAGTGTAAATGCATGTGGTTAAAAGCCTATCCCTCTAGAGTTCAGGCTCAAGACCAGCGTGTAAACAGGGTTTACATGACTATGATTTGTGAGGACACAATATTTGACTTTACTTAAGAAAGCAGGGCTGCTGGTTCTCCATGATCACCAGGGATATCAGGCTAGCTCTGTCTCGGTCTTTAGTGCATCTATGACCCTTCGATCACTCTCGTGCTGTGTATTCACACCTGAAACATTTTTAATGGGTCTGCTTATAACACTCCCCATATCTCTGACGCTGATACTACTGTTTTTTTTGTTCCGGTGTACATCTTGACCTTGTGATGGCTTTGCGAGACTTAGCGCTGTGCAGGGTGTCCCCATGTTGCCGGCCATAAATATCTGAGGTTCAAGGTTCCATAAACTGTGACGTGTCCGAGGGCCATTAATGCCATGACACACCAGCACTGTCACAAACCAACAAATGCTGCTCTTACCCACAAACACCGACACACACGCACACGGCGACACACACCCACACGCACTGCTCTCCCTGCAGATCAATAATATTCACTTCCTGAAAGAGCTCTTTGGGTGTGCTTTTTGGTGAAACACTCCATCAGTCACAGATATATTCACTCTCTCTGCTCTACACAAGCACACGCAAGCACTCACGGACGAGACATCGGTATTCCTCACTTGTAAAGGCATGTCAAGAAAAAGTGCAACAGTTTAAAGAGAAAAAAAGGGAAGTCAGAAGTGCAGTATTTGTCAGTAAACATTAAACAGATCTAAAACTCTTCCCTGTGAAAGCCTGAAATTGGTCCAAAGTTTATGTAATGCTGACAGCGAAACATCTTTTTTTAATGGTGTGACCTGAAATTTGAGTATCTCCTTTCTCTTAGCCAACACTTTCGCCGCGTTTAGACAGGAGCATGGCAAGCGGTGTGGGATCGGTTGTTCATCCCGCCAGGGTCTTCAGCTCGGCACCCTTAAACCTCAGCCCTTTAATGCTCAGCTGTCCGGTGGGAGGGGCACGTCAGCACTTCAGCGCCGGTGCTGAAACAGGGGCCACATCTCAGGGTCATTCAGTCGAGGGCTCTGTTTGTTTGGGCAGTGCGTCCGTACATACAGACACAGCCCAGTGTAGGGAGCCATCAGAGTCATGCGGGGTCCCACCCAGGATGCTTGGGGGCTGAAGATGGCTGGGGGCGTCCTTGGGAACAGCTGCTACTTGGACGGTGGCCTTCACGTTAAATATCCGCAATCTTCAGATGGATGGAATCCTCTGTCATAGCAGACTAAGGGCCGTGCTCGGCCAGCCATTAGTGTCGGACCTCCTGGAAATACACAGATGAGAAATTTTAATACTGACATTTCGGTGAACACAGGAGGTAAGCTCGCCCCGCTGGCTGACTCGAGTTCTTGGGGCTGATTTTCATACAGTGTTTGCGTTTACTCTCTTATACAAGCAGTGCGTGCAAATCTATACGATTTTGCAGCATAAATACCGAGCTGAGGATTCTGGGTAAATGCGAGGGATGCGTTGTGCTCAATCAGACGCTGCCAAAGCCATAGAGGACTTTACTCTGTCACTGATGAGTCTGCTGTGTTATGTGATCAACCTGCAGCTGAAACAATACCTTGCTACTGGGTCAAGCATAGGGAGTCTTGGAGTTAAAGACTTCTGCAGGAACCTAAACAGGGCTAGTAATAAAAAAAAAACGCCCTCTAAAATGTATATTCTAGGCTGATATGTTTTTTAACGAAGTGCTTAGCTGAGTATTTTTTTACATGAAAGATTAATGTTGGTAAGATGACGAGTCAGTGCTGAGAACGGTGGTTTATTTCTGCTCCATCCCTCTGCTGTGTGTCTCAGCTCCTGCGAATGCCCAGATAGTGCACTCTGGCCAGGCCTGTGTGGTGAAGGAGGACAACATCAGTGAAGGGATATACACCATCCGTGAGGGAGACACACTCAGGCTGCAGTGCCTGGTCAAGGGACATCCACGACCCCAGGTATTCCCTCTCTCTCTCTCTCTCTCTCTCTCTCTCTCTCTCTCTCTCTCATTCTTGCTCTCTCACATAAACACATATATAAACACACATAAAAAAACATAAACATAAACACAAAAAACACACTCACACAGACATGTAAACACACATAGTAGATATACACACATGTAAACACACATAGTAGATATACACACACAAACATGCACACAACTATGAATACCAATACATACACACCTGTGCATAGACGCACACACACACACACACACACACACACAAATTATGACCTCTGAATATTCATGCTTTCATCTAAAAGAAAGGCCATCAAACAGGTAAGCTCAGTTCTGGAGGTCTTCAAAGAACGCTATATAAAGTGTGTGTGTGTGTGTGTGTGTGTGTGTGTATGACTGTGTGTATATCCTCCCAGGGGTTCCTGCCATTTCTTGTTCACCGGCAGTAAAATTTAGAGCTTGCATGATGTGTATTTTTCGCGTGGATTTAGAGTTCGCATGATGTCTGTTGTTGCAGGAAGATTTAGAGCGGGCATGATGTGTATTCTGAGTCAGACACAAGAAGACCGCTGTGCTTTTGATATTGCAAGGGGGAGCCTGTGAAAAGCAGTGGAAAAAAACCTTCAGGTAGCTGCATGCACGCTAGAGAAAGCAGAGTTAAAATGAACCAGGGCATGTGTTCGCAACCGCTGCGTGTCTGCAGGCAGACTGCCTGAGAGAAGGCCTCAGCGTCAGAACACGCTGCAGCGTCAGAACACGCTGCAGCGACATCGAGCCACGGAAACAAGAACCCACATTGAGCAAACGATTCTCCGCAGACGCTTCTGCTCTGCGCTTCACACTCCAGCCTGCAGGGGGCCCCACTCGGCATGCCAGTGACATTCACCGTGATGATCACAGGCCACTGCCGGTTGGGTCACATCACCGACGGCATGACGACACAGGCGAAACAAAGGGTTTTGACAAAAGTGTGTGTGGTCCCGCCTCCCGTCACATCACACGAGGGGCGGGGCAGACAGATCTGCAACAGTGACACCTGGTGTCAGACAGAGAGAGCTTTGACCAGCCCAAGAGAGAGAGATGCACCTGTAGTGGTTCGATACCTGCATTTTACAGGCTGTGCTCTGTCTGTGAGCATGGGTGCACAGATATGTCTGCAAACACGTTAGGTTTAGCAGAAGAGACACTAACAGTGTGTGTGTGTGTGTGTGTGTGTGTGTGTGTGTGTGTGTGTGTGTTATACTGGGAATTGGTCGCTCTTGTCGAGTCCAGTCAAGCCAACAGGTCAGTAGGCACACAAAGTGAAGGTGAGGAGGTGATGTGTGATTCGCAACTGTGTAGGTGTGTTTGCTGATGTTAAGGTGTTGATTCTGGCTGTTTTTGTGTTGAGTGTGTTGTGAGGGTGTTTGTAGGTCTGTTATACAAGATGAGCTGGTGTTAACCAGATCAGATCTGTTGTCCATTGCTATCAGATCTTGTATTTAATACCCAGACTGTTTTCCTGGTCCTGAAGACACGCACGCACGTGTGCACGCACACACACACACACACACACACACACACACACACACACACACGCACACACACACACACACACACACACACACACACACACCATGCAGACTCATGCAGAAAGGGATGAGTCAGCTTTGTGTGAAGCCAGTCTGCAAGAGATCACACACACACACACACACACACACTCACACACACACACACCAGACATTCACACACACCAAACTGGCAGAAAGTGAAATCTAATTTGCAGCAGACACCTGCTGGACGCCCAGGACACGGTGAAGCTGTCAGTCAAATCCCAGCATCCCGGGAGAGCACAGCGCTCCCGAAGGCTGTAGCTCTGCTCAATCTCTCTTCAGTCTCAGTGGGAAACTGCATGAGAGAAGGAGGCTAAAGAGTCCAGCTGCGTGTGCCGTTAGGCTCCGACTGCTACAGGGCCGTAGCACTGAAACGGTAGCCAGTCATGTTGGGATGTTTATTTCCTGTTTTGCAGTCATGTTGGGATGTTTACTTTCTGTTTTCTTAGATGTCACTGTTGGCTGATTTGAGTGATCAGCTATAGCTGATCAGAGGTCCATATGTGCGGGCGTGACTGCATGTGAGGTGTGTGTTAGAATGCACTATGACTACGGTGTGGGGGTGGGGTGCGGGGGGATCTTCAGGATGCCAGGAATTGTGGGTCCTAATTCAGTGCTGTTCCATCAGCTCAACCAAGCAAGGAGTGCCAGACTTCCATGTTTGTCCTGGACAGGTGCAGCCATGGTTCTTTTGACCCGACTGTGTTTATATTTTTATAAGAGTGGAAAGGTGAGCAGTGGAATGTGGCCAGAATATCTTTTTAAAAAGCAACAATCAAATGTTCGTGCTGAAATCTAGATGGCGTGCCCTGGCTTTCTCCATCCACTGACTTGCACCAATGCGTGCACACAATGCACACATGCATGCATGTGCACACATATTCTTTTTTCTTTTTGTTTATTCATTTTTTATCTTCTACTACTACTACGTTTTTTTTTGTTTGTTTTTATTTATTTATTTATTTATTAATTTTTTTACGCTTGCACGGGACCCAGCCACATACACAGATCGCCAAATAAAATCTGATCTCCTCTCAATCAGTCCCCCTGTCTTTCAATCACACGTGGGCAAATGAGGAATATTTCTCAGAGTGACAAGTTTTGAATCAACACCTGAGCAGAAATGTCAAAAAATTGCAGCACCAATTTTTCTGCTCCCGTGTCGGGCCTTGTTTGCCCAGTCTGTAGAATAATAATGACACACTCACACTCTCTGAATGTAAAACAATAATAACAATATTACATGCACTGTCAGGGATGCCGTTACCCTAGAGCACGGAGCCTCCACACTTCACCAATTCTCTCTGCATGTACTATATTTGTGTTGTGATATTTTAACAATGATTGCATGAGAATTGTGTGTGTATATCTGTGCGCACGTGTGTGTGTGTGTGTATTCAGATCTGTGCATATGTAATACCTGATGCCACACAGACATTTACTCTGTCCTGAAAACCCTGTTATTCCACGGTCTGTATTGTTCATATCAGTCGAATGATAGGCAGGTATTGGAAATGTCACCGAACGATTATAGCAGAGATGGATAGATTTAGAGAGATGGGGAAGGAGAGAGAGAACTACTATATTTGTTTGATATTTATGTATGTATACATGTGTAATATGTCTTGCCAGTTCTAAGTCAATGGTGTTCTTTAATGTGAGCTGGGTGTATGTGTGGTCTACTGTACACTGAGTCCTCTGAACGCAAGGAATATCAGGTGTGAGTGTGGCTGAGAGGGTTTAAACATGGTCATGTTGTAGTCAGTCTCCTGCACGCCCTTCCAGCGAGAGGGCAAATGACTCATAATACAGGGCACATTTGGTACTTTATTTTGGGAAAGTGGATATGTGTTTAGGTGTGTATCTTTTAAGGAATGCAAAATTAGACTTTCTTTTGTGTGTGTGTGTGTGTGTGTGTGTGTGTGTTGGAAACATTAAGGTTTTCTTCACTTCTTGACAAAAAATATCTTATGCGCACAGTTGTATTTTTTATTTACAGTTTCTAATTATGTCTCAAATGTGCAAATGTGTTTATCCATTATCATTTAGAGGCTCTTAGAGAGCAACACTTTCAACATCTCTCTCTCTCTCTCTCTCTCTCTCTCTTTCTCTCACCCCCCCCCGCTCCCACACACACACACACAGACGCATGCATGCATGTATGGTTACATTTATGTATGGGGAGCTATTTAGTCTATTAGTCTCAGTACTGAGTACTGAGTACTGAGACAGAAAGAAGCAATGGGAAGGGTGTTAGGGAAGGGTGTTACGGAAGGGTGTTAAGGAAGTGTGTAAGGGAAGGGTGTTAGGGAAGGGTGTTAGGGAAGGGTGTTAGGGAAGGGTGTTAGGGAAGGATGTAAGGGAAGGGTGTTAGGGAAGGGTGTTAGGGAAGGGTGTTAGGGAAGTGTGTAAGGGAAGGGTGTAAGGGAAGGGTGTTAGGGAAGGGTGTAAGGGAAGGGTGTTAGGGAAGGATGTAAGGGAAGGGTGTTAGGGAAGGGTGTTAGGGAAGGGTGTTAGGGAAGTGTGTAAGGGAAGGGTGTTAAGGAAGTGTGTAAGGGAAGGGTGTTAGGGAAGGGTGTTAGGGAAGGGTGTAAGGGAAGGGTGTAAGGGAAGGGTGTTAAGGAAGGGTGTTAGGAAAGGAAGTGTGTAAGGGAAGGGTGTTAGGGAAGGGTGTTAGGGAAGTGTGTAAGGGAAGGGTGTAAGGGAAGGGTGTTAGGGAAGGGTGTTAGGGAAGGGTGTTGGGGAAGTGTGTAAGGGAAGGGTGTTAGGGAAGTGTGTTAGGGAAGGGTGTTAGGGAAGTGTGTAAGGGAAGGGTGTTAGGGAAGGGTGTTGGGGAAGTGTGTAAGGGAAGGGTGTTAGGGAAGGGTATTGGGGAAGGGTGTAAGGGAAGGGTGTTAGGGAAGGGTGTAAGGGAAGGGTGTTAGGGAAGTGTGTAAGGGAAGGGTGTTAGGGAAGGGTGTAAGGGAAGGGTGTTAGGGAAGTGTGTAAGGGAAGGGTGTTAGGGAAGGGTGTTAGGGAAGGGTGTTAGGGAAGTGTGTAAGGGAAGGGTGTAAGGGAAGGGTGTTAGGGAAGGGTGTTGGGGAAGTGTGTAAGGGAAGGGTGTTAGGGAAGTGTGTAAGGGAAGGGTGTAAGGGAAGGGTGTTAGGGAAGGGTGTTAGGGAAGTGTGTTAGGGAAGGGTGTTAGGGAAGGGTGTTAGGGAAGGGTGTTAGGGAAGGGTGTTAGGGAAGTGTGTAAGGGAAAGGTGTAAGGGAAGGGTGTTAAGGAAGTGTGTAAGGGAAGGGTGTTAGGGAAGGGTGTTAGGGAAGGGTGTTAGGGAAGTGTGTAAGGGAAGGGTGTTAGGGAAGGGTGTTGGGGAAGTGTGTAAGGGAAGGGTGTTGGGGAAGGGTGTAAGGGAAGGGTGTTAGGGAAGGGTGTAAGGGAAGGGTGTTAGGGAAGTGTGTAAGGGAAGGGTGTTAGGGAAGGGTGTAAGGGAAGGGTGTTAGGGAAGGGTGTTAGGGAAGTGTGTAAGGGAAGGGTGTTAGGGAAGGGTGTTAGGGAAGTGTGTAAGGGAAGGGTGTTGGGGAAGTGTGTAAGGGAAGGGTGTTGGGGAAGTGTGTAAGGGAAGGGTGTTGGGGAAGTGTGTAAGGGAAGTGTGTAAGGGAAGGGTGTTGGGGAAGTGTGTAAGGGAAAGCAGTAGATTTGGAACCAGGTCATAGTGGTCCTCATTCAATGTCTTCTCCTGGCACACATTGCAACTGGGTCGCCATGGAGATCTGGCTGAGTGGTGCCTTCCTCAGCGACTATGGGAATACACATGTGACACATGTTCCCTTTGACCCAGTTGGGCCAGCAGTGGCGTATGGCACTGGGACAGGTCTACACTTGTGCTGATTGGCACTGGTTCACAGAATTTGAACTTAAATAGGTGGAACTTACAATTAGTCATTTGTAAGCTAAATTCAAATCTGTATTTAGAATTTTTCTATCACATCAGTTGCAGGACACTTAAATCATATCATTACATATAAAATATGTACACACTTCCTTCTAAAACATAGTGTATGGGTTTGCCTCTACTTGGCGTCAGGAACATCCCTCTTCAGTGTCCAGCAGTAGTCTGCCAACATAGAGGGGGGC
>NC_137508.1:23075000-23077500 GCF_041902795.1 Electrophorus electricus | reverse complement strand
CTTCGGTGTCGTGTACATATAGCTCCAGGGCAGAGCTTTTAGTTAAGGGGTTTGCATGTGCACCCCCTATAGCGTTTCTGCCACATCGACTCACGGACACGCAGCCCTTAGTAACACAATAGCGGCCTAAATGGTCGTTTTGTGAAAGCGATCCTGTCTCCTTCGTTATTTATTCATGCTGCTGGCCTTCGCAACCTTGCGAAGGACTGGGTGGGGGTGCAGTGTGTGGCATCGGGGGGGGGGGGGTGATAGAGCGAGGGAGGGGTGGGTTTAAAGGAGGTGGATGAAGATGAGGAGGAGGGAGGGCGGGGATCAAGTTTCTGCCCTTGAGCGATTGCAGCTTGGGGGGGATCGATAGAGTACTGAAAGCAAGAAGTATCAAGTGGACGCGCAGCCCTGAGGAGAGTCAGTGCTTCTCAAACAAGACCCAACAAGGTCATATGATGACCCCTAAAATACAATGGCAGAAAGAAAGTGAAAGTTAGAGAGAGAGAGAGAGACAGAGAGAGAGAGAGAGAGAGAGAAAGAAGAGTAAACTGAGAGAAAAAAATTGTGAACACCAAAGGAGGGACAACATTTTGGAGTCACACTATGTGTGTGTGTGTGTGTGTGTGTGGATCCTCCAGTGGCTGGTGTTCTTCAGATACACACACATACTTCACTCTGTGCACAGCATGTCAATGCTGAACCTCACACTCTCCACTCCTGCGATGTCTGTCACTCACAGTTCACCTGGCACATCACTTATCACTTTACGCCACCCGTTAGAATTTAATTAGTGGCAGAGGATCAAAACGTATGTTGGAGCCTTAATTGGGTCCAAATGTTTTAGATTAGTGGGTTTCCACATATTTACTACTGGCTCCAGGCAACGTCAACTTGCCGGTCAAGGACATTGTGGTGTTCTGAAATCACGATTCAGAATGCTGCTGAAATATTCAGGTGTGTGTGTGTGGGGGGGGGGGGGGGGGGGGGGGGTTGCGTAGCGTCACCTCCAGCTTCTGTCAGAGACCTGCAAGAAATAATGGCAAAGCTGTGTATGAAAATGCACATGCATTGTTTACGTCTACGTGTTTGTAAATGTGCTGAGAACTTTCTGAGAACGTTCTTATTTGATCAGGCTTTCAGAGCAGATCAGTGGCACGACACCTATAACTTCCTCAATTTGACCAATTACAGTCCAATTTTATTTCTTTTAATTCTTCATTTGTTCTCTTTATTTTTATCTTTTATCTCAGAACTTTACATCTAATTTTAAATGTTTTAGCACCATAACATTTATGTTAGTACTAGTTTATTTAGATCTCTCTTTGAAATGTGTTCTGCTTAAATGTTCTGTTGTTTTTTCAGTTTAATCTTTTATGTGAACCTCTTTGAATTGAAGCTGTAGATGAGAGGTGAGATATATAAAAACTAAACTTCCTTTGGCTGCCATACGAATAGCTCATATCACTTTTAAGAGGCCTACAGTATTTCAGGTGGTTCTTCATGACTGTTATGTAAGATCTTGTTTATTTATTTATTTAAAAAAACTTTTTATCAAAAGGTCCTGAACGCATTTCGGAGGAGGAGAACCAGTGGCTTGGCTCAGACACTAAGGGCTTAGGCTACTTTTTAATGATTAGATTTAACCAAAGCACATCAGCAGTACCACTGAACTACATTTAAGTTGACTGAATAACACTGCTTTCAAAAGAGCTCCATCTACCACACAGACGTCTTCCGAGCGGAACCGACAGATGCATAACAGCCTCTGGTCCTTCTGGATCAGAGGTCACTGGCGTGGTGGGGTCGTATCAGTCGTATTCAAGGTCCAGATTTGAGCGGAAACCTGAGTGATGAGCGCTCCTTCGCTCTCGTCTAATGCCACACGTGTCCTGGTTTTGACCTTCAGGGCGGCATTTTCTATAACCTGAAGGAGGCTGCTGTGCGGCATTGTGGGAGATGAGGTTTCCTCTTCTCGGCAGAGGACCCCGAGTCTCCAAGGGGCCGTGTCACCCAGCTTTCCTGCTTTCCAGTCTCCGTTTCGCCTACGTCTCCATCGGACTGCCCCGGATCGATCCTCCTAGTGTTCCGCCAGTACTGAGCTCAGCACTGGCCTTATCATCGTCATCATCACCCCCCACACCTGATTTTAGACGTTGCTTTTTTCTGATCGATCTGGCGATCTGATTCCTGCGTCAGTGCCTACATAGGGTAACTCCATCCCTCCATGGTCACGTGCTTTACTGTAGCCACCATCATTGACTTAAGGAATATTATAAATCATTTGTCTTATTGATCTCCTTGTTTGCAAATCTAAGTGATGCTAAGATATTGCAGTATTGTGGAGCACTTTATTGTGTCTGCATTATTGTGGAGTATTTCTGCAGTATTGTGGAGTATTGGGAATATGTGTCTGCAGTATTGTGGAGTATTGGGAGTATGTGTCTGCAGTATTGTGGAGTATTGGAGTATGTGTCTGCAGTATTGTGGAGTATTGGAGTATGTGTCTGCAGTA
>NC_137508.1:23070000-23072500 GCF_041902795.1 Electrophorus electricus | reverse complement strand
GGTGGTGTATTTTAAGGTCATTATGCCCCACCTGAGGGTAAATGGATGCTACTTTGTCTTTGTCTTGGACAACTGCACACAATTAACTACACACACACAGTTAACTACACAGACAATTAACTACACACACACAGTTAACTACACAGACAATTAACTACACACACACAGTTAACTACACAGACAATCAACTACACACACACAGTTAGCTACACAGACAATTAACTACAGACACACAGTTAACTACACAGACAATTAACTACACACACAGCTAACTCCACACTGCTGCTTTGGTTCAAAGCATGCTTGTGTTTCGTGGTCCTCACACGTAACACCACGTAAGCACTGCCCTACACCGGAAACATTTCTAGAAATTTG
This sequence comes from Electrophorus electricus, assembly GCF_041902795.1. Classification (NCBI taxonomy): domain Eukaryota; kingdom Metazoa; phylum Chordata; class Actinopteri; order Gymnotiformes; family Gymnotidae; genus Electrophorus; species Electrophorus electricus. The sequence goes on along the minus strand of NC_137508.1, from coordinate 23,072,125 downwards.
GATTTGACAGTTAAGAGTAAATCATGGTTCCCCTTCTTGTTGTCTCACCTCACCTGGTTATTTAACAATCTCGAGGAACTACACCAGAGTGTGGTAGTTATACTATTAACAACCAGTACAAGAGCTAATTGTACTATCAAGGACGTGATCAGAGTGAGATCATCGTTACTATCAGACACCTATACCAGAGTGTGGTGATTGTTCTGTTAAAGACCTGCAGCAAAATGTGATAATTGATACTATTGTTTTGTTTTGGTGGACACACCAATAATGTCAAATATGGCATCGCCATTAACAGCTGAAGGAGCCATGAGACAACACCAGTCGTGTTCATTTTCGGGATGTGCTGTGAATTCTACAGAAACGACAAGGCTATGACATGTGTACCCACAATGCCTTGCACACGGCAATTAGTTTGTGTCACTGGTGACATTGGTATGCATATATGCAATTTCTACAAACAAACGGCACAGGGCTGCAGCTGGAAGCAAACTGAGATCACTGCCCTGAACCACATCACAATCGAAGCGCTTGGTGTTTTCTATTTAAACACTCTTCCCATTGCTCTCTCTCTCTCTCTCTCTCTCTCTCTCTCTCTCTCTCTCTCTCATTGTCGTATGGTTCTGAGTCTTTTCACATAAGTAGCAAATCTTTCCAGGTCAGTACTGTTTAAATCATGACGTCTGTAAACAGGCGAGTTTGTGATGCAGTTTGTGATGTTGGACATATGCTATGGGCTAATCACTATGCACATTCAGCACTTGATCCTCCCTACACTCTCCCCCTTCCTCCCTAACACACTCCCCCTTCCTCCCTAACACTCTCCCCCTTCCTCCCTACACTCTCCCTCATCCTCCCTACACTCTCCCCCTTCCTCCCTAACACACCCCCCCTTCCTCCCTAACACTCTCCCCCTTCCTCCCTAACACTCTCCCCCATCCTCCCTAACACTCTCCCCCTTCCTCCCTAACACTCTCCCCCTTCCTCCCTAACACACTCTCCCATCCTCCCTAACACTCTCCCCCTTCCTCCCTAACACTCTCCCCCTTCCTCCCTAACACACCCCCCCTTCCTCCCTAACACTCTCCCCCTTCCTCCCTAACACTCTCCCCCATCCTCCCTAACACTCTCCCCCTTCCTCCCTAACACTCTCCCCCTTCCTCCCTACACTCTCCCATCCTCCCTAACACTCTCCCCCATCCTCCCTACACTCTCCCCCTTCCTCCCTAACACTCTCCCCCATCCTCCCTAACACTCTCCCCCTTCCTCCCTAACACTCTCCCCCTTCCTCCCTAACACTCTCCCCTTTCCTCTCTAACACTCTCCCCCTTCCTCCCTAACACACACTCCCATCCTCCCTAAACTCTCCCCCTTCCTCCCTACACTCTCCCCCTTCCTCCCTACACTCTCCCCCTTCCTCCCTAACACTCTCCCCTTTCCTCCCTAACACTCTTCCCCTTCCTCCCTAACACACGCCCCCTTCCACCGTTTTTCCCCTAGCCTTGCTACTCTCATCACTATCTTTTGCCTCAGTGATGCCAATGTTGGCCAACCAGAGCCACAGGGGCCGTGGCAGCAGGGAGAGGAGGGGACGCGATGTCTGCTGGGATCCCTGAGAAGGAGTGGAGGGCGTAGTAAAGGAGTGGAGGGCGTAGCAGAGGAGTGGAGGGTGTAGTAAAGGAGTGGAGGGCATAGCAAAGGAGTGGAGGGTGTAGTAAAGGAGTGGAGGGCGTAGCAGAGGAGTGGAGGGCATAGTAAAGGAGTGGAGGGCGTAGCAGAGGAGTGGAGGGCGTAGTAAAGGAGTGGAGGGCGTAGCAAAGGAGTGGAGGGTGTAGCAGAGGAGTGGAGGGCGTAGCAAAGGGGACGACTCACGGCAGAAGCCTGTGTCAGAAAAGGTCGTACCTGCTCACCTCCTCACCTGTTCCAGCCTGTCCGCACCACGCTGTCATTCTCTCTCTCTCTCCCTCTCTCTCTCTCTCTCTCTCTCTCTCGCCCTTCCTCTCTCTCTCCCTCTCTTTCTCTCTCCCTCTCTCTCTCACCCTCTTCCCCTCTCTCGCACTCTCTCTCTCTCTCTCTCTCTCTCGTTCCCACTCTCTCTCTTTCTCTCTCTCCCGCGCTATCACTC
>NC_137508.1:23057500-23062500 GCF_041902795.1 Electrophorus electricus | reverse complement strand
TTACATTCTAAGCAATATAAAGCATTTTAATTTAGCAATATAAAGCATTTTAATTGTTATAAAATATAAAGCATTTTAATTTAGCCAGTAAGGACTTTATTTGGATGTCTGGTCTCTTTAAGATACCTTAAGGCTTTTTTCTACATCTTTGCTCTTATTCAAGCTGGCATTTTTTAAAGTTATGCCTAAACAACCAAAGAAAATTATAGGAAAACAACAGAGAACAAATCATGCCAGTTTAATCACCCCTGGGTCCACTTGATTAAATTCGATCATGTTCGTTGCATTCAAATTATTGTAGCGTTACTCAGTTTCTCAAACACAAGCTGGCGTCAAGGAGACAGAAACCCTGGCTGATGTAAGCAGTTCTTTCATTGGCTAAGACCGTTCCATCCACTTTTATGTTGTGCTTTTTTCTTCATTAAAGAGAGAGTTGATTTACTGTTGAGGTGGGGTGGACCATTGAGTAGATCGGATAGTGACTGTCATTTCCACTAAAGCAGTTTAGTGATGGTGTAGTTGCTGTTAGATGCTGCTCGAAAGAGGGCCGACATTATCAGACACACAATTAGTAATTCCACTGTGACTTAGTACGAAGAAGCTTTCATTTGAGGCAGCAAGCTGGAAATCACGTTTTCCAGACTCCATTTCCCAGTGTTCCCTGCAATCATAAAGCAACATGAACACACCAGAACAGACTATTTGAATGGCTCATACATAGCCTTTTATTGCAGAAGCAGTCAGGGCTCCCTACTTTATTAAAATCACAGGGTCAGAGTCAGAGTTAGATTCAGAGTCAGAGGTAGAGTCAGAGATAGGTTTAGAGTCAGAGTCAGAGATAGGGTCTGAGTCAGAGGTAGAGTCAGAGGTAGAGTCAGAGATAGGGTCAGAGTCAGAGTCAGAGACAGAGGTAGAGTCAGGGGTAGAGTCAGAGACATGGTCCCATAGCTTATCATTCTGGCGGGGTTTCACTTTCAAATAGCACGCTTTGGCATGCTTACTCCATTTACGTTTTAATGTATAAACATTTTGAGATGAAGTAAAATACAAGCTGTTAGAAAACCAAACAGAAAACATACCTTTAAAGTGTCGATTTGCTGAGAGACACACCAACTGACACAGAAGACTTAACGCCAACTGTGAGCAACTGGTGATCGCCTTCTGTCAGCTCACTGTCGCTTGTCGTCACCTGTATTTTACACTCGAACACACAGACTATACAACAAAACCACTTTCCATATAGCTAAATATAATGATAGACTACACACTGCTACTAGATCACTAGATCAAGCCGCAATGTGACAAAAAATGCTTATGCAGTTTATATATATATATATATATATATATATATATATATATATATATATATATATATATATATATATATATATATATATATATATCTTTTTCGAGTCAAATTTGAACAGCCAATCAGAAAATTCCCTCATGGTGGACTGCTGACAACCAGTATGAGCGTCGGTCAGTCACTGATGCCATCTAACGGCCTGACAGATGGTCAGATTAGTGTGTCGCTAGCCTGGAAAGGCGTTTCTGCACGTGTGTGGAATTGCACATGTGGGCTTATGCATGTATTACACATGTGTCTGTCTCTATGTTGATGCAAATGTACATAGAGGACATCGTCCGTACTCTGGCATGTGTCTGGAGATTATATACTGAGTGAGGAGTGTGAGGATATCACCCCTCAGTCTGTAATCTCCAGATGCAATAGGCCTCAGATGTACAGCAGTGGATTATATAATGAGACAATGATTGGGTTTAAAATAGGAACTTTAGTCGCTGCACTGCAGTATATGTGCTTTTCCCAAATAGCCATTCATGTTCCACAAACAGGTAGAGAGAGAGAGCAAGAGAGAAAGACAGAGAGATGGAGACAGAGAGAGAGAGAGAGAGAGAGAGAGAGAGACAGAGCGAGACAGGCTGAGAGAGAGAGAGAGAGAGAGAGAGAGAGAGACCCCTGTCCAATAGAAGCCCTGAATGCTGAATCATTTAAAAAGCCCAAAGGAAAATAAACAACTAGTACATGCAGGGCAGATTTTCCTCTATCAATATACATATAAAAAAATCACTAAATTACAGGACTGGTCACAGAGTAACACGGCATACTAAGGCATCACAAGCCCAAGAACTGAACCCTGAAAACTTTGCTATCTCAAGCAAAGGGCAGGTTTTCTAGTCTGTAGCTCCTGGGTCATTTAGGGTTGAACTGAAGCATTGACAGTAAAACTGATGAAGAAGAGTGAAGCCATTTTTCAGAAAATATGGAAATCTTGTGCCTGTAAATGGCCTTGATGAATATAAAGCTAGTCGTCGTTGCAGTCATTTATACCATGGTGTCAGGATCACACTTACAGTAACAAGGTTTTAACCACAGGGCACCTAGAGCCTGCTAGTGTCTCCTTTTAGACCAGACTGTGGTGACTCCACATAAAAAAAGTCTTTTTATGCTTAAAATAAAGTCCAGATAGCCCAGTCATAGTTCATCATTTCATGAAGCACTCTGGATGAAAGTACTTACATTCCCATTTCGATAAAGCCAATAAACAGGCTGGAGCTCCGCTCCAATCACGAGCTCTGGAACGTCATTTGGAATGTGCTCATTTTGTCACATTGGGGTTAATTAGTCTGGCGCTGAGCTTGGCACCTCGGCGCTCAAAAAACCGACCTTGAAGTTATTCTGAGAAGAGCGAGACATTGGCAGGCATGTCCTCGTCCGCCGCGTCAGAGTGTGCCGCTTCGGTCTTCCGGCTCCGGCCCGGACGGGGCTCATTTCTCCAGAGCACGGGATACCTGCCGGTGCGGTGACGTGCACGTGTTTTTGGAGATGTGCATGTGGGCGGCCTTCCCGCTGTGACAGAAGGTGACGGAGCGCGGTATCCGGAATACCTTGTTGGTTTCTCCAGGTAAACAGCCCACAGCAATGCAACTTGTCGACTTGGAAATTCTTTGCCTACTGGAGTTTTTCCATCACCCTGCTTAACCTGGAATCTGCTAGTACCAATTCATTTTTGTCAATGTAGACAAAATACATAGGTTTCTCAATCCAGATGTATACTACTAATAATGTACCAAATTACTCTCATACATTCTGTTCTATTAATCTTTCATTTTAAAACCATATATACTGTGTCATATAGTTACAGAAAAAGATTGCTCATCGACCTGCTTGTCTACAGCTGGCAGAGACGAGGACACTACACACACACACACACACACACACACACACACACACACACACACACACACACTCACACACACACACACACACACCCACACACACCCTACACCTTCCTTAACTGCTGATAAGCTTTCAGGGTGGAACAACTGGCTAGAGTGGAGCCCTGTTCATTTGTAGCGTTACCGAGACTCTTTGGCTGGAATTCGGAAATTATCCGTGGTGACAGCACTTGGATCTGTTCAGAAGAAAACGCAAAACTGCCTCTGACCTGCTTGTGTTTTTCTCCTCCTCTCTTTTCATGGAGTATTAAAATGCCCGATGACAGAACTGACAATGGCAGTAATGCGCTGGGTTTTTCTTCTGAGATGTATTTCTCAGAGCGATAATAAGCCTGTTCTCCAGATGAGTCAGCGGTTTCAGCACTGCTCCTTTTTCTGGGTGTCCTTCGTCTGAGATGCCCGACATGAGCGGGCCCAGGTCTCACCCAAGACTCCGCCCCTTCAGTCCAGTCACGTTCAGGCCGACTTCAGCTTCACGTGCACTAAATGACAGTGGCGTGTTATTCAAATGCCAAATGTGCATAAGAAAGCTCCCTCCCCAGAGCCTGGCCTCCAGGACATCGTCCGTGCTCTGGCATGTGTCTGGAGATTATAAACTGAGTGAGGAGTGTGAGGATATCACCCCTCAGTCTGTAATCTCCAGATGCAATAGGCCTCAGATGTACAGCAGTGGATTATATAATGAGACAATGATTGGGTTTAAAATAGGAACTTTAGTCGCTGCACTGCAGTATATGTGCTTTTCCCAAATAGCCATTCATGTTCCACAAACAGGTAGAGAGAGAGAGCAAGAGAGAAAGACAGAGAGATGGAGACAGAGAGAGAGAGAGAGAAAGACAGAGCGAGACAGACTGAGAGAGAGAGAGAGAGAGAGAGAGAGAGAGAGAGAGAGAGAGAGAGAGAGAGAGAGAGAGAGACCCCTGTCCAATAGAAGCCCTGGATGCTGAATCATTTAAAAAACCCAAAGGAAAACAACAACTAGTACATGCAGGGCAGATTTTCCTCTATCAATATACATATAAAAAAAATCACTAAATTACAGGACTGGTCACAGAGTAACACGGCATACTAAGGCATCACAAGCCCAAGAACTGAACCCTGAAAACTTTGCTATCTCAGACAAAGGGCAGGTTTTCTAGTCTGTAGCTGCTGGGTCATTTAGGGTTGAACTGAAGCATTGACAGTAAAACTGATGAAGAAGAGTGAAGCCATTTTTCAGAAAATATGGAAATCTTGTGCCTGTAAATGGCCTTGATGAATATAAAGCTAGTCGTCGTTGCAGTCATTTATACCATGGTGTCAGGATCACACTTACAGTAACAAGGTTTTAACCACAGGGCACCTAGAGCCTGCTAGTGTCTCCTTTTAGACCAGACTGTGGTGACTCCACATAAAAAAAGTCTTTTTATGCTTAAAATAAAGTCCAGATAGCCCAGTCATAGTTCATCGTTTCATGAAGCACTCTGGATGAAAGTACTTACATTCCCATTTTGATAAAGCCAATGAAAAGTCTGTGGCGCTGGAATGGAGGGGGAATTTGATGCATCAGGCTTGGGCAGATCTAGCCAGCTTGACTTCATCTTCATGAGACTTAAATGGGTTTTGCACCCTCATGGACTACTTTGTGTCATCTGAATGCCAAATGTGCGTTAGGAAGTTCGGGAGTTTATGGAAAGATCACTCCCCAGTGACTGACCTTTAGTCCGCTGACGATTCCCCCTTCCACACTGGCAGGACGTGGG
>NC_137508.1:23042500-23050000 GCF_041902795.1 Electrophorus electricus | reverse complement strand
CGCGCAGTTAACGAGTATACCACGGCCCTAAGGCAGCGTGCACACAAACGCTGATGTTTTACTAGTAATTCCACAGCCTGACACAAGCCAGGCTGCTATAGGGTAGCACCCTTAATGAAAATCATACATTTTCATTTCCTGTCATTTTGTTAATAGACTTACAATACAGAACCCTTTAGAATATTGCCAGAAGAGACACATAGGCACATAATGAGCAGATTTGATTAGTTCCACACTTGCATAGAAATACCTTCAGTATTAACCGAGAATATGTAAAGTAGACTATATGAACAGGTTGGAGTGTTTTATTTAACTTGTTTTATATGTTTTCATTATTTTTTTTTCATCCACTTTTTGTCACGTGTCCTCTGAAAGGTTATAAGTGCTGCACAATGTTTATCCATTACATGAAACAAAGAAAGAATGGAAGTGATGTCATGGCTGTTCTGTGTAGTCGATTGGTGGATTCGCTTGTCTGAATGGCACAATGTTTTTCGATTTTGAATCCTCAGCAGAATTTTAAGTACCTTCATGTTATAGGCCTCTGTCACCTGTGCATTACAGATCTCTGACCTCTGTCACCTCTGCATTACAGACCCACACTCATGCATGTGCAACAGAAGGTATGACAGCATCTGCATGTGATCACACGCACCTGTGATGCAAAACACTGCTGTGTGCCACATGACCAGGGGTCATGACCCTCCGGCACTGAAGTGGCCAGTGAAAAAACACAATGAAAGAAAAGTGCAAGTGTGCATAGCAACAATTGTTCGTTGTAGAGTTAATAGTTTGTCAGGTTTTAAGGATTAAGGAGAAAATTTGTAAACCACGTCTACATACGGTTTACACGTTGCTTGATGCAGGGTTTATACAGCGAGGTGATTAGAGCATGCCTTTGTCGTACAGACAATATAAAACTCTGTTAGACTGATGGTCACTTGGATATTGAGTGTCTGAATATTCCCAGACGGGTCGATAAGCTTGACAAGTAAGAATGTTGGCATAGCAACTAGAAGTGCTCCTCTGTGAAAATGCAAAAATAAATAAATAAATTAATTAATTAATTAAATAAGAGACAGATAACAGCAACCATTACACTGGGAGGCCAATTAACAAAACCTTAGCATCCAACACCATCTGTAGCTAACAGCAAGAGCCGTGCTCTTTGTGTGTGTGTGGTGTGTGTGTGTGTGTGTAACAAAAGCCAAAAAATCTGGGGTAATTAACTGGATCACGTAGAAATCTGGATCGTAGAATTCTGGGTCCGCCAGTCTTCTCTGCTCTAAGCTCCATCCAGGAAGCGGTGACCCAGGAAGTGCTTGTCTGGCTTCTGACCCGTTTCCCCAGAGCATTCTGGGGCCTGAGCTCTGACTGAGAGCTTTAATTAAAAAAAAAAAATCAGGTTTTGGTTACACTTTTGCTGTAAATCTCCAGCAAGTGAGAGACGTATCCTAAATAGCTGTTTTTTCGTTTTTTTTTTCTTCAGAAGAGCAGACTTAGAAATGAGTTAGTTTCAAAGTTAGAAATTAGCTCAATACCCCAAGTGTGTTAGAAATGGCCACTAAAGGCAGCTATCAGTAATAAGAATGAGTAGAACTGTGGGCCGGCAATGAACCAAAGATCAAATTAACAAACTAAGGTAATGAAGATAGGACAATAGCCAATAATTCCAAGAAGTAAAGTAGTGAATAAAGTGAAGTTGACCAGTGGACCCCTGTAAACTGACATCTGTAAGCTGACCACTGTAAACTGACCCATGCAAACTGACCCTGTAAAGTGTCCCCTGTAAACTGACCTCTGTAAACTGACCCCTGTAAACTGACCCATGCAAACTGACCCCTGTAAACTGTCCCCTGTAAACTGACCTCTATAAACTGACCACTGTAAACTGACCCATGCAAGATGACCCCTGTAAACTGTCCCCTGTAAACTGACCTCTATAAACTGACCACTGTAAACTGACCCATGCAAACTGACCCCTGTAAACTGACACCTGTAAACTGTCCCCTGTAAACTGACCCATGTAAACGGACCCCTGTAAACTGTTCCCTGTAAAATGATCACTGTAAACTGAGCCATGTAAATTGATCCCTGTAAACTGACCTCTGTAAACTGACCCATGCAAACTGACCCCTGTAAACTGACCCCTGTAGAATGACATCTGTAAACTGTCCCCTGTAAACTGACCCTTGTAAACTGAGCCATGTAAACTGACCCATGCAAACTGAACCCTGTAAACTGTCCCCTGTAAACTGACCCCTGTAAAATGACACCTGCAAACTGTCCCCAGTTAGATGACCCTTGTAAACTGAGCCATGTAAACTGACCCCTGTAAACTCACCCATGTAAACGGACCCCTGTAAACTGTCCCCCGTAAAATGACCACTGTAAACTGAGCCATGTAAATTGATCCCTGTGAAACTGACCTCTGTAAACTGACCCCTGTAAACTGACCTCTGTAAACTGATACCTGTAAACTAACTCCTTAAAATGATACCTGTAAACTGAGCCCTTAAATTCTGAGCCATGTAAACTGACACCTGTAAACTGACCCCTGTAAACTGACACCTGTAAGATGACCCCTGTAAACTGACCCATGTACACTGTCCTCTGTAAGATGACCCCTGTAAGCTGGGCCATGTAAACTGACCCCTATGACACAGCTTTGTGTCTGGTGGCTTGTAACTGTGGACACGTGTGGAAGTGTGGAACTATGGGTATTGAGAGAAGAAGGAAACCCTCTGAACAGGTTGCCATTTTGCTTCATCATTCTGGTCGTGTGGTCAGCTGGTCAGTTCTGTGCTGTGTCCGCAGAGTTTTTATCTGCTTTTGATAGTTTCGCTTCCTTTCTGTTATAAACAAGTGGTAGCTGATGTGACAGCTCATATCCCCTTCATAAGAAAAAAGAAAGAACGGACGAAGCTTTCTGTCATTCTTTCATTTCTTTTTCATTCATTTTATTTGAATTGCTATAACAGGTAAATAATCCCCTCAGGCCCAACACCTGAGAATGTTTACAGCCGGGAATACGACGTAATATAATCTGCACTCAAATGGCAATGAGGTCATTTCCGTTAATCTCTGACCTTCATCGGTGATGAGCCTGCGTTCTCTGGGCCATGCTGCATCAAGAATACCGCTGCTCCTGGCCCATTGATCCGGTATCTCTCTCACCTCAGCTCCGATCCATAGTGCTCTTAGCCATGTGATTAATCAGATCAAAGTCCTGCCAGCGGGATGGGATGAGGTGGTACGGACCTGCATCCGCCGAGCAGTCCGGAATTCTTCCTCCTGCTGCCTGAAGGTATCATTTAAATGCATTATGGATCGGGAGCACATTAGGACAAGGTGCTCAGGGACATGCTGACTAATTGATAATACCAAATTGCCTCTGTGTTACCCGGGCAACGCCCACAGGAACCACATCAGAAGGCGGAACCATAAAAAGAGCAACTGTTCCTCGTGACTCGTTCACATGCGCCGTGCTGCATGCGATACTCATTCCAAGTTTAGGCGAAGTGATGTTCTTGCATTCAGGATCGTTCTGCTATCAGCACGCCTACCCACACACACGTGATGGAGTAGATCAACTAATGGAGAGAATCACGTCGGATTGTTCCATGTACTATGTGAGAGGGGGGTGTACAGGGGGATGTTAAAACATGACCATATGCCATGGTGCCCACAGCGTAGTTTGGGACTCCCAAATGCATGCACACATAGAAACAGACACATTGCGGCTCAGGCTGTTTGCCCTGCCTGCTGTGGATGCGTCACTGGTCAGCAGCCCAGAACAGAGCCTGACAGGGAAGAATGGGGACAGCTCCTGTTCCGGCTTCCCCGGCCAGCTCCCAGAATGCACGCAGGCCTCTGCCTTATGTACAAAGCTATTTGGAGCACGTGCATTTGCCAGGAAGCCCATCGGCGTAAGGGAGGAGAACGGAGTAGCAACGAGTGTAAGCGTGAAAGAGAGAAGGGAAAATTGTTATTTTTTTCTGCTTGCCATTCTCAGGCCTGCTAAGCGAATAGATCTTACTTATGCCCACTTTAAAGCCCTGTGTGGCATCATAAATAATTGACAAACTGCAGGCTGTATAAAAGTATGCTTTCTGTGCATCTGTGTGTCTGCATGTGTGTGTGTGCACCTTTGTGCTTGTGCGCGCACGCGTGCGTGTTTGTGTGATACCATATAATTACACTTTTCTTTACTATAATCATATGGCTTTCCAGATATGCATGTAATGTACAACCAGATAATTGCTTTCACAATCACATACACGACCAGACAGACGACCAACAAATAATGAAACCCAATTGCCTGTTAGACTGCATAAGCATTACACACCCTTATATTCAGTTCAGATCCAGATCCAGTATATTTGCCCTGACTATTCCCATTTGCACTTGTAAGTGACATCTTTCATTGATGTGAACAGAATTCTGCCCTGAATTAACGTCTGGAAAATCTGGAAAATAAACAAAACAAGGATTTATCGTTCATAACTGTGAAAAACGGCAAAAGACAAAAGGTGTATGTGTATTAGCAAATATAATAGGCACTTCAGTGTGGAGAGACATGTGTGTGCTAGTGGTGGAGAGACCAGCAGAGGTGAGACTGAGATGTGGACAGAGATCTGTGCCTTTGCAGTGAGGTTTTAAAGAAAAAAAACAATCACGGAATCTGATAGTGTCCGCAGGGGTGGGAACGTCACGGATTTGCTGTGCTCACCTATGACCACATGGTTGGTTCAGATCAGATTAAATAAATAAAAAAATTAAAAAACAAAATAAAAATATCAGATCGGGCCACTTCCACCCTGTGGTGTAAATGCTGTATAAGCCATTGAGCACCTCATCTCAGAGACCCTGCCTCTGCCTCATATCCCTGTAACCACTACCCAGCCGCCTCTGATCGGATCCAGGAGCTCACTCTCTCTCTCACACGTTCTGTATGGCCAGCCCGTCACTCACTTGCTCGTTGGAGACCTCTGTCTTAATAGGCTTCCCCTCCCACAAGCTATCTATTGAGTGTGATTTATGGATAATTTCATTTGCTCATGTCATTACAGTAACCTGCAATAGCGTGTAGTGTGACGCGCAAGGGTCGATTCTTTCTGCCAGGGGCAGAAAGTTCCCACGCGCTGTCTACGTCTCTTCTCTCAGGCTCCGGGGTCTCTCTTGTGCTCCTCTTCTGTTTCTCGCACAGTGGTTATCGCGGTTGAGCGATCTTTGGCCTGGACCCCCGTGGCCCTTGGCATTTTCTCCCCCACCTGTGAGTGTTTTTACTTTTTCCTAATTTGGATATTTTTGGGTGGATAGCTCTGGAGCCATCGTGCCTGTGTATGCCCATAATGTAGTTACATAGGTTCACTCTCTCTCTGTCTCTTATGTGGAAACACATATGTGCACACATGTAGATACACACACACACACACACACACACGCACACACACACACACCCACCCACACACACACACTCATACATACGTACTTACATGCTCACATACACAGACGCATACAGATGCCCATATGCATACATACACAGATTAGACGCACACACACATTCACGCATGGAGACACACACGAAGAGCCTCCCCAGACACCTAGAGCTATTAAAGCAGGACTTGTATATTGGAAATCAAACTGGATTTGGAAATCGAGCTTCCTCCTCTGAGATCAGAGGACAGGCTGTGTTCCACTTTAGATCTAACCCTACCCATTCACCTGTCTCACCCTCTCTCACTGTCTAGATTTAACCCTACTCATTCACCTGTCTCACCCTCCCTCACTGTCTAGATCTAACCCTACCCATTCACCTGTCTCACCCTCCCTCACTGTCTAGATCTAACCCTACCCATTCACCTGTCTCACCCTCCCTCACTGTCTAGATCTAACCCTACCCATTCACCTGTCTCACCCTCCCTCACTGTCTAGATCTAACCCTACTCATTCACCTGTCTCACCCTCCCTCACTGTCTAGATCTAACCCTACCCATTCACCTGTCTCACCCTCCCTCACTGTCTAGATCTAACCCTACCCATTCACCTGTCTCACCCTCCCTCACTGTCTAGATCTAACCCTACCCATTCACCTGTCTCACCCTCCCTCACTGTCTAGATCTAACCCTACCCAATCACCTGTCTCACCCTCCCTCACTGTCTAGATCTAACCCTACCCAATCACCTGTCTCACCCTCCCTCACTGTCTAGATCTAACCCTACCCAATCACCTGTCTCACCCTCCCTCACTGTCTAGATCTAACCCTACCCAATCACCTGTCTCACCCTCCCTCACTGTCTAGATCTAACCCTACCCATTCACCTGTCTCACCCTCCCTCACTGTCTAGATCTAACCCTACCCATTCACCTGTCTCACCCTCCCTCACTGTCTAGATCTAACCCTACCCAATCACCTGTCTCACCCTCCCTCACTGTCTAGATCTAACCCTACCCATTCACCTGTCTCACCCTCCCTCACTGTCTAGATCTAACCCTACCCAATCACCTGTCTCACCCTCCCTCACTGTCTAGATCTAACCCTACCCATTCACCTGTCTCACCCTCCCTCACTGTCTAGATCTAACCCTACTCATTCACCTGTCTCACCCTCCCTCACTGTCTAGATCTAACCCTACCCATTCACCTGTCTCACCCTCCCTCACTGTCTAGATCTAACCCTACCCAATCACCTGTCTCACCCTCCCTCACTGTCTAGATCTAACCCTACCCAATCACCTGTCTCACCCTCCCTCACTGTCTAGATTTAACCCTACCCAATCACCTGTCTCACCCTCCCTCACTGTCTAGATTTAACCCTACTCATTCACCTGTCTCACCCTCCCTCACTGTCTAGATCTAACCCTACCCAATCACCTGTCTCACCCTCCCTCACTGTCTAGATCTAACCCTACCCAATCACCTGTCTCACCCTCCCTCACTGTCTAGATCTAACCCTACCCATTCACCTGTCTCACCCTCCCTCACTGTCTAGATCTAACCCTACCCATTCACCTGTCTCACCCTCCCTCACTGTCTAGATCTAACCCTACCCAATCACCTGTCTCACCCTCCCTCACTGTCTAGATCTAACCCTACCCAATCACCTGTCTCACCCTCCCTCACTGTCTAGATCTAACCCAACCGATTAACCTGTCTCACCCTCCCTCACTGTCTAGATCTAACCCTACCCAATCACCTGTCTCACCCTCCCTCACTGTCTAGATCTAACCCTACCCATTCACCTGTCTCACCCTCCCTCACTGTCTAGATCTAACCCTACCCAATCACCTGTCTCACCCTCCCTCACTGTCTAGATCTAACCCTACCCAATCACCTGTCTCACCCTCCCTCACTGTCTAGATCTAACCCTACCCAATCACCTGTCTCACCCTCCCTCACTGTCTAGATCTAACCCTACCCAATCACCTGTCTCACCCTCCCTCACTGTCTAGATCTAACCCTACCCAATCACCTGTCTCACCCTCCCTCACTGTCTA
>NC_137508.1:23022500-23035000 GCF_041902795.1 Electrophorus electricus | reverse complement strand
CACACACACACACACACACACACACACACACACACAGAGGTCTGATGGAAAACCTAGAGGTACATCTGTGTTTGTACACACTATGTGTGACAGTCCTGTCTTTTGAGATGTTGGACTTCCATTAGATCTGCTACCCAAACCACACACACACACACACACACACACACACACTCACACACACTCACACACACACACACACACACACACACACACTCATACAAACGTACACATACACGTAATTATTTCGCTGGTGTAAAACTCCAAAGAGAAACAAAGGTACATGTATATAATTGAAAAACACAAATCCAAAAATCCACTTATATATCCACACATGATAAAACTTGTTTGAATATCAAACAGACAGGCAGGTATATATATATGTACAAACCACAGAAGCTTACGTTTGTAGTGGAGCACTTTGTTCTTTCCATAAAACCCCAGGAGTGTAAGTAAAAAGTGAAAGGTGGCAACTGCTTGTTTCTCTCTCGCTGCATTTCAAAACAGTTGATCTCAAAGCTCTCTCATCAAAGTAGCAAGATGTGAAATAAGTAATAAATCAGTGATAAATGATAAATGATAATTGATAAATGATTGATAAATGATAAATGATTGATAAGTGATAAATAATAAATGATAATTGATAAATGATTGATAAATGATAATTGATAATTGATAAATGCATCTCCTTTAGCTGCTGTGAAGTAATCGTAGATAACAGAGACTACAACTACTCCAAAATGGTGAATGCAGAGTTCTGAGGGCTTTGATACTCCTGTTATCTCACTTGCTGACCAAGCAGCCTCCAACAGGGCTAGACCTCCTGTTAGACCTGCCTCCTTCAAAGTAGACCTCCTGTTAGACCTGCCTCCTTCAGAGTAGACCTCCTGTTAGACCTGCCTCCTTCAGAGTAGACCTCCCGTTAGACCTGCCTCCTTCAGAGTAGACCTCCCATAAGACCTGCCTCCTTCAGAATAGACCTCCTGTTAGACCTGCCTCCTTCAGAGTAGACCTCCCGTTAGACCTGCCTCCTTCAGAGTAGACCTCCTGTTAGACCTGCCTCCTTCAGAGTAGACCTCCCTTTAGACCTGCCTCCTTCAGAGTAGACCTCCCATTAGACCTGCCTCCTTCAGAGTAGACCTCCTGTTAGACCTGCCTCCTTCAGAGTAGACCTCCCATTAGACCTGGCTCCTTCAGAGTTGACCTCCCATTAGACCTGCCTCCTTCAGAGTAGACCTCCCATTAGACCTGCCTCCTTCAGAGTAGACTTCCTGTTAGACCTGCCTCCCCCAGGGCTACACCTCCCGTTAGACCTGCCCCCTTCAGAGTAGACCTCCCGTTAGACCTGCCTCCTTCAGAGTAGACTTCCTGTTAGACCTGCCTCCTTCAGAGTAGACTTCCTGTTAGACCTGCCTACACCAGGTTGAGACCTCCTCTTAGACCTGCCTCCCCCAGGGTGAGACCTTCTCTTAGACCTGCCTCCCCCAGGGTGAGACCTCCTCTTAGACCTGCATCTCCCAGGGTGAGACCTCCTCTTAGACCTACCTCCCCTAGAGCTACACCTCCTGATCTTGTACATGAAATATGTAGATGAAGACGGAGATGTTGCCTTTTTGTATCTTTTTAATTTGAGAAAAGGCCACACACAAGGCACTGGCAGAGAATAGGCCTGTGCTGGCCTGTGTGTGTGTGTGTGTGTGTGTGTGTGTGTGTGTGTGTGTGTGTGTGTGTGACGATTTATTTGTGGGTTTGTGTCAGAGGAATATAGAGGCAGTTTTCCCATCTGTCCTTGTGGACTCTTCCATAAGCAGATCAGGCCTTGGGTAGCCAGACACACACACACACACACACACACACACACACACACACACACACACACACACACACACACACACACACACAGGGCAAGGACTGATTGATTTTTAAATCATAATCCTCACCCAGCTTGGAGTCTTGCTCTGCCTGTCAGGCATGCTTCAGTCAGTGGCGTAACCCCCTGTTCTAGGGTCCTGCTCCTACCTCCGTCTCACTCTCGCCCTGCAACCCCCCCACACCACCGCCTAGCAGCCCAGCGAACCAACCAGTCAAGTTCAATAAACTATTTCAACACAACATTATAATCATTACTCTGGCCCAAGCAAATGCAGCTAGTTATATTCAGTATATTTCAGAAACAGACATTTTGCGGATAAGGATTCTGCTAGCAGTCATTAATAAACTCTTTAACGCTCAGATGATTTCACTCTGCTATATCTGCCAGAAATCTGGCTAGATAAAAAGTCCATCTGAAATGGGGTGATTGATGCCCCGATGAAATAGTTTCCCTTTGGCTTCGTCTGCGAGCTGAGCATGGAGGAGGTGTGGACTCTGGTAAGTAACGGTCAGCTAATGGACGCTCCGGGTGCTTTTTCACACGACACTTCCTGTCTGAGCTGTCCACAGCTGCCCGATTAAAAACACATCGGTAGTGTAGGTTTATGTAATTAATCGATGAATAAACCTACAGTATCCATTTTCAGATGCTGTTTTTTCCCACACCGAGTCTAAGCGAAAACAGTTTTGAAGGTGTCTTAAGGTGTTCTCCTGAAAGGAGAGACATTAGCTTCAAATACAGCCACTGTCCAGTTAGCAGAGTCAAGTCAACATGCTATAAAAGGAGATTTCTGTCATTGTACCGATGTTCAGAGCAAGGGACCGTCAAACAGCTTGTAAAGCACTCCATAATGTCATCATTAATATATAAAGTGTATGCATTCTGTACATTGTGTATGGTGTGTGTGTTATGTGTATTGTCTGTACTGGGTACGTTGCGTGGTCCGTGTCTGTGTTGATGGTGAAAAGGGTATTTGTAAATTCAGTCAGGCAGTACTGTCAGAATATCAAAAGGAATATCATTTTTTCTACTGTATTATAGTCTGTGCGCATTGTGCTGTTGTATTGTTGTGCTGGTGTACTGTTGTTCTGTTGTTCTGTTTTCCTGTTGTACTGTTGTGCTGTTGTTCTGTTGTGCTGTGCTGTTGTGATTCATTACTGTGCAGAGTGGTAGAGAATCTGTGGCGAAGATGTATGTCTGTATGGTGGAGGTGTATGTCTGTGATAGAGGTTTATGTCTGTATGATGGAGGTGTATGTCTTTATGGTGGAGGTTTATGTCTGTATGATGGAGGTTTATGTCTGTATGATGGAGGTTTATGTTTGTGATAGAGGTTTATGTCTGTATAATGTAGGTTTATGTCTGTATGTTAGAGGTGTATGTCTATGATAGAGGTTTATGTCTGGATGATGAAGGTGTATGTCTGTATGGTGGAGGTGTATGTCTGTATGGTGGAGGTTTATGTCTATGATGGAGGTTTATGTCTGTATGGTGGAGGTTTATATTTGTATGTTGGAGGGTTGTCTTGATTAGCGAAGTAGCTATCTGGCTCACCTGGTGAACTCCTCCTCTGCCTACTCGCTTGGAGCTGACAGTACTTGGCTGGTCTCCGTAGCAACAGAGACTCGAAATGTTAGATAGTTCTAACCCGTGCTGCTCCGGTGACACACCCCTACATCCAGAGCTTTCCGGTTCCCTGGATCCAGGACACATTCCCCAACCACTGGAGCCTTTCTGTGTAGCGGAGCGGCAAAAGAGGGGGACGAGAGAGGGAGCGACAGAGGAGGGCGTTCCCTCTCTCTCTCTCAGATCGCAGGCCTGGCATTGCTTACGCCTGCACGCTGCTGTCTGCATGGGTCACGTACTCGAGCGTATAAGGCTGCAACTGCCGTCCCATCGACGTCCTGATTTAAAGCAGCCCACTGGGACGTACGGGACAGCCTGAGTGGACAAACACAAGGCAAAACAGAAGCTCTCTCCGCTATTGATCAGCCCAGTGCGCATTATACCTGCATACTGCTACCATCCATTACCTTCAGTACGCCATCCACTGACTACTAATACACCGTCGGATGTAATGAGAATGAATGTGCGTGTGCGCACGTGTGGGGGTGTGTTTGTGTGTGTCTACACAATGTTTCCCCTTGGCAAAGGACATTTTCCTCTTTTGCTGTTTAAGGATTCAGCTCCAAAAATGGGCCCTTGCTCTTAGGTAAAGTACATAGGTAAAAAGGTTTAGAATCCCCGAATATCGAACGAGTCCGATAAATATGCATGCGCGCTGTTAACGTATGTGCCAGATTTGAAGAGGCGCCGTCTGTTTCTGACTTTGACGACGGCCTGTGCAGAGCTAGACGGAGTTGCGGGGGGAGCCGGTCCGGTCCACGCGTGCTTGCCGGCGCAACGGCGCTACGATTTATTCGACGGCACTAATAGAGACAGGCATCGTTAAATCGGTGGCGATAAATTGCTTTAATGATGCTGTTCTCGCGTCTGAGTACTAATTACTTTCTATCTGTTGCCGAGCGCCGCGGCTGTGTGGTGCCTCGTTAATTCCGGCCGCTGTTGTTGTCGGCGTGCGCATGTATGAATGCGAGTGCGCACGAGCGCGCCCGTGAGAGCGCGCGAACGCGCGCGTGTGTTTAATGCTGCCAGAGACAGACTTTGAAGGATGGGACATTCATGGCTGAACGATTGTCACTAAACAGAGGACAGACGCCAAGAGCCTGATGAATCTGTGCTGATTATCTGCATTTCAGACACATTTCTCTGACCTTGCATCAGTGACAATATTGTGGGTTTCATTTATTTGTTATTTTCCCCAGACTTAAGTTATAATTACACACAGCATATGCTTAGATGACATTTGTTACTGAGGCATGCAACTTATTAGTGATGCGTTGGAAATGTGCTCTTGTCAAGGTAAACCTCCGTGGTTTCCATGGTTTCGGTTTAATAAGCTCCCCATGCCTGTTCTCTCTTTTCTTTCTGTTTGTTTGTGTATTTATTTATTTTTCTGTTTTGTTTTTTTTTTTATTCCCAGTGCAAAATCTGGCCTACCTGTTTGCTCTTTTGCTCACCTGGTCTTCATCTCAGGACATCTGTGTCTGTGTCTCAGTACATCTGTGTCTGCATCTCAGGGCGTCTGTGTCACAGGACATCTGTGTCTCAGAGCATCTGTGTCCGCATCTTATGGCATCTGTATCACAGGGCATCTGTATCTACATCTCAGGGTGTCTGTTTGTTTCTTAGGGCCTCTGTATCTGTGTCTCAGGGCACCTGTATCTGTGTCTCAGGGCGTCTGTGTCTCAGGGCACCTGTATCTGTGTCTCAGGGCATCTTTGTCTCAGGGCGTCTGTGTCTCAGGGCGTCTGTATCTGTGTCTCAGGGCGTCTGTGTCTCAGGGCGTCTGTATCTGCGTCTCAGGGTGTCTTTGTCTCAGGGCGTTGCTATCTGCGTCTTAGGGTGTCTGTGTGTGTATTTCAGGGCCCATTTGGTGGTGTGACTCCTTGGTTTTCACATATTCCCCCACTTTGTCTCTTTCTTTCTCTCTCTCTCTCTCTCTCTCTCTCTCTCTCTCCCTCTCTTTCTCCCTCTCTCCCTCTGGGTTGTAGCAGGCTGTGTAAAAGTCTGTAAAACCCATCAATCCTATTACCGTGGGACAACCACGACCTGATCTGCCACTATCCTCCTTCCACTATCTTGGAAAATTGAAACAATAAATTCTTTCCTTTTGCAATCTCCGCCCACCCCGCCCTTTCTTGTCTTCCTCGGTGATGTCTCTTTTATTTGCTGTCCAAATAAGGCTGGGTGGCAGCGGCGGCCGTCACAGCGCTGAGCTCGCTTACTCGGCCTGAGAAAAGTGACACACTCGCAGGTTGGGTAGATAAAGTGAGCTTCCGTCCTGGAGACCTTTTTCAGTGGAGGCTGCCTGTGTGCCGAATCCTGGTGCTGCGCTTTCTACATAGTGAGGAAGAGGAGTCTTCCTCACGGGATGCCTGGTCATTAACAATGGGCTGTGCATCACCCCCCCCCCCCCCCCGTCTCTGTCATATCAAATCAAATTTGCTTTATTGTAAAAGCAATACAGTATATGTAGATGTATTATTAATATACAAACAAATGAGAGCTTTTGTAGAGGCTAAAAAATGAAGCAAAATAACAAAAATAAAATTTGTAGAACATGGAATATAAGAAGTAAATAATGACAGTAACGTTAGATTACAAACAGTCTAAGTCAATGTGATAACGATAACGGTAATGTTAGATTACAAACAGTCTAAATTATTGTAAATGCATTATTTATAATCTTTTCTACAGGTTCTATGCTTTCCCCCAGTAATATTTTCAGTTTTTCTGTATCAGTCAGTGTGGGGAAGGTGCGGCTTTTGTTGGTGCTTCTGTACAGAAAGGATTCTCTGCTGGTTTCATATTTTGGACATGAAAGAACAAAGTGACTCTTAGTTTCAGTCTCCCCTGACAGGCGGTGGGTGCAGATCTTGTCCTCTCTGGACACCTGGCTTTTTCCTAGCCAGCTCATGTTCACTCGTTTTGAAAAGGAACGAGTCTCTCTCTCTCTCTCTCTCTCTCTCTCTCTCTCTCTCTCTCTCTCTCTCTCTTTCTCTCTCTCTCTCTCTTTGTCTCTCTCTCTCCCACTGTCCTCTCTTTGTCTCTGTCTTTTTCTGTCTCTCCTTGTGTCTGTCTCTCTCTTTTTCCTGCTATTTCATCAGTAAATGAAAGCGGAGTTAAACATCCAGAAGTGTGCTGTCTACTGTAACCTCAGTTACATCAGATTATGGTTTATTACACACTAACACTGTAAAACTGCAGTCACAAGAGAAAGAGTAAAATACAGCTTCTGTTTATACATCGGGCACTGTTACCATCAGGTACTGTTACCACTGATGTGTTAGAATGTATATATCTACTTTTTATTTTTGGAAATGTGAATTTGTATTCCATTTAGTTTTGAAAACTTGTTGAAATTACCAGTAATGAGTTTTAAACTCACTTTATGATTTTCATATCTGAATCAGACCATCTTTTTTAATTACTTTTCCTTTCATAAATAGTTTTATTTGGCAATAACCACCAACTATTACTTTCTTTCCAATCACTGAACGCTGTTAAAACATTTGCCAAAATGGTCTATAACTGATTAAAGCAGCTGACACTTTTGAAGTAACACTGTGTTCAAAACGCGAGGTGTATGTGAGTCAGTTTTAGTGGGTTTTAATTGGGTTGAACTTTGACTCCTGCTAAAATTACTGTGGTGCGACTGACATTAATTGAAGTCTCAGTAGGTGCGGCAGACAGTTAGGGTTCAGAGGAGTGTTTCTTTTGCTGTTGGCTGGCCTCTGACGGTTCCCCCGCTGGTCGCCATGCTGTACATGTGCCCGTGGAACGCGTTTTCCACACTGCTGTGTGGTTCAGGTGGGTGACATGGTGCTGCGTGTGTCCCATCCACGCCCCAAACCCCAACACAAGTCGTCCCCCCCCAGAACAACTCTCTCCCCGCCCCAATCCCCAAAACCATCCCCACTTCCATGAGTCTGTGCGTGTGTGTGTGAGTGTGGCTGTCTGTGTGGGTGTGGGGGTGCGTGTGTGCGAGTGTGCGCGAGGGTGTATGGGTCCATATCTGTTACGAGCACGCCAGCGGAGACAGTGGCGAAGGAAAACTCAGTATGAGGAAGAAACCTTGGCAGAACCAAGACTCTGGAGGGAAGCCATCAACCTTGCGCGGCCCAGCGTGTAAATCGAGCATCTAGACAGTGATATGTGTTCAGAGAGTTAGCCAGGGGCGGCCTGGGGTGGTGACCTGAGCCACAGTTTATGGCAGTGAGGGGAGGAAGAGCCTTTTAGTCTTCTGCTGTAATACTCGCTTTTGATAAGCCCAGATAAAACTCTTGAGTATTAAAAGCTTCTATGGTTAAAATGGCCCTCATTACGCTATAGTTCCTATTGAACTGAATGCTTTACACAAGACCACGTTCGAACCACGTCCTCGACAGACGGCTCACGTCTTCCCTTTTATTTTTCCTTTTTCATTAAATCCTACAAGTGCAAACCTGCGAGAAGCTGCATTAGCCAGACTGTGGTTCTGATGTACAAGATTATATGTACTGATGTATAAATCACTGCAGGATAATGTTGCCGTATAACCTGATCTGATATAATTTATGCCGTATTGCAGTGTTCGGCATCCAGATTTGTTCTGCTAATCTTACTTTGTTTTATAACCCTTTCTGAGCCAACTTTTGAGACCTTGTCGCCGTGGTATCCAGCAGTCTACCTCAACGATAGAACCACGCGTTTGCCACCCTTTCTGATGAGGCATGTTCCCCCTCTCTAGCACCCCCTGCCCTGAAGCTGTCGGTGAACGAGACGTACGTGGTGGACCCCGGGCAGGACGTGACCCTGTCGTGCGAGGTGACGGCCGGCTACCCCCCGCCCACTGTGTCCTGGACACGCTACCCCGGGCCCCTGCCGCAGCGCTCCCTGATCGATAACGGGACTCTGACGCTCACGTCGGTCATGCCGGAGGACTCGGGCTTCTACAACTGCACCGCCGTCAACAATGTGGGCAACCCTGCGAGGAGGAACGTCAACCTCGTGGTTAGAAGTAAGGGCGAGGGCACGCACGCGCGCCTCCGCACACACGCTGCACCTAATTACACCGGATTGATTTTCCAAACAATCATAGCACTACGTCAAGTGGAAGGTGTGTAGCGGGAGTGTGTATCGCGTGTTTATTTGCTTGGCTGTGTGCACGTGCGTGTGTGTTGAGAAGGGGAACAGGTAAGTGGTTGAACTATGACTAGATCCACTGCTAATCACTGCGCGTGTTTTCATGGTTATCATGTCGAACACTATAAAACAAACATGCTCTAGAACCTTTGTCACAGGCTGCTGGCTATTCTTAGTCCTGCTAATCGTCTGTATTTACTGTGATTTATCGGAGCAGAGCAGAGGTAATTAGCACTGCGCCGTCTCACAATAGTGTACAGGGCAGCCGTGAACCTGGGAGGTGCGTCTGCTCCTGGTGGTGAGATCTCTACACGCTACACAGACCCTCACACACACTCAGACACACACACACACACACACACACACACAGACACACACGTGCATGCACGTGCGCACACCTGCTCGCATGCATGGACACACGGGCACAGATGCACACATGCAGACACACAAGCTGCAGGGAAAAGCTGCAGGTGGAAAAGCCATGCACAAGAAACCGAGCTTATGGCACCACAATCTTGTCTGGTACCAGCAGAAAGTCTGGCTGACTGTCAGGCTGCACATCCTGGCCCAGAGCTTTAGAGACACGAGCGGATTTAACTTCACACCAGTTTTGCCTGCTTGACTGAAGGTGCGCTGCAGATCAATACGTCCACTCAGCTGGCAGGACAGTCGTGGGTTCAGTGTTTTTACCCTACAGTAGTGACGTTTGGAGATGCCAGTGCCTGGATTGAGATGTCCGAATGCCAAAGCTTCCGTTATGTTCAGTGTCATTTACGCCATTTGTTAAATCTTTCAAAATATGGCATTTTTTATTGCTGCTATTGGTTAGTTCATGTTCGAAAGTGTGTTTGTGCATCGAAGTGAACATAAGTGGCATTGCATGTTCTAGCTCTGCTATACTGATATATACAGTGATTGCTATGACTGTCGTAGTTGTTGCTATATTTACAAAATGCATGCTATTTATATAATACAAATAGTTGCTATGACTGACGTGCTATGACATAGTGGTTGCTATAGCTATGACATAGTGGTTGCTATAACAGGTGCCTGTTCTCCAATGTTCTGCCTTGTGCTTTCTGCCCTGCCTCCTCTTCCTCCCTTCTCCCATGTGCAGCGATGAAGAACCTGACGTTCCAGATCACTCCGGACTCCAACAAGGACAGCGAGACCATCCAGATAGGTCGCGACCTCAAGCTGTCGTGTCACGCGGACGCGCAGCCCCAGGACAAGGTCAACTACGCGTGGTACAAGAACGGCGCTCCCGTCGTCCCGTCAGACAGCCTCATCGTGCTGCGCAGCGACCCCGACATGCCCCCTTCTACCAGCAGCCTGGAGATCATCGACATGAAGTTCCGAGACCAGGCCACCTACAGCTGCCTGGCCAACTTCCCCGGGAGCAGTGTTCCAGAACTCCGGGTGGACGTTAACATCACACAAAGCAGCGGTGAGCGCGACGTTCCTATTTTCCGTTCTTTTTTTTTTCTTTCTTTTTTTTTTGCTGGTTCAAAACTGGGTTTAGCTACCAGAATTCCAGAGTTCCAGAGTTTCTTTTGTTTGGTTGAATTCCAGACTTTTCTTCAGGCTTACTGCAGGATTCTGAACTATTATTTGGTGCAAAGAAATGAAGGTACTCGACTGTGGTTCAATAAAGGATTAATTAATTCATGGTCATGTTTCCTGATACAAAACCGTATTACTGCTTATAAACTTAATAAGAGTTATTTGGATTTTTGAACAAACATCTGCCTACTGGAGTGGATGTAGTAGATACTGTATAAACAAAGCCAATGTGTTCTTAGTCAGGTGATCGACTTATACCCCTCCACTCGTCCACCCATCCACCCCTCCACCTATCTACCTTTCCACATGTAGCAGACTCAAACACAAACACACCCACCTCTCACAAACGCACCCGCCTCTCCACAAACACACTCACCTCTCGCTCACCCGTTTTGGGCTCAGGGTCCTGTGCCCCCCCCCCGAGCACTGCTCAACTGTTGCTTTTCCATCCTCTGCTCAATCTGATCATACAAAGTACTGCAATTGTACACCAGGAGTTTTTTTATGGCTAAGCCCACGAGCTGTATATACCATACGTGGTAGAACCCTGATGGCTCGCGACTGCTCGCTGGTCCCCACCCACTACCTCGCCTGTTTTTGCAGTGCCCTTCTGTGCTACATGTGGGACACCTGGCTGTTCTGTCTAACTCCTGTCCGCGAGCCTGGCGCTCGCTGACGGGCTCATGGCACTCACCGCCGGGCTCTGCCTCGTTATCTCTCCTTCCCCGTCTCTCCCCTCCTGCTCCCCCCTTCTTTTTTTCTCGTCTGCCTCTCTCTCTCACTCTCCACGGGATTCTCCCTGCACGGGAGCCGACCGCATCCTCTCCACACGCTCCGTCAGCGCACGCATTACATATTCACGTACATTAACCTGCTTCAGTCAACGGTACCGTCCCCTCTCGCTCTGACAGTTGGGCGGAACGCGCCGTAATCGCTTTACTGCGTGTGCGGCGGGTGGACTGATAATGACACCATCTTTGTCTTTTGGGTGAAAGGCCTCCATGGAGGCACCATGAGAAATAGAAAACTGGTATCTCCCCTTTCTCTCGTTGGAGATCTCCCACTGCCGATAGAAAGAAGAACGCAAACGCTTGGCAGAAAGCGTTGAATAAAACAGACGAGCCCAAAGCGCCGGCGCTTTCTCCTGGCACACCGCTGCGCTCTTGTCGTGCTCCCGATTTATATATCACGCTTTCAGAGCGTTTCTGTGCGCCGTCTCATGGTGAACCCCGGTTTGGAGGGTTGGAGGGTTTTTGGAGGGTTCCATTTGATTTGAAAAATGATCATGAAAAATGTGGGAACCTCAGTCTGCAGCGCGTGTAGCTTCATATTACCCCTCATATTACGCTTCAGATTACACCACATATTACGCTTCAGATTACCCCTCAGATTACGCTTCAGATTACACCACATATTACGCTTCATATTACCCCTCAGATTACGCTTCATATTAGACCACATATTATGCTTCATATTACCCCTCATATTACGCTTCAGATTACACCACATATTATGCTTCAGATTACCCCTCATATTACGCTTCAGATTACACCACATATTATGCTTCAGATTACCCCTCAGATTACGCTTCAGATTACACCACATATTATGCTTCAGATTACCCCTCAGATTACGCTTCAGATTACACCACATATTACGCTTCAGATTACCCCTCAGATTACGCTTCAGATTACACCACATATTATGCATCAGATTACCCCTCATATTACGCTTCAGATTACACCACATATTACGCTTCAGATTACCCCTCAGATTACGCTTCAGATTAGCCCTCATATTACGCTTCAGATTACACCACATATTACGCTTCAGAATGAAGCGCTGTATGTGCTTCTGGGTGGATGGCATGCCTCCGTTTTTCCACCACTGCTTTTGGACCAGTACGTTGGCCGAAAGGCCGAGGAGGAGAGGTGCATGTACATGGTTTCCCCAACACCCCCCGAGTTGAGCTGCCATCTGTCTGGGCTTCAGCAGATTAGCTATTCAAAGGAGCCACGAATTGCTGACTGTCTCGGAATCGAGGTCGTCACAGTCCTTCTCTTCGGATTACCACTGCTCCGAATCCAGGTCGGTATGAATCACGGAATCGCTTCGGATGGTGAGAATTTGGCTGAGACACCAGACTGGGTGTCCACAGTCCTCTGGGAAGCCTCTTTTCTCAGGAAGTGCCTTTCACCTTACTTCCTGTTTCTCCGGCGTTTCCTAAGTGTGGCCCTCGGAGGCAGTGGCGGTGCATTTCTCAGCCACCGCCCCTCCACCTCATCAATTTCGTGCGCTTTCTCTTTTTCTCACATTAATCA
>NC_137508.1:22952500-23017500 GCF_041902795.1 Electrophorus electricus | reverse complement strand
AGCGCCGAGTTAGCCCGTGTTCGTAACCATCCGGCTTCCCTGATGGTGACAATCACAGCGCCCTCAGGAGCACGCATCAGCGGAGCATGGCAGGAGCAAATAGAACATCGTTTCATCGCATTTCTGGCTCGCTGTTGTCTCAGAGAACTCATGCGCTGCACCGAGTGCTCGGAGAGTCACGTCCGAGCTAAAGGGGGGAGGGTCTTCATCGCCACCTTTGAGCTGCCTGTTGTCTCACGCACCCTCTCTCACGTCTCTCCTCCGTAGACCCTCCCGTGGTGGATCCGCTTTTCAAGGAAGTCCGCTCCGCCAACTACAAGTCGGTCGTCCTGCGCTGTGCCATCCAAAAGTCCAATCCCAACCGGGTGGTAAGCGCGGACTGGTTCCTGAACGGCGTTCCCATCCAGAGTCCTCCTGTGGAGCCTCAGGAGTCTCCCCAACTCCGGTTCGTGCTGGACCCCAACAACAACGGCACGTATGACTGCCAAGTCAGCAACGGGGTGGGCTCCTCCACCTGTACCTTCTTTGTCACAGGTAACCACCACCCACGCCGCGACTTCACGCCGGTCTTCCCGACCCCCAGGGCGTTCCCTGACCTCCGAGCCGTCACGCGCACCAGCCGCTCCGACACCCCTGTTCGCACGGGCGACGGTTCTGGATGTTTAAGGCTGCTTTGCTCACAGAGCTAACGTGCAGCTCCTGAAAAGGCCTCACGTTGTGTCCCGCACAGTTGGGGAAATCAGCTGGCCCCTCTGTAGACTCGATGGCTTCTCCCGGAGCAGGGCAGGCTTATCTTAGATCCGCTGCGAGGAGACAAGCCGGCGCTGTCTGTATAATCCATCTTCACACCACCCACAGACACACCTGGGTTACTGCTACATGGTTCTGAAGATTGCAGTCCATAACCATTTTATTGTCTTCAAACCAGACATAGTGTCCTACAAAATTGGTCATTTTTATGTTGCTGGTGTTGGCGTTGGTGGTGGAGGCATATTCTATAATGATTTTCCTCATAAGAATAAATTTCTTAGTGACCTGGACATTCCTGTCTTTACGTTTGGCACCTTAGAATTGTGAACTCCCAGAGTCACATGGGTGACCCAGGTGTGCCAGTGCACGGTGTGGGCGTGAGTCATTCATGTTGTGCCTGTTAATTACTTTCAGTTGTTGTGGGAGTTGCCTCTGAACGCAGCAATTTAGTGCCTGACTCAGCATTACGAGGAAAGACCCAGAGAGCTGGCACACAGCCAGAACCCAGCCCCCTGAGCACTGTTTCAGCACACACACACACGTGTGCACGCACACACGCTCTCACACAAGCATACGCACGCGCGCGTGCACACACTCATTTTCTCTTACCTCTATTCTCATTTTGGATTCAGTAAGCAAAACAGTATAGGCAAAAAACACTAAGATTGCCTAGGATTATATAGGATTGTATAGGATTGCTCTAGGATTATATAGGATTGCTCTAGGATTATATAGGATTATATAGGATTATATAGGATTGCTCTAGGATTATATAGGATTATATAAAATTGCCTAGTATTATATAGGATTATATCGGATTATATATGATTGCCTAGGATTATATAGAATTATATAGGCTTGCTCTAGGATTAAAGAGGATTGTTTAGGATTATATAGGATTATATAGGATTGCCTAGTATTATATAGGATTGCTCTAGGATTATATAGGATTATATAGGATTGCTCTAGGATTAAAGAGGATTGCCTAGGATTATATAGGATGGCTCTAGGATTATATAGGATTGTTCTAGGATTGTTCTAGGATTGTTCTATGATTATATAGGATTGTTCTAGGATTGTACTAGATGTGTTCTAGGGTTGTCTAGGCTTGTTCTAGGATTATGTAGGATTGTTCTAGGATTGTTCTAGGATTATCTAGGATTGTCTAGGATTGTTCTAGGATTGTTCTAGGTTTGTTCTAGGATTGTTCTAGGATTGCGTTTCTAGTTAAATGTAAATGTGATTTGACGCCTTGGTCACTGTGCATCAGTCACTGTGCTCAGTTCACTTCAGTCTCTTTTCTGGATTCCTCAGCCCGACCCTACAACGTGGAGTTTTACTTCGACACTCCGAACCCTATTCGCATTCTGAAGGGGAGTAACTATTCCTACAACCTGCAGTGGACACAGAAAGAGCCAGACGCTGGGGACAAGATCATAGGCTACTGGCTCAATGTCCAACAGGTAACACACACACACACGCACAGACACACACGCGTGCACCTTAGAGGGACCCAGGATCCAGCCTGAGATCTGTCACTCATTTTCCTTCCCTCGTTCTGCCCACTCTTTTTCTCACCTACTGCCCTGGAATTTATTTGTCTCTCGTTCGTTTTCACTCTCCATGTCTTCTCGTTCTCATTCTTTGCTCTTTTGTTCAGTGTTTCGTGTTTCTCACTGAATGGCTCGTCACGTCTCTCTCCTCTACCCTCTCCATTACTTCTGACTCACTTATTCACACAGTGTATGTCCATTTCTCTCTCTCCCTCTCTCTCTCTCTCTCTCTCTCTCTCTCTCTCTCTCTATCTCTTTCCCCATCAGTCTGCCACTGTCTATCACGTTATCCCCCACTTATTCCCACCCTCTCTGTCGTTCTGTCGCCTTCTCGTCTTCCTCTGTCTCTCTCTTTCCGTTTCTCTCACTCTCTCCCACCCTGTCTCTCTGTCATTCGTCGGTCACTCTACATCCGTCTCACGCGCTCAGCTTCTAACTTACCATTAGCCAGTAGAAAGGCGTCGGCTCATAATAACCAGTACTGTAGCAAAGCAAACCTACTCACACAAACTGCTCTTGTTAGCTTTCAGTCATCGCAAGCCAGACGCACATCCTCAGATTAATCTGCAGACAGATCACTGAGATGGCTCATGTATATACAAAATCCTGCCTTACTCTTCCAGTGGGTGGTCATGTCTTATTCCTCACACTCATATCTTCTACCAGAGGTTTGGGACTTTGAAAGAGAGTGTGTGTGTGTGTGTGTGTGTGTGTGTGTGTGTGTGTGTGTGTGTGTGTGTGCGTGTGCGCGCATGCGTTTGTGTTCTATCAGAGGTCTGAGAGTTTGATTGTGTGTGTGTGTGTGTGTGTGTGTGTGTGTGTGTATGCATGCACATTCTACCAGAGGTCTGAGAGTTTGATTGTGTGTGTGTGTGTGTGTGTGTGTGTGTGTGTGTGTGTGTGTGTGTGTGTATGCGTGCACATTCTACCAGAGGTCTGAGAGTTTGATTGTGTGTGTGTGTGTGTGTGTGTGTGTGTGTGTGTGTGTGTGTGTGTGTGTGTGTGTGTGTGTATGCGTGCACATTCTACCAGAGGTCTGAGAGCTTGAGAGGTTCAGTGAAATATTTTCACTGTTCCTAGGATTACAGTCTGACTGACATTGATGTCGTCATTCCTGGGGTCTGTTGGAGTCACTGTTCCGGTTTACATGTCACAACTTTAGGGGTTGTGTGAATTGTAGCCTCGGTTGCCTGTTCTCAGCTGCCCGGAGTGGCACCCGGTGTGGTCTTCTGCTTCCAGGTTTGACGTGTCTTGCGTTCAGAGATGCTCTTCTGCATGCCTCGGCTGTAACGAGTGGTTATTCGTTACTGTTGCCTTTCTATCAGCTCACACCAGGCTGGCCATTCTCAACTGACCTCTGGCATCAGCCAGGCATTTTCACCCAGAGAACTGCCGCTCACCGGATGTTTCCTCTTTCTCGGACCACTCTCTGTAAACCCTAGAGATGGTTGTGCGATACAGGAGGTCAGCAGTTTCTGAAATAAACTGAGCAGCCAGTCTACCACCAACAACCATCACCGTATGTCCCCATTCTGATGCTGGATTTAGACTTTAGCAGGTCGTCATGTCTACATGCATAAATGCATTGAGATGCTGCCATGTGATTGGCTGATTAGATATTTGCATTAACTAGCAGGTGAACAGGTGTACATAATAAAGTGGGTGATTACTGTAGCGAGAGAGAGAGGGACAGAGAGTCAAAAAAAAATGCACTACAGTACACAGAGCATTTTACGGGCCAGAGGTCCTTCAGCTGTACAATCAATGATATTACACTATATTGGGGAATATTATTTCCTACATACCTAAAGCAAATGAAGTGTCCAGAAAGTAATCAATAATGGATGAGTAGATAAGTAGTCTGCCTTTGCAGATTATAGACCCATAGTAGACAACGTTGTCTTAGTAGGAAATGCACTCAGCCTTCCAGTTAATGCCCCCATTCCAGGCATGAATGAGACAGCTCACATCCAGCCAGCTCTGGGATTGCTGTAACACTTTAAGATCTCAACATCCCCAGTGCTTGTAAGTCAGTATAGAATGAGTACAAACACCTCTCAGTGTCAGGATACCGATATTGGTTGAGTTACTGTTACTGATACTGGTTGAGAAAGGAACCTGGTTTGTCTGCTCTAGGAGATGTGCTGGAGTAACTGAAGTTTTGTGTGTAAAGCGCTGTGCACCAGACTGCTGCAGTGCACGCAGGGTCAGTGCACACAGGGCCAGTGCAGGGAGGGTCAGTGCACACAGGGCCAGTGCAGGGAGGGCCATTGCACACAGGGCCAGTGCACACAGGGCCAGTGCACACAGGGCCAGTGGAGGGAGGGCCAGTGCACACAGGGTCAGTGCAGGGAGGGCCAGTGCAGGGAGGGCCAGTGCACACAGGGCCAGTGCACACAGGGTCAGTGCACACAGGGTCAGTGCAGGCAGGGTCAGTGCACGCAGGGTCAGTGCACGCAGGGTCAGTGCATGCAGGGCCAGTGCACGCAGGGCCAGTGCAGGGAGGGCCAGTGCACACAGGGCCAGTGCACACAGGGCCAGTGCACACAGGGTCAGTACACACAGGGCCAGTTCAGGGAGGGTCAGTATACACAGGGCCAGTGCAGGCAGGACAGACCCAGCGGCTGAAGCTGCTGGGTCCTTGGTGTGTTGCTCGGTCTTTGGACAATTTTGAAACTGTAAAAACATGTGGCTTAAACCTTCACTTTCCCTGTTTGGTGATTTGTGTGTGTCTCAGCTGTTCCCATCGGCATAAAGCAAATACTCTCTAAATGTCCGCAGGATGCAAGCATGGCTCACTCTCACCTCGGTGTGAAACGCTGTGTGTGTGTGTGCATGTGTCTGACTGAGTGTATATGTGTTTGTGTGTGCGCACATGTGCCGCGTCTTTGTGTGTGTGCGTGTGTGTGTGCGTGTGTGCATGCATGCCCTTTGTGTCTCTACTGCAGTTCCTCTTGAACATTCTCATCATCCATTCATAGGACGCTGTGGCCCCCAGCAGAATGGAGGGAAAGGCTGATGAATTATGGAAGGGGGCAGGGTTTAGATGAGCGGATGTGGGATCAGACACCTCTCCGTGTGCACGAATAGATCACCTTCTCCTTTTTAAAATCTAACTTAAGTGTCTATGGGGAAGAGGAAATTAATATCCTAAAGGTGTTACTCCAAGAAATGTCAACATACTGGATGGCACATGGGTCCGTGTGCTAAGGCAGGTGGGAGAAGCAACGTCTGATGATATGGTAATTATAATCTTAGATTAAATTAAAATCTTTCAGTGATTGTATTTAGGAATTGCTTTCCTCACTTGGAGGTTAGACAGTTTAATAAACAGAAATAATTAAACTCAGATATTGTTGTTTTCTTGTAAATGATTTTTTGATCTTCTAAAATGCTGTATGGTGTGTGGTCATGACTGATATAAACTAACAGCCTTTACACATTCTTTTAAAAGCTCCGAGGCACTGGAAGAAAAGTGGTGTGTGTTTGCGTGTGTGCGTGTGTGTGTGTGTGTGTGTGTGTGTGTGTATCTGTTTGCATCCAGTGCTACACAGGAAGTCCCACTCATGTGAACTCAACTCTCTATTAATTTTACACATTTACAGAAATATGGCAATAGCCTGCGTTTTTGCACATACACAGATTTAAGATCGTTCTTTCTCACAGTTCATTAAACCTACCAGCATAAATATTAATGCTGGTTTCACAGGGATTTTAACTAATTCTTAAGGCACAAGAGAACAGTGACATGTTTTATGAATATAGATTCGCTGCACAAAAAAAACACTCTCTTATTCTCATTCTCTCTCTTCCCCTTTTCCCTCTGTCTGCTTCTCTCTCCGGCCAAATCCCGAAGCTCACCGTATTAATAATTAGACGGAAAGTTGCACTCGTCTCCTTTGCCAGAGTCTCTCTCCCGCTGACCGTGGCTCACGCCGTGGGCTATGCCAGCTTAATATCGCGAGGAATGGAGAGTTGGGCTAAGAGAGAGTGAGCATTCGGAGAGAACGGAGGCTATATTTAACTAGCCAAGCTCCAGCTACCTGTTACAGACCCCGGTGTGTGTGACGTTCCCCTCACTAATTCCCTCACTCATCCGTCTGCCTTCCCACTGACAGCGGGACAGGCGAGAAGAGGGTTGGAGAAGGCCACGGAGGGTTTTTTTTTATGCAAAGAGAAGAGGGGGATGAGAGAGAGAGAAATACAGAGAAACAGAGAGAGAGAAAATGAACTGAAGTTTTTTTGGGGTTTTTTTTTTTTTTTTTGTAAGGTTTAACGGAGTCAGACATTCAGGAGCGAGGCAGTGGAAACGTGCGCTCTGAAGCCGAGTGTAGGAGGTGGTGCAGGCAGGTGTGCGCTAAAGCGTAGGAGGAGGGTTAAAACGAGGGAAAGGGGAGGAGAGGAGGAGGGGAGGAGGGGAGGAGGGGAGAGCCGTCTTAATGGCAGGATTGAGATTTAGGCGTGAAAGTAAAGGAACAAAAATGCAATTAGCAAAAGCACCCAGGCATGTAAATAATTGTGTGTGTGTGTGTGTGTGTGTGTGTGCCATGTGTGTGTGAACTCTGCCATGTGCGTGTGTGTGACCTGCGCCATGTGTATGTAGGCTGTGACAGTTGCAGTACGTGGAATGTAACAACACACACAAACGCAACACTCCACATTGTTCCGTGCCCCACTTCCTCCGCAGTGGGACTCAGAGCAGGCTTTTAATGCAAGACAATTAGGCAGATTACAAATGTGTTTGACCCCCAGCAGCAAGGTTAACTACACAAACACTTTTTTTTCTCTCTCTCGCCTTTTTCCCTCGCTCCACCTAAATAAAAAACCCTAAATAAGCAGAGTGAAGGGGAAAGAGATCTGAATGTTTCTGCAAATATGTTTGCGTGTGGTGTGTACACACATGTTGGTGGATGTGTTGGTAACTACATTACCAGTCCAAAGGTTTGGACACACCCGACTGATTAAGGTTTCCATAGTCTTAGAGACGTTATAATCGAATGGTTCATACCTAAATTTATTTTTAAAACACATTTTAATAGTGAAAGTTAATATGAATTAAGTTTCAACACAATTTATATTTACACATATAAAAAAATAATAATACAATTAAAAATTGTAATTAATTTTAAACACCCCCTCAACAAACAGTTTTCATATAGCACTTTAGTGTTTCACCCTACGCATATGTGAGAATTTCTTTAAGACATCATCAGTGCCTCATTAAAGTTAAGAGATCACATGCAGAATTATCATTAGAGTAAAGGGTGGCTGCTGTCATATTTATGTAAACAACAACAATTAACAGAGCATATGTTATTTCATTGTTTTTATACCTTTACTCTTTTTGTAAAATGTTGAATAGTAAAATAAACAGTAGGTGTGTCCAAACTTGTTATACCACCCCATCTCTATATCCCTCTTCCCAAGTCTATATCCCTCCTCCCATGTCTATATCCCTCCTCCCATGTCTATATCCCAACCTCTATATGCCAGTGCACCTCGTGACCCCTCCCACCCTCTGCTATCTTATTTATTCTAGACCGTTTCCTGTATGCAGGGTTTTTTACACATCGGTTTCTGTTTTTTTAGACAATAAACGTCTACATTCATAAGGCTACATTACATTGACATTTCTGGCCACTTTATTAGAGACACTCATCTGTTGGACCTGTTTTGGCCTTCAGAATTTGTCATGGTTTAGATTCCACTGGTTGCTGAAATCTGCAGTAATCCTGGCCACTGCGCACAGGACAGCTTCTCGCTATTGCTGCAAAAGTTGTACAGATGGAGGAACTGACACGCTTTCAACAGCCCGTTGTGCCTCATCCCAGAGATGCTCTATGGGATTAAGATCGGGGGCCTGTGAAGGCCTGGGAAGCAAGACAAACTCCCTGTCATGTTCCTGGAACCCATCCATGACTATACGGCCCTGGCGGCACGGCACGTTGTCCTGCTGAAGGCGTTCTCCTGCCGCGGGGTAAACAGCTGACATGAAGGGATGAACTGGGTTCCCCCACGATGGTCTCCGAATGGCCCAGCGTGCACCAAGAAAGCGTTCCCCACACCTCCGCCATCCCGAACCTTCGACACATGACACCAAGGACGTAATTCTCTTTTCGCCAGATTATGACCCTCCCATGGGCATGCTGCCATAGAAATCTGGACCCACCTGACCAGCCGATGTCTTTTCACTGCTCGGTTTTCCAGTTTTTAACCTCTTTTGCCCACTGGAGTCTTGCATTTCTGGAGTTCTGCCTTCTGCAGTGGCACCTGAACAGGTCGCCTGAGCAGACCTGAGCAGTTCATGCTGGGAGGCACAAGTCGTGTGTCCAGACACGTTAATTGGAGCACCGGCATTGTATCTGGCTGCTATTTGCATGACTGCGTGCCACCTGCTCGTCAACGATTCTGACCCCTTTTGACCATGGTGTTTATGGCCATGGGATCCCCTTTTGTTGGATGTCTTTCCTTGATCACACCTCTCTCGACTCCTATGCACGAGAAAACCCCCACAAGGCTGGCTGCTTCTGGAATTCTGGCCCCGGCTAGTCTAGCACCGATGACCAGGCCCCAGTAAAAGTCGCCCAGATCACTCCATTTTCCCATTCTAATGTGGACTCACATGGAAACTGAAACTGATCTATGGAAAACTTGGTCACTTGATTTTATGCTCCATTCCAGGGTCACATGATTAATTTCCATACAGGAAAACTCCAGTCCAGAAAGGGCAGGTGTTTCTAATAAAATGGCCATTCCGTGTAAGGAATCTGTGACTGACTTAAACCTGCATAAACATTTAGTTGGATTCCAATAGATGTTTAGAGTGCAATGAGGCTTCTTTTGTCATTTTTGCTATCAAGTTTATGTAACATCTACATCAAGGGATATGCCATATTATGACAGTAGCATGTTGATGTTGGGCGTATTGTTTTGCTAACGATATGAATTTGTTTGCCAGGTGGGGCTACTTAAAACAAAGGTGAGCAACTCTTAACTTGATGTTAAGACAGACACGAACCAAATAGCACTCGTTTAAATAATCAATAAAATCTTTTTTCTGACTTTTCACTGACGGTCATGACCCTGTAATATCATTTAGCCCTAACCCCAACCCTAGTGTTATTATACATTTTTGCTGGGACTTTAAGTACAGTGGGTTTCCATTTGCTGTTTATAAGGTGTTCTGAATACGTATGACCATGGCATGACCATGGCATCTAATGAGTCATGAAGTCAGAGAAAATGAAAATTTTCACTCTTTTATTAGAATGCCATGCCTCCTCATATGCTAGTCGTCCTATAGCGTTGCCATAGCAGCAGGGCATTTCCAAAGCAGAGCATGAGAAGCAACTGCATTGAGCTCTTGGTCATGTGGCATCC
The DNA here is from genome assembly GCF_041902795.1 of Electrophorus electricus. NCBI lineage: Eukaryota > Metazoa > Chordata > Actinopteri > Gymnotiformes > Gymnotidae > Electrophorus > Electrophorus electricus. The sequence continues at coordinate 23,007,817 of NC_137508.1, read as the reverse complement.
CCTGGTCAGTCCGTCTACAGCAGGCGGGCCCTCAGAAGGGTAATAGGTGACATGTTTCTACGTTGCTTAACAGGAACATGTCACTAGCTGACTTCTGGTCATGTTCAAAACAGGAAGTGCCCATTGATTTGACCTTTCTGCCTCACTGTGGGTTGCTTTTAGCCTGAACTTTACACCTCACTTTTTAAATAAGAAAAAAGGATAATCTATCAGGTTTTAATATAAGCCTCTGTGCCTTTAAGGCAAGTACTCTTACAAATATAATAATCCAAAAAATTAAAAAATCCAGTAATCTGGAGTCCCATAATTTCTGAACGTTAACTGACCAGGTCTGGCTCACTCTCTGGCCATTCAGAGCATCATGGACCCTTTTAAAATTCTATTTATTTATTTATTTATTTATTTTTTTACAATTTTCACTTCTTATGAGTGAAAATTAGTGATTGATATTGTGTCCATGGATATCTGATGTGAATCTGACACATCCTTTATGGTGGCATAACCCTTCTAAACATCCCTTGTGCACACAAAAGTTACAATATGTTTATTCCTCACAGTTATTTGAATTGATCATTTGATGATATAAATTGCTAACTTTTCCTTTGACGTGTGTGTGTGTGTGTGTGTGTGTGTAGAGGGGTATGAAGGTGCTGTCTAAACAGATCACCACCCGTGACCCAGTGAAAGGTGTCCTCATGTCCTACACCATAATGGACCTGCGTGTCCCTCTGTCCTACCACGTGGGTCTCATGCCCATCACGACCTTTGGCACCGGCGACAACATCATCCGTACTATTCATTACAGCGAACGTAAGTGGAAACCATGACTGTTTTCATCATGACCTTACCAGCAGGGCAAATCAGCACCGCTGATGTATAAGCAAATTCTGGAAAAAAATACCTGTGTCAGAAGCTCAGATTCCAATGTTTAAGCAATAAACATGATGAGTAACGATAATGTAAACAATGCAAGAATATCTGTCTAGAAATCTGTTACGCTTCATTGTGCCATGACTATCCATCCAGCCTACCAAAACAAACAGCAACAACAACAAGAAAATAAATGGCACTAACTCAATCCAGTCTAATATATATCAGGTTTATCGCTTTGTTTATTTAGCTTAAGTTTTCATAAGGTAGTTATGTAGTTACCTCACATCCATTCAATGTAATGCTTGGAGCAAAATCACCATGATGTATTTTTATGATGCTTTGCTGTTAGCTGTTGCATGACCTTTATCAGCATGTTTACCTATGTAACGGTGAGCGGTAAGGAGGCGGACGCATATGTGTAGAAGAGCGAGATTTATTCAGGGCAACTCCAGAGTCAGAGTCGGTATAACGGTCCATGGCGGAGAGTATGGGGAACACATGAAGGCAAACGGGAATCAGGCTAGAGCAAAAGACGCTAGGAAAACTCGGGGCTCAGAAACACGAAGGCTGGGAAACACAAAGACACAGAATACAAACTTAACACAATGATTTCAATATTCATGCACGCACGGAGTCAGTAAACAACCAGAGCCACATAAACACATTCAATGAACAGCCCTGACCAAGGCACACAACAGGGTTTAAATACATGAACCAAAGGTAGAAACGAGGGACAGGTGCAAGCAATCAAACGAGGGGCGGAGAAAACGAAACTAAGGCATGGAGCCAAAACACACAAGACAGGGAAACCACGGAAGCTGGAACCTGGGAGAGAGAAATCATGACAACCTAGAACAGAAATTGCTAGAACACTCAAGAACATGCAGAAATGGTTCATGTTAATGCATGTAAACACACACTATGGTTTGTTAAACCTTTCCCTTGAACACGGTTTCAAATCTCGCTCGCCTGTTTCATATTGCCTGAATATTAGCTGTTCAGACCGTTAACACCCGGGCACAGGGCTCTTTTAAGTAACAGTGGAACCCCCCCCCCCCCAAAAAAAAAAACAACAACCCAGAATACTGCTGAAATTAATAGCAGGCCATTTGTTAATGTACAGTATGGATGCTTGCAAGTTTCTCCTCAGGGTTACTGTGAACTATGTCAGTGAGGGTGAAGCAGTTAAACACACTGTGAAATTAAGTGGATGCTATACGCTCCGTTTTCTGTGAAGAGCAGGACCAGGGCCCACCACACACACACACACACACACACATACTGCTGAATAGATACTTTTCAAAGGGAGATACAGAGCTGCTCTGGAGAAGACCTCATGATGCACCCACCGCCACAGGAGAAGGCAGGCCAGGCAGGTGGAGGAAAAGCTCTTTATCACCAACAGTGCGGTAACCGTTCCAGGATGGGAGCGTGAAGATCCCAGAACATGTCTTATTTAGGAGCCGGTCTTTAGGAGCCTATCTTTAGAATTGTTCAATAAAGTCACTCCTCGGTGCCGGGTGTCAAACCCGGTCTAGCTTGGGGCTACGGTTCTGACGCATGAGCTGATCCGCTGCCCCGAACCCTGCTCTTTAAAAGAGAAATAAACAGAACTTTCCATTACAACCTGCTGAAATATTTATGGCGAAATTAGGAATAATGAAGGGAGTGGGTGTGGAATGTTGGATAATAAAGGGAATGGAAGCTCACGGAGACCTCAGAAGGGGAGACGCGGCCTTTCTGCAGGAGGCCGGCTCTGTAGGGTCCGGCTCCATGCAGGATGAGGGAATGTCTTATTTCACATTGAGAACTCAATGAAACTCTTATTAACAGCAATTTATAATAAATAATATGCCACTAAAAAGAAAAGTGAAATGTGTAAAAAAAAAAAAAAAAAAAGGCTTATGATTTTGGAAATAATTTAATAAAGTGCCCGCTTAAGTTTAAGCCATCTGTAAAACATCTATAATGCATACATAGCTTGCTAACAAGCAGTGTACAAGGACTTATAAATAGGCAGACAGCTGTGGGCAATGCATACAGCTGTAAGTAAAGCCAAGCCTGCACATGTCTCTGGCATTGCGGTTCCCATGACACTAGCGCCATGTGGTTCTGTTTGTGTTTCTGATTCATTTAGTCTCTACCCTGTCTCATGTTGTGTGTCTCCTGTATATTTATCCTGTTTGTCCTCCCGGTTGGGTCCTGGTCTGTTCATTTCCCTTCGGTTCTGACCCCTAGTCTCAGTTCCATTCAGCACGCTTGTCTTTTGTCTTCCTGCTTTTCGTCCTTGGGCTGTTATCATCAGCAGCTACAGAAGGTGCCCTAAATAAACTTTGCACATCAGTGTGTTTGTGTCTTGCTTTACCTTCTTTTTCCATTACAGTAGTTCATAGCCATTCATAAATGCTATTTTATTTTTAAATGAGTTATGCATGTGTTAGGAATGCTTAATAAAGTGTAACTGGGTGTTTCGTGTTGAAAAGTCTTTAAAAAACATCTTGTTGCTTTTGAAGCACCTATTTTATTTTATTTTTTGAAAAGTAGCTTTCAGTTTATTAAATGTAATCAAAACTAGAATAAACATGCAGATTCTGACAATAGCAACAGTTCTTGGGAGAAGTGTTACCGTGTCATATCAGGGTTAGCATGTGTACCACAGCAGTAGGCTCCGCCCGGCCTTTCTGCGCTCCGGCACGTCTCCTTCACCCCATCACTACGAGGTGCTCCGCCCCCTGTGCCTTTGACCCGCCCCTACGGGAATATCCTGCGTACTCGTGGTCTCTGTCAGCTACCGTCGTTTTGACAGCATTATCTGCATTGTTTGTGTTTCTTAAAAGGCATTTCTGAGCCAAGTTGTCTTTCAGACTGGTTCTTCTCTGCAAAACGATAATGCTGAATATGTTCGAACGCATCATCTTATACTTCTTCTTGTTCTTTTTGCAGCTTTCAATTCTCCAAGACCTTCAGGTAATGGATCGTGTTCTCAGTGCCTTTGTTGTGCCCCTCTCCCTCTCTCTCTCTCCCCCTCTCTCTCTCTCTCTCTCTCTCCCTGCCTCTCACGCCTGCTCCTTCAGGCTTTCAGTTCTGTAACGTTAAATCCAACCCAGCTCTGTGGCAGTCAGCACAGGGAGCTTTGCCAACAAGCCTTATTTAAAATCATAGATTAGAACAGATCAGAGGACACTGGAGCAAATTAAAGAAGTACATGTATTGTGAGGGAAAGTGCATTGCTGTGGATTAAAAAAAAAAAATCCCCCCCCCCCCACCAAAAAACGAAACAAAAAAACTTGTTTGTTTTGAAAGAAGACCTAAGGCAGTAGAAAAGGCGTGAATGAGAAAACCCTGAGTACTTATCTGCGGTATTGTGAGTCTTTTTCCCATTGCTTTAAGCTGAATGCGGCTTTTCTAAACACTCAGACAGGGGAAGGATATTTAAAGCCAGAGAAGTGAGTAATGGACAATATTACATCTTATCACAGACACAAATGAGAGGTCCATTTAAACTTGCTAATCAAGCTTTATGTTGTGTGCAGGACAGAAACATAAAAGTAGAAAAGGAGACATCATACCTGTTTTGCTTTTACCGTTGTGCTCTGTATCTCGTGCTGTGACTCTGTCTGTTACTGTGGCTCTCTGTATCTCTTACTGTGGCTTTCTGTACCTCGTGCTGTGACTCTCTGTTTCTGTGACTCTCTGTACCTCATGCTGTCACTCTGTCTGTTACTGTGGCTCTCTGTATCTCTTACTGTGGTTCTCTGTACCTCGTGCTGTGACTCTGTCTGTTACTGTGGCTCTCTGTATCTCTTACTGTGGCTTTCTGTACCTCGTGCTGTGACTCTCTGTTTCTGTCACTCTCTGTACCTCGTGCTGTGACTCTCTGTTACTGTGACTCTCTGTACCTCATGCTGTGTCTGTTACTGTGTCTCTCTGTACCTCGTATTGTCTTTCTGTGTCTGTTTCTGTCACTCTCTTCTCAGTCTAGTTTTTATTTTTATTTTCTTGCCTCTTACAGAACTCTCTCTCTCTCCCTCTGTTTCTCTCTCTCTCTTTCTTTCTCTCTCTCTCTTTCTTTCTCTCTCTCTCTCTCTCTCTTTCTCTCTCTCCTTTCTTACAGAATATGTGTGTGGATTTGAGGACCCAGGAATATGTGGCTTCTCTCAGGACCAGACGGATGTGTTTGACTGGACCAGACAGAACCATCTGAGCCAGAACCCCAAGCGGTCCGTCAACACTGGTCCTGATACAGACAATAGTGGGACGAAAGAGGGTGGGCCCACACACACACGCGCACACACACACACACACACTCACACGCACGCGCACACACGCGCACACACACACTCACACACACACACACACACACACACACACATACACACGCACGCACACACACCCACACACACTCACACACACACACTTAGTGTAGAAAAAAAAACCCATGAAGGTCACCAGCTCTTTCCCCTGGTGCTATAGTATAGCTATAGTAGTGATCTATCTGCTTTCACCTGAGAACCCATCATGGTCAGCGAAGCTGTGTGGCTGGAGTTGTCAGGGGAGATGATCTTTAGGGCCTGGCACAGCTGACACATGGGTAGTTTAAAGGGCATGTGTACCCGGAGTGGCCATGAAACGAGCCCAGCCTCTCTCTCATATCTGAGCTCCCAAACGAGGAGGCTCACGCAGGTTAGACCAGTAAACGCCTCACAGTCAACACTACAGTCAACACCCTACAGTCAACACCCTACAGTCAACACTACAGTCAACACCCTACAGTCAACACCCTACAGTCAACACCCTACAGTCAGCACTACAGTCAACACCCTACAGTCAACACTGTACAGTCAACACCCAACAGTCAACACCCTACAGTCAACACTCTATAGTCAACACCATACGGTCAACACTCTATAGTCAACACTACAGTAAACACTACAGTCAACACCCTACAGTCAACACCCTATAGTCAACACTCTATAGTCAACGTTGTACAGTCAACACCCAACAGTCAACACTGTACAGTCAACACCCTACCGTCAACACCCAACAGTTAACATTCTACAGTCAACACTACAGTCAACACTGTACAGTCAACACTGTACAGTCAACACTCTACAGCTAATTAATACAAGCTACAACATTTAGATTATGCTGCACACAGACACATTTCTTAGTTCATTTAGCATGATATGTAATGAATTCTCTGAATATGTGACGCACCTGTGGCCATGATGCGATACTGTCTCTGTGTCCCTGCGACAGGTTATTACATGTACATAGAGACTTCACAATGCTCTTACTGTCTCTGTGTCCCTACGGCAGGTTATTACACGTACATAGAGACTTCACAATGCTCTTACTGTCTCTGTGTCCCTACGGCAGGTTATTACACGTACATAGAGACTTCACAATGCTCTTACTGTCTCTGTGTCCCTACGGCAGGTTATTACACGTACATAGAGACTTCACAATGCTCTTACGGTCTCTGTGTCCCTACGGCAGGTTATTACACGTACATAGAGACTTCACAATGCTCTTACTGTCTCTGTGTCCCTAGGGCAGGTTATTACACGTACATAGAGACTTCACAATGCTCTTACTGTCTCTGTGTCCCTACGGCAGGTTATTACATGTACATAGAGACTTCACGACCACGGCTGAGAGGAGACAAGGCCCGCCTCTTGTCTCCAGTGTACAACGCAACGGCAGTGAAGGGTCCGTCTGGCTTCAACAGACCACCGTACTGCGTTTCCTTCTTCTACCATATGAACGGCAAGCACATCGGTCAGTCTCACACCAGTGCTGAGAGAGAGAGAAAGTGTGTGTGTGCGTGTGTGTGTGTGTGTGTGTGTGTGTGTGAGAGTTTGGCACATTTGCTGAGAGGAGGCCATTCAGGAAGAAGGCATCTGTCACACATCTGTCACACTAATGTTGTATTTGCTGTGAGAGACAAACACACACACACACACACACACACACACACACACACACTGAGCAGGAAGAGAAGTTGAAAGACTGTCACTATTGCATTCTTCGCCCCCTCGCCTCTCTATCAAATTATTAACCACTGTGGTGAGCCACAGCAAGTCCTAGCAGACTATCCGCATGTGTGCACACGTGTGTGTGTGTGTGTGTGTGTGTGTGTGTGTGTGTGTGTATTAAAGGGATGTACTGTAGCATTCCCTTTAAAATTGCCATGCATGTGGGTGTGTTCTGCATTTCATTTCAGACACAACCTGTGGGATTCTGTTCCATGACATATTCTATTCTGTTCTATTCTGGCTCTGAGAAACATGTCACAGTGTCCGTCAGTGACCCTCCTGTGTGGTAGCTCGGGTAAAAGCTTCTCTGTTGGTGCAGGCAGCAGCTGCTATAGCAACTCTGCGTTTGCGTTGTTTTGTAGCTCATCTTTGTTTTGCACAGGCTGCGTTCTCCCTGCAGACACTGGCCCTGAATCGCACGCTCGGCACAGGTACTGCGGATCGGCTCGTTTGAGCCACAGGATTTCAGTTTAGCCACACTCGGTTCACAACAGGACAGACACACACTCAGGTGTCACATCATCAGAGCCATGTGCCTTTTACGGAAACACTACAGGTTAGTCTGCATTCCGTCGACCATGTAGTATAACAGCCTGGTCTGTAGTCGATCTACCATGTAGTTAAACATAATAGGTTAGTCTAGAGTCGTGTGTCCATGTGGTTCTGAGAAGACCTGGAGGAGTGTGTTCCACCAACGAGCCCAGCAGTGCATTCAGTTCCACTCCAGCTGACTGGTTGTAATCAGCCTTCCCAGCAGGCTTTGCACTAGCATTCTCATGTGTTCCCGTAATTCTGAAAGGATTCTGAAACTCTGCCAGCTATCACAGTTCACAAATGACCAGCTGTACATGTGTGTGTGTGTGTGTGTGTGTGTGTGTGTGTGCGTTTGTGTTTTCCTGCTCTGTTTAAGTACTGTTGGCAGGGTCATGTAGGGCTGGTGTCTGATTTACGGCTATGCAAGATGTTATCAGTCAATCTGTAAACTCTTCATCACCGAGCACTCTGTCAAGCCACCACATCCACTGAATAAGTCTTCCATCCATGTCAACAGTCACACACACACACACACACACACAGACACATGCACACAAAGACACTGGTCTTAGAACTACATATACCTACTACCCACAATCCCTAGTATAGCACACAATACACTCATATACTACAATATGAATTCAAAATGGAAATAATTTGGCACTCTGTACCAGGCACAATCATCCTCACAAAGCTCCTCGTAATCCTTTCTACATTTTGCCACTAGCAGCCCCACCGTGCGCGTGGACCCTTCGCCAGCCCAGGGGTCTCTTCCACTGTGCAGACAGGCTCCCTGCTTCCGCCTCTCCTCACACTCCATTTCTCTTTTACCCCCTTTATCCACGCTGTCTTTTCAGTCGAAGATCCTATGATCTAATTATCTGCCATTCGCCATTCACCAGCCTGTCTGAGCTGTCGGCAGGGTCTACAGGGTTAACACACACACACACACACACACACACACACACACACACACACACAGAGTTCTCAGATTCTCTCAGCCTTTTGAAAAAACAAAAAACAAAAAAAAAACCTCTCACTTCCTGCTCCAGGCCTGTGCTGCTTATTTCAAAGGATATGTTTTATTAATTCCATTGCTATTTAAGAGACTGAGAGCAGACAGCAAATCCTTAATGAAAATTATAATTGAAAGGCAAAGCACATTAATCATGATCAAAATCACCCCAGGGTGCTCTCTCACATAGGCAAGTACACACACACACACACACACACACACACACACACACACACACACACACACACACACACACACACACACAAACCCCACCCTCAAATGTACACAGTGATGATGGCTGAAGGCAGAACCACATCCTCTGTTTGACCTGTGTTTCTTTGGCTCTTAAACAAGTTAGCTCTTGCTAGCATTTACATATTTAAATCCAGCTTCGCTGCCTCGTTTAGATTATTCATCTTTAGAGCGACGAGCTTCCCTCCTTCCGTTTTCTTCCGTCTCGTGCTTGTCCTTCTCTCTCGTTCATTCGCCCAGTGCACACTCTTCTCTTCTGATCCCACTGTCCAAAGTAACATGTGCTGCCATCCTTGTGGTGGGCAGTAGTTTCTGACCCCATTTTAAAGTTTCCTTTTCTGTATGTAGAGCCTTCAGGAGGAAATGGTTAGTTATTTATAAATCTGGGATTGCTCGTTAACCCTGTAGTCCTCCTCTGTGCTGCTCACCATGTCACCATTCCAAATTAGTTTACCTGCTACCAGTTTGCCAAGCTGCTTTGTCTCCAACCATCAATTAAGCTCACAACCAGCGATCCGGGCACAGAGAGCTATTAGCATGACCATGTCCTGACCATGTCCTGACCATGCCCTGACCATGCCCCTCATTATCCTCTGATCTTGCTAAAATGCTCAGTCATTCCCCCTTATGGCCGGCATCGGCCGCTTGCTAGTGCTGAGCGCGTGATCCGCTAACGATCGGGTTCGGCGCTGACATGTGGGCATCTTGGCGGGCGCAGATACGAGGCCGGGAGGGAGGCGCCGCCGCGTGAGCCCTCGTTACGCCGGGTGTCCTGTGGCGCGTTCTCCCCCCCATTAGCCTCGCCGGAGCGGAGCGCCGCGCCGGCCGCGCGAGGCTAGCACTAAGCATGTCCCAGATTAGCGACGTGAAAAATAGTTCTACACAGTCACAGCCCCTAAAATCATTAGATAACAGAGTCTGAAATTTAGCGGAGGGAGACTCGGGAGCTGTAATGGCCATGCCATTGCTGGAATTAAACAAGCCGTCCATTAGCAATAGAAGAATGGGGTACCGCGGTCTCTGCAGTGCGACCTCGCTCCCCAACGTGGCTCACGTATTGAGCCATTTGCTTGTTTGTTTTGTGCTTTATTATTTAGGCTTTGCGAAGAAGGATTGGGGAGGGAACAGGGACTGTGAGGGCAGGGAGGGGTAGAAGAAGAAAGCGAGAGAACATCGGTGCAAGAGACGCCTATAACGAGGGGAAAAAAAAGACAACGCAGGACTGACATCACTCCTTTCCGCAGTTTTGGCTCTATTCAAGACCCGTCACGTCGAGAGATCATAGTAACGTCTGACTGTGCGGTGCTGGCAGATCTCAATGGGAAAGATCTTTTTACGCCCATTGTTGCTGTGCAGATTTTTATTCTCCAAACAGCTCGAACCTTTGAGCTGGAGCTAAGTGTTGAAATGCTTGTGGGCATGTTGACCTGGGACACGGCCCCAAGACGGCTGAATTATGTACAGCAGCAGCGGTGATGTATGTCCATCGCTCTTTAATCCTGCTACATGGCGATATGCCTTGGTGACCCTTTTATTCGAGGACTCACCTTGGTTCCCATTGGCTGCACAGTTGAACACCGTCAGAAGAGAATCCACTCTGGGTCAAGGCACCACAGTGCCAATAAATTTTGTGCAAAAGCATGGAGGACGCGCGTCTGTCACATTATGAAGGTGTCACGGACGGTGTGAGAGAGAGCCAGTGGAACAGGCCCCCTGTTTGTTTAAGTGGAGCGGAATGCTGGAGTGGGAATTTTGTCATTCGTGTTTGAAATATGCCTATATGATGTAGACTCGCACATGAGGGGTTCCAGTCCAGTTAGTTCCATTCCGGATTTTGCTCCTCGCCCCTCCATCTCCACTCAAACCTGAGCCGCATCTTTTGCTGTGTTTGATCGGTAGCCGCACGCGTTACTAATGCATCGCGCACGACTCCGGTTTCTCCTTGGCGGAACCACCGATCCCCGTGCTTCCGAGTTCTTTGCTCGCCCTCTTTTGTCTGCTTCTCAATCTTGCGCCGGATCTTTGTCCTTTCAGACTGTGGACACACCCGCGTTGTACACATCTGCTACATTGATGAAAGCGTCTGGGTTTGCCCTAGCAAACTTCTTCTTATACACACATCCTGCTTCCTTTCTTGCGGTACCGTTTCTCCCTGCCGCACTCTAGACGCGGTAATCGGCTTTGCCGGTTTGCCGTTCGCGGCATCTTATCGGGGGAGGAAGCCAAGCCAGCTCACATTTAGTGGCAGTAGCTCACGTGTCACCGTAGCGACAGGGCAGCGGAAGCCCTCGCGCTCCAAGCTCGACTGGAAACGCTGGGCTTCCTTCCAGAGCAGAACTACAGCACCGGTTCAACAAGCGGACCTCTGGACTACCCGAGGAGGCTGAACCATTTTCGAGCTTTTCTCATTAAAGGTAGAGTGACGTGTGGAAGAGTCAAGGGCAATCAGGATCCACGCATATTTGAATGCTAAAGAAGGGTTATGAGGTTCTCTGCTCCAGGTATTTTCGACAGAAACAAAACAACAACAAAAACCCCCAAAACAAAACAACAACAAAACAAACAAAAAAACACCCATGACATTCTGAAAAGCGATATGTAATCAGCGCTGTAATCTGCAATCAGAGGGGTAGATGCAGACACACGTTGTGCCACATGGTGCCAAGTTCCGGAATGCCGGAACGTTGATGCTGGTTAACAGGTGATTACCTTAAAAAGAAACCTGAGATCCAAGTCAAGAAAGTTCCCACTCTCTGGGGGGGGGGTGTTTGTGTGTTTGTGCGCCTGTGTGCACCTGTGTGGGCCTGTGTGTGTGTGTGTGTGTTTGTAAACACTGGGCAAATTAAGCTATCACCAGACCTGTCTATCTTTCACAGCCTAGCAGACAAGCTTTACATTACCTTGTTAGATCAATAAAAGGAGAGTGAGTGAGTGAATGAGAGAGAGAGAAAAGGAGAGGAAGCGGGTGAAAGTAGAGAGAGACAGGGAGGGAGAGAGAGAGAGAGAGAGAGAGTGAGAGAGAGAGTGAGAATGAGAGAGAGAGAGTCAGAGAGAGAGAGAGAGAGAGAGAGAGAGAGTATAGTGGGGTCTGGACATTGGTATCATGATTCGTTTTTACAGAAATGAAATGCAATAGATGAAATAGATCCCTAAACTAGACTGACAGAACCGCAAAAACATTCTTGTTATAGCAGGTAATACAATACTGGCTTTGAACATAAATAAAAACATGTTAGAATTGTTTAAAATATTGATGTGATTTGTCACAAGTATAAAAAAAAAACATTACATAGTTCAATTCTGAAGCCAAATTGGGATATTAAAATGCTCCAGTATCAATTCCTTATTACAGTGTGTATAAACAAATCGTGTGTGTATGTGTGTGTGTGTGTATGTGTGTGTGCATGTGTGTGTTTGCGCATGTGCGTGTGTGTAGTTGGGTGTACTAAGCTCATGTATATCATCTTTGCATACCTGTACAACTATTTGATTCTTCAAAGTCAGAAGTGGTTGTGCTAAATTTTCTCTTGACATTTTTGCAGCGTCTCTGTCTCTCCCTTCCTCTCTTTCTGTTTCCAGCTCTTTATCTCTTCCCACCTCTCTCGCTTTCTTTCCGTCTTTCTGTAACTGTGTGTGCCTTTAAGGAATAAATGCAAACTGCTAGGTGTGATGTGTGTACTTCAGTGCATACTATAGTGTGTACTTCAGCGCGAACTACAGTGTGTGCTTTAGCACGTCCCTCGGTGTGTCCTTCGGTGTGTATTTCAGTGTGTCCTTCAGTGTGTGCGTCAGTGTTTTTTCAGTGTGTTTTTCAGCGTGTCCTTCAGTGTGTACTTCAGTGTTGTTGACAGAAACTTGTCCCTGATTCTTCCTCCCCTCTGCAAGTGGAACCGCAAAAAGCCTCCTGTCACATGGCACTCCATTTGCCTGTGGATATATTGGCTTGCCAGACGATTGGCTCTGAGCGTATTAGACCACATCTCTGTCAGGCCTGGAGTTCGTTAGGTTTGATAACTGCGAAAGTTGGAACAGGACTTCATCATTGGGGAATGCCTTTCTTACACATTACCCCACTTTACCTCATAACAGGTGTCACAAGGTCTTGACACTTTATCTGCCGTGGTTATGAATGACTGATTATGAAATCTAGCAAACACAGGTACACACACACACACACACACACACACACATACACACAGTCACACACTCACACACGCGCACACACACACACACACGCACGTCAATCATCCGCCAACCAGGTAGTCTACCTGAACCGTCAGAATGACTTCGCGTTGCCGCTAACCTGCATTCCTTCATTACGGAGGAAAGAAAGAGTGTGGTGAGACACAGTGGAAGCAGCAGGCTGTGCTCTCCATGATGGAGTCTCACTGGCTCCGGCTCACACATCCACCTCCCACCCCCACCCTCCTGGCCTCGTCGTGTGTCTCGCTCATTAGGGGGACGAGCGAGTGTTTGCGCGGGACCGTGTAGGCCTCAGCAGAGGATATGTGTTGGAGAGTGGAGTCGCCGTGCTATATAAGGCAGCGAAAGATGGATTATGATCTGTGCCCTTGTTTGGTCAGCCAAGGATGTGTTATATCCTTAATCACCTAAATTAGGAGACAGTATTATTGTAAGCGACGGGACACTAAAACCCATTCGAAGTTTTGATTTTGACACTCCTACGATCCCTGCGGTTTATCGCAGCCAAAAAAAAATGCAATGAAACGCTTTATCTTAAGGGATAATAGCATGGCATCCAGTACCTTATCGTTCTCTCGTGGTTTATTCCCAAAGGCGTCTCCCCCTGCCCCTCTGCTCTGCATGTCGCTCCCGTGTGTCTGGGGTCACGCAATGCTGGTGCACTGTGGACCGTGTAGTTGTAGCGGTGCGGCGCACACACCTAGTGTGACGTGTTCAAACCGCTCAGCCTTCCACCTCTGGAAAGCAGGTCGGTCCACCTGGTCTACACTGGCACGCATATCGACTAAAACCTTCCCCAGCAGGGGCTTTGGAAAATTCCTTCGATGCTTTCCGTGGCACCGCACCACTCGCGTCGTTCTAGCTGAGCGGAGTGACTTCGGCTTCCTATAGACTTCCTATAGACTTCGGCTTCCTACTGCACAGGTGTGCCATCTGCTTAGAGCACCACAGCAGACTAAGTGTCCAGCACCTCTGAGGCTCATCTCAGTCGGCAAGGACCTACAGATTCCTGGGACCTTAAAAATACATATATCATTCGATATTTCAGGTCTCTAAGATCCTTTACTTTGTGCTGGGGCCTTACTCTGATCCTATAGCCAAAATATGCATTATGAATTATGCACTGGTTCCCATAAGCTATAAGTTACAAGACTAACTTTCTGCAGTGTGTCAAACAGATGATAGTTATACTCATTGCCGCTAGTCTCTCCATGTGTGTCCATGTTTGTGTGTGTTTGTGTAAATATGTGCGATTGAGTGTATATGTGTGTGTTTGTATATGTGTGAGTGCGTGTCTATGTGTGTGTGTGTGTGTGTGTGTGTGTGTGTGTGTGTGTGTTTGTGTATTGAAGCGTATGATAATATTCAGTATTGCATAACTTCACACAAATTTGCATCAAACCCAAAGTCTGTCAGAAGACTCATAGCTCTGCAATGTTATGGAGACACGTTTTCTGTATTTGCACAGAACCCTGTATCTTACAAAAAAAACCTTAAGGAATCAGAGCCATAATAGAACAGACTGGAAGCTAATTGGTTTCACCTTGTTTGTTCAGAAACAAACAAACAAACAAAAAAAGCCATATAGCTTGTTAAGATATCCCCACACAATAAAAAAAGAGAGAACACATTTGCATATTGGAGCCTTCTATGATATCCATATTGCAAAGGCCAGAATATCCAATACCAATTGACAAGTGATATATTGTTCAGCTCTGGTGGATTTATGTGTCTGTGTCCCTGTGTAATAATTAATAATAATAATTGCCCTCTGTGGTCTTCTCCCACCCCAGGGACTCTGAACGTGCTGATAAGGGTCAAAGGTATCGCCACTGTCAACAGCCTAGTGTGGACACTCTCCGGACACCAGGGTCCCGTGTGGACGAAAGCCAGCGTCGTCGTGTACCCGGGAGGGCCGTTTCAGGTACGGGAGTTTCACGCAGCTGTGACGCGATTCGCCCGCGCTCCCACGCGGAGAGAGGTCTGTGAGGAAACGACCTCATATCCTGTCCCGCGGCCCCTTCTGTTCTGCCGAGTCCGGGTCAAGACGGAGAGACCTTTGCCGGTCAAGGAGGACAGAGAGAGAGGGAGTCG
This sequence comes from Electrophorus electricus, assembly GCF_041902795.1. NCBI lineage: Eukaryota > Metazoa > Chordata > Actinopteri > Gymnotiformes > Gymnotidae > Electrophorus > Electrophorus electricus. The sequence continues at coordinate 22,992,808 of NC_137508.1, read as the reverse complement.
GAATGTTTTTGTGTCAGAAACGTATCAGAAATAAAGGAGGGAACCCATTCTAAGAAAATGAATGAATTTTTAAAAAAAGGATAATACATTTCTGAGGGAAGTTTAAAGTTTTTTCCTTTGTTTCCATTCTGTCTGCACTCTTCCTTCCCTCCTGTCTCTCGCGCTGAGCTGAAACAGGACCTTACGATGGCTCCCCTTCTTATGAATAAAAAAGTCACAAATAAGCGGAGAGCAAGCCAAGCACCATCTCTTTCCTCTTTATCTTTCTCTCTCTCTCTCTCTCCCTCTCTCTCTCTCGCTCGCTTGTTCTCCCTTGTTCTCTTACTCGTTGTCACTCCTCCGCCTTCCTCTGTTTCCTGAGGGTTCATTAAGGAAGCGGCGAGCTCGTTAAGATCCGCCGCGGTGAGCCGTGCGCCGGGGTGACGTGCAGGACTGACGCTCGCGATGATCCTCTGCTGATTCCACTCGCTCACTAAACTCTCACTTCTCTGTTTATTTTTCAAAGAATCGCTTTAATTATTCTCCAAGTTATCGCGGCCGAATCGGTTTGAGGTCCTACCCGCGAATGTCAAGAGAGCGTTTGTTAATTTGAGGCTAACAGTTCCGTTTGTCAAACTCAGAAATGCTGTAGACCCACAATAAATACTGTGTTTTGAACTTCTGAGTTATGGCCTCACGGTCCCTGTGCACACAGTAAATGCTTGAGGGGACTGAGTGTGTCTTTAGGGGTTCGCAGCTCACCTTTCTGTTCCAGCTGGTGTTTTTCTAACCCACTGCATTTTTATTCTTTTTTGTCAGCGTGCTCAGAAATCTTGCCTGCATTGTGTTAGAAAGAGCCAGCGACAGGAGTGGTAAACATCCCCTTCCGTCCGGTCTTCCGAAGCCTTTTATTATCAGCCGGGGTTCAGTTCGCCACCCAGCCGATGGTGAAAGTCTGGGCCAGACTATCTTGGACAGCAGCGGCTGCCTTGCGAGGACAAGACTGCCATCTCCTCCCCATCCGGTCGTCCTATCGGCCATCTGGTTTCTCTCGAGCACTCACAGAATCGCACGCAGACAAACATGCAGACTCACGCACAAATTAACATGCAAAGTCCCACACAGACTCATGCAGACTCACACACAGACCCATGTAGACTCACATGCAGACTCGCACATAAACTCACAAATAGATTCACATGCAACCTCACACAGACTCACACGCAGACTCACACGCAGACTCACACGCAGACTCACGTGCAGACTCACACGCAGACTCACACGCACACACCCACACAGACTCACACATAGACTCTCACACAGACTCACACGCAGACTCACACGCACACACACACACAGACTCACATGCAGAGTGTCTCTCTGTGGGGCACCCCAGGCCGCTGGCCTTGAGGGCATACCTGTGAGGGATCTCAGGACTACGGGGAAATCACACACCCTGCCGTCAACACCGAGCGGTTCTTTAGCTCCACCATTAACCCTTGGGTCACTGGCACGCGTGAATCTTCCCAGGTGTTTGAGCTTCTTCCGAGTGGGATCGATAGCACTCAGAGTTTTTCTGAGCTTTGTGGCGATGTTTGTACAAGGAGTGACCTACGCTACTGTTCAGTGCTTCTGAGCATCCCCTCTCAGTCACACGCTGAGAGTGATGCACCAACATTTCCGTGTTAAACCCCCGATTCAGAGGAAGTTACTAACTTCGCATTTACCACAGCAGCCTGTAACATTATAACATGCAGTAGCATCATTGCAAGTTCCTCTAATTTAAAGTTTTCATATCATATTTACATTTAAATTTTAAAATGTATCCAGTAGAGTTGTTTTTAACTTTCTATAAACTTCTGCGGTTTAAAAAAATAATCATTTTAGTGAATGTGCTCACCTGCGTCAGCCATGGAGCTGGAGTCCGGCCTCCCTCCGGTTACCCTGCTGGGTTTTGTCCTCTTTCGGAGGAGATTTAATTGCCCCCTGTCACACCCATGCAGATCAGCAGGCAGGCTGTGGCTACGAACGGCGTTCATTCTTGTTCCCAAATCTCTTAAAATCCTGCTTCCCGATGACTTCCCAACTTTTACCAGTCACTCATAAATAAAAAAGTCAGATGTGAAATTCATTTATTTTTTTCAGTCCCTGGCACTGCTGCCTGCATGCATCGTGGAAGTTGGCTCCTGAGAGCTACCGCGTGCGGGTACGCGAGATCAGTGTGAGGATTAAAGGCTACACGCCGGGCGACGCGGCGCTTGCCGAGCTTCCGACGTGGTTTCTTGCTCCCCTACTGTCCGGCCTGTACAGCGTGCAGGCGAGTTTCGACGCCAGTAAAGGCGAGGAAGATGACGACGACAGGAAGAGCTTGACAAAGGAGGGGTGTTGGCAGTGAGGGAGGATGGGTAAAAAAAACCCCACACCAATACAAAGTGGACATCCAACTCCACTTGCAGACTCTCTCCTCCCCACCCATGACTCTGTTTGCACAGCTATCTCTTATTTCACTGTCAGGACCTTGCTGCTTGCTTCTCATTTCTAGGTTTTCATCCATTAACCTCTCATCTTTCTCTCCATTACTTTTCGTTCCCATCGGTTTTCTGTGTTTGTGTGTGTGTGTGGGTGTGTGTGTGTGTGTGTGTCTGTGTGTGTGTGTGTGTGTTTGTGTGTGTGTGTGTGTGTTCCGTCTCCATCTCTCTGCTCCTTTATTTTTATCCCAAATCCTTTTCTTTCTGTGGCTGGTTGTTGATGGGAATACACAAATACAGCAATATCGGGAATACAGACCAGAATACAGAAATACACAAACATACGAGTGCAGAAGTGCAGGGATACTGGAACACAGGAATACACAGTGACACCATGACTCTCTCGTAACCTTTACCGGCCACAGACACTAATTAACTTCTCCCTCTCTCTCTCTCTCTCTCTCTCTCTCTCTGTCTCTCTCTCTCCTCCCTCATACTCTCCCATATCCACAAACAAGCGCGCGAACGCACCCCATTAAAAAATGGCAGCCCATGTACTTACACACGCTGAGGGCGTTCAGAATAATGGGTTTCTTGCATTAGCCTGGAGTTCTCGGAGTGCGCTATGAAGGCTGTGTGCGTGCAGACTGAATGAGGTCCTTCTCCATAATGAGGTCAAAGCCACTAATGCACTCCCCAGCGGACAGGGGGATTTACATGTGCTAACCAAGACAGGAGATAGAGAACAAACACACCGGGTGAGTAACCAGAAGGGAGGACTCGCCCAGCAGGGACGTGAGGAGCTGTAGGTTGCTGTCACGCTCCTTATGAGTGTGCTTTCTATGGGTTTAATTAAGCAGATGTATATAATGGCCTTCAATGGCTACAGTCAGTGGTTAATCAGGTGTGTGTGTGTGTGTGTGTGTGTGTGTGTGTGTATAAACGTATGTTAGGCGGTCCACTTTTGACATCGCTCTGATGTCCTCCGAGGCTTGGGGCCAATTAGCAGCAGGAGGGAGACAGTCGGCATGACGATCGCTGACACCCTACCACACTCGGCCAATCAGACTGTGCCCCCCAGCTCCCCGACAAGCGGGGCAGGGAGCCCGCCGTTCCCCTCCCCCACTCTCGCTCCTCTTCCTCTCGACGCCTCCCCTCTCGCACTCTCGCTCCTCTTCCTCTCGACGCCTCCCCTCTCGCACTCTCGCTCCTCTTCCTCTCGACGCCTCCCCTCCCCCACTCTCGCTCCTCTTCCTCTCGACGCCTCCCCTCCCCCACTCTCGCTCCTCTTCCTCTCGACGCCTCCCCTCCCCCACTCTCGCTCCTCTTCCTCTCGACGCCTCCCCTCCCCCACTCTCGCTCCTCTTCCTCTCTGCACTCTTCTTTTAACTTCTTCAGAACCGTCTCGGAGAGACGCAGGTGAGCGTTAAGCAAAGGGCCAGGAGTTTTATGGAAGCTTCGCGTGTTTGTATGTGCGCGCACGCAATTGTGCATGTATGCGCGCGTGCGCGTCCATGTGTGTATAATTGGATTTCCTGCCGAGCTCAGGGGTGAAAAGTGTTTTCGCAGAGACGATAGCTCTGGTGTGCGGAGGGCAGAAGACTTGACCTCGCACTTGTGTGTTTCTCCGGGTGCCGTGAAGGGCTCTCGGGCAGCGCCCCCCCCTTTGAGGGCCTCTGATATAGTTCGCTGTCATGAATACCAACGCTTGCTCTGCACTCTGCCAGCCTGCTGTTGGGAGAGACAGTCTGCTGCTAACTGCAAGTGGCTAAAAATAATAACAACAATAAAAACAGGGGATGTTAGAAAGTTCATCAGATCAGTGGCTTCTGAATGGATAGGAACAGATCGGACTGATTCGGCTCTACTGATAAACTGTCCTGGGTGGTGTGAAGGTGTGTTATAGTGCATTTATCCATCAATTCATTTGTTCTGTACAAGCATTGTCTCCCCGTTTGAAATGCTGTCAGAAGTCTGTGCTTGTCTGTGTGTTAGTGTCTGAGCAGCGCTGTGTGCTACCATAGCACAGTTAACAGAGTTAGGATTACATGTGTGAGTAGCTTCAAGCAGGGAGCTCCAGACCTACTGTAACTGAGGTGTGCGTTGGGTAGCGAGCCAGCGATGCTCTGAGAGTTCAGCTCAGAGCCAGAGGCATTTGTTGAGGGCGGAGCTGAAGGATAAGTAGAGAGAGAGACGCTACAAAATGCCGGTTTTAAATAATCTGTATAGTTTTGTCTTATGTATTGTAGAATGTATTGATCTTTCATTTAAATATGATTACATTTTCTCTGTTCATCTCAGACCTGCATACCAAAGACTGTAATGTGTGTGTTGTTAAAACATAAAAAAAAAAATACTGGTTGCAAGTACTTTTCTCTGGTATTTGTAAAAATGCTTAATAAACAAGCATAATTTATGAGGGGTGACTAAATAAATGGGACAAAAACTTTCAACTTATTAAAAATGTCAAAACGTTATCTCAACAGGTGGTGTTCGAGGGTATCCGCGGTGATGGCTATGAGGGAGACATCGCTATTGACGACGTCTCGGTCACCAAGGGGAAGTGCAAACAAGACAAGCAATCTGAAACAGGTCAGTAGAGTGGGTGAGACACCAGACCTGTACCGGGCCCAGAACTGTATTGGGCCCAGACCCAAACGGGGCTCAGGCCCGTGTCAGGAACCCACACCGCCAGTGCCGCCGCGGGCATGTAAAGATAAACCTCCTGCTCTGTTTCCTGGAACAGCAAAAATGATTTAAGGTCAAACTAAAACTATACACATATAAGGAAGGGAAAACATCACATACATGTAAATGTCCAAAATTATCAGCTTCATTAATTTACTTTCATTTCATAATATTTTCATTAAATATTCAAAATATTTTCACATTTTTACTGAATAACTGGGTTTGTGCAACCCATCTGGTGTTCTTGCATGAACTTTGCTGTGGCTCCTGTACTACACTGCAGTTTTCTGTTTTCTGCAGTGTAATGAATGGAGCGTAGGGGAGATGGCTGTTAATAGAGGTGATGGGTGTGGCTGGCTGTAGCAGACTTGGGTAGAAGTGTCAGAGGGAGAATCTTTTTTTTGCTAAATACGCATTTTGTCTTCCATTTCCAAAGGCGGGTCAGTCTGGCTTGAACTGTGCTACCCAGGGGATGCACTGGGTGGGTGCAGCATTATGGCAGGTTAAGCAGACAGGATCAGGTTAGACTTTTAGGGCAGTTTTGTTTACTGAATGCAGTGCTGATTAAGAAAAGCAGGTGGGGGGAGAGAGAGAGAGAGAGAGAGAGAGAGAGAGAGAGAGAGAGAGAGAGAGAGAGATAATAAAATGGTGAGCCAGCATTTTTCATTTTTCCTGCTGAGACCCACTGAGGAAGAAGATGGTGGAAGAAGCTCTGGTTCTGCGTGTGAGCCAAGAATGTTGGTGGGGGGCCGTGGGCCCCCTTAAGGCAGGAGGCTGCACAGGCAGCTGTTGGCCCAGCCTGAGCAGCTCGGATCCCCAGCGCTGTTGGCAGCTCATGTCTCAGCCAAGCCCCAGCACTCCTGCTGAGACCCGTGCTTGGTGTGGGATGGGTGAGAATTCACTGGGCCTGACGAAAGAGAGAGAGAGAGAGAGAGAGAGAGAGAGAGAGAGAGAGAGAGAGAGAGAGAGAGAGAGAGAGAGAGAGAGAGAGAGAGAGAGAGAGAGAGAGAGAGAGAGAGAGAGAGAGAAACTTCACCTCTAAATCAATAGTTGTACAATGGAAATAATCAGACTGGGTCTTGACAGAGAATATTGCACAGAATTACTCATTTACATATTACTCATTTACATATTACATATCATTTCTTACTTAGTATTACATATTACATATTACTTAGTATTCACTCTTTTAAGTAGTGCAAAAGTATTACTCATTTTTCCACCTTGCTGGACCCTCTAACACCCACTGGAGCATCTTCATGTTCACACGTGAACAGCAGTGGCTCAGTGTGTGACATTCATGTGCTTCTGAAGCCACTTAGAGGAGGAAAACCCTGTGATCTGTGGACCTGATCAGAGCGCCACTGTAATGCCACAACTCACTTAATATTTTGTCTCAATGGAGACAACAGCAGTAAATGCAGCTTTATTGTGCTGTACATGAAGGAAAACCAGTGCTCCTATTAGAAAGGGGTCTATTTATATTTGATTTTATGTATTAGGGTTTATAGGAAGGCTTTCCCTAGTACGCATATTATATTTTCAGAGGGTGTTTCCGCTCACCCCAGCTGCTCTGTACCAATCGCCTGCCAGTCGCACCTTAGCGAGTAGAACCCTGCGTCACACTTCTTTCTCTACCGGGGCCATGACTGGCTGCTGCCTGCCTGCTCGGAACACACCACACCACTTCTCCCCGAAATGAACAACATTCCCCAAACTCTGACTTTTTTCCCCCCACATCAAAGAACGATGTTAGCATTATGGCATGTGATTGGCGTTCCACCTTTTGCTGTGTCAGTGGTCAAGGTCGCCTCCTGCCAGCTCTGCACTGGCCTTCGCATTTCCCTGTGCTCTTATTAAGAAAGCCAGTTGGAGCAAGATTTGGTTTTCCAAGGCTACTTTCGTTTTCAGTGTTCTGTTCAGAAACAAATGTCTGAACAGTCATTGACTGAATGCTGCGGCATTCAGGTAAAAGCTGTTTCAAATAAATTACCCTGGAAGAATTCTGAAGTCAGAAGGAAGTATTTGTTTAAACATATAACTACAGTTCATGATGAAGATGAGATGCAGGGCTGCATGGAGCTTCAGATCACCAACCATATGAGCCTGGCCCACAACAAAAGATCATCAGGGTGATTCCCAGTACAGGGAGGGTGACTCCCAGTACACGGGCCCCAGGATGGATCCTGGGGCAAAGATTAATGACATGGGAGATTTGGACATATCCTCATGATCTTGTGACTAGATCTGGCTCTCAGTAGTAAAAAAACAAGGCAAATTTCTTGAAACTTCTGGAATATCCGATTTTACATTCGTGTTGTCTGTTCATGGTCTGGGTGCTGCCACTGTATTTTCTCTAGAGACTAAGCTGTGAAAAGACTTGCACTCTTCACAGAACTTTGGTTCTCCTAGCCACATGGGTATTAATGTGTGTGAGCTTTCCCAAAAAGCCACACAAGGTAATGTACGGTGGGCATATGTAACCATGTGTGTCATTACGTGGCATTAGCTAATGCAGAAAGCTGTGCAAGAATGTTTTAAAGTTGTGTTATATGATTTGAAGGAATAAAGGTAATAGCAACATCACTGAAAACCCAATACTGAAAGTGCCAGAATACTAAACCCAGCACAAGTGAGGAAAGAAATGCACATCAAAGCAAAGGGGTCTTTTGATGCATGTGGATTTCCTGAAAAAAAAAAACACATCACACAATGTTTCACTGAAAGCAACGGAGGTATTCGTGTTTGTATCATTAGTGTTTCCAGAGAGTCAGAGAGATTCAGAGATAAGCAAAGCCTCTTTCAAGGCAGGACAACAGTCAGCAGAAATGGACAGATTATTTATATATATATATATATATATATATATAATTTAAAATGATTTGTAACTACTACTACTACTTCATTTTAAGACATTGGTATAATTCATTATAACAGTAATAAAACAGTATGTAGTTTGTACCCCTGAGTTTAAAAGCACAAGTCAATACCAGTAGGTATCACTCTTATATGGTCTTTGTTACAACATCAGTCAATTAAAGATGCAATCACCACAGAATAGGATATGACTGATGCTCATAGTGTGCCAGATATTGAGATATCTGGAAAAAACCGACGCCATCACAAAGGACATGTCGGTCGCTGGCACACAGCCATCCACCCCGTGAAATGCAGCGTAATATTTGCCTGATCCTGCTCAGGGTCATGTCAAAAGCAAAACAAACACCACTCACTGGATGCCACTAACATACAGAAGCTGGAAAGTGCCGAAGCAGTTGTCTGTTGCTGTTCGGACAGCACGAAAGCAATCTGTTGCAGATAACGACACATTTGGCTGTCAGGGAACAGCAACTTAAGTTTATTAAAAACCTGCAATCAAGACAAGGGTAAAGAGAAAGAGCAGGAATGGTTTATATGAGGCCCAGGAGTATGACTGGACTGATGCAACACAATCCAGCGTATCCAGGCTTACACCCACAGATGCTTCTTTCTCAGTACTGCTGGTGCATCAGTCCCGCTCAGCCACACCCACATCTCACCCCAGCCACTTAGATCGTAGCGATGCCAAGGTGTTTCAGCAGACGTACACTTCATATTTGGTGCTCTGTTTATTAAGCTATAATTTAGTTTGTTTAGCCACGCAGGAGCCATTTTATTCTATTCATTAAGCACACCACACCAAGTAATGGAAATGTTTGTGTATTATGTGTATTCTAAAATTAAAGAGTTACAAAAGAGAGATGTTCACATTAAACAAAATTAACATTTAAACTACAAACAGTAAAATGTTTACTGTCTGCAAATAGAACCAAAATGCAGGACTCACTATACTGAAAATTTCCTTTTAGAAGGAGTTAAAAAATCATAAAGATATGATGGGTACACTGCTTAAGCTTGTGATAGTCTATGTTACTGTAGATAGAGTTGCCCTGCCAAGGTTCCAGACCTGCAGCTGACACAGGGTTCTTGAGTTCGTCACAGGTTGTAGCCTCGGAGCTGTCATGAGCCCTTCCAGGCTGCAAAGGGTCTACAGTTCCAAGGTCTCCAACTCTCCAGGGAGCGTCCGTAAGCCCGCGGTTTTCATCACCCCCCCCCCCCCCCCCTCATGGGTGGAGCAGACTTCACAGAGGGAGTTGTGAAGCCACACATGAACCTCGGTAATCTTCATCACTTTGTCGCGGTGCAGCGTTGTTATAGTCATGGTGAAGCATTGTTATATATGGAGGACAAGAGGATTCCAGATCGATTCTTCACCACGCTGCCCGCCAGCTCCGTCAAGTCGCTGCGCAAACGTTTAGCCCCGTCCTACGAAACCACAACTGGGGACCTGTCTCCGATCCTGCCACATATTTCGTCGTTGTCAAGAGCTTGTTTTAAATCTGACGGGGGGTAAGACGCCAGTATCCAAAGCCTTGTGCCGTGAATCCGCGCTGATGTAACTACATCAGCACTGCGTGTTCTCAGCACCCATCATTAGCACAGAGAATCTGCCTTAATAGATGAAAAACTTGCTTCCACTATGTGTCAGTGGCTGAGCGTTGATATGATCCCTGCCAATGTCTCCGAGGCAGTGTGAAATCCACACCGAACGCCGAGCACTGAACTTCTGTGGGCAGCCTTGGGCAGTTTGAAGTCATTTTCATACATTTTCTGTGTCTGGAATTTGAAAGAAAAGTGCATAGGAGTAAACATCATAGAGAAGGCCAGGCAAGGTTATTTTGATTATATTAAATCTGCACTGTGTAAATTTGGCAAATTGGCGACCTCTCTGGTGGAAATATGAAATTGAATGCAATGTGCAGACGATTTTGTTACATGGGTTGTAATTTGAACAGATTTATCTGATGATTGATAGCACATTCAGAAGTGTCCAAAGGGAACGCAATCAGAGCTCAGTAATGGAAACATCCTCTGAGCACATATGTGAATTATCTACTATTGTAATCATATCCTTATCAATATAATATTGGATTTGCATTTGAGACCTTTCAAACTCATAAATGTGTCAGTGTCATATGTATTCATATCATCAAGCGCTGGGTTAAATTTTAGCTTTCAGAGTGTCTGATCAATCTGACAGTGTTCTCCAGATGTTTTAATCCTGCTTCAATATTACACAACAGCTAACAGCTCTCTGGCTAAAACAACTTCACAATTGCATTGCTTTACATAACAAAGGAAATATTAAATTTTATCAATCAATAATATGGCTATTTTTGAGAGGTCGCTAGCTAACCACCAACATGACTTACTTGTTCAGCAATAAAAGCAGTCAACTCAGCAGTACTCCCGAATCCCTTCAGGTTGCTGACCTGTCACCAGCATTGTAAGCCAAGCCTGTGTCTATTCTGGTCCTTGGCTCAAGCTTCGTCGCGCTCCTTTTTAGCTTGCCAGCTCGCTTCACCTTTCTTTCTTCACTTAACTTTTCTTTTCTTTGACAAAGGCTGAAGCAGCAGAAGATGAATGGGTTTGCCATTCCAGTGTAAAGTGAGATCTCTCGCCCCCATTCACTAACTCTGAGAGCTGTGCAGATCAGGACTGTGAGTCACTTACATTACTCAGGTAACCACGCCCCCACTTACGTTACTCACGTAACCCCGCCCCCACTTAAGTTACTCAGGTAACCACACCCCCACTTACGTTACTCACGTAACCCCGCCGCTACTTAAGTTACTCAGGTAACCACGCCCCCACTTACGTTACTCAGGTAACCACGCCCCCACTTACGTTACTCAGGTAACCACACCACCACTTACGTTACTCAGGTAACCACGCCCCTACTTACGTTACTCAAGTAACCACGCCCCTACTTAAGCTACTCACGTAACCACGCCTCCACTTACGTTACTCAGGTAACCACGCCCCCACTTACATTACTCAGGTAACCACGCCCCTACTTAAGTTACTCAGGTAACCACGTCCCCACTGAAGTTACTCAGGTAACCACGCCTACACTTACGTTACTCAGGTAACCACACCCCTACTTAAATTACTCAGGTAACCACACCTCCACTTACGTTACTCAGGTAACCACACCCCCACTTACGTTACTCACGTAACCCCGCCCCCACTTAAGTTACTCAGGTAACCACGCCCCCACTTACGTTACTCACATAACCCCGTCCCCACTTAAGTTACTCAGGTAACCACGCCCCCACTTACGTTACTCAGGTAACCACACCCCCACTTACGTTACTCAGGTAACCACGCCCCTACTTACGTTACTCAAGTAACCACGCCCCTACTTAAGCTACTCACGTAACCACGCCTCCACTTACGTTACTCAGGTAACCACGCTCCCACTTACGTTACTCAGGTAACCACGCCCCTACTTAAGTTACTCAGGTAACCACGTCCCCACTGAAGTTACTCAGGTAACCACGCCTACACTTACGTTACTCAGGTAACCACACCCCTACTTACATTACTCAGGTAACCACACCTCCACTTACGTTACTCAGGTAACCACACCTCCACTTACATTACTCAGGTAACCACACCTCCACTTACGTTACTCAGGTAACCACACCTCCACTTACGTTACTCAGGTAACCACACCCCCACTTACGTTACTCAGGTAACCACACCTCCACTTATGTTACTCAGGTAACCACACCCCCACTTACATTACTCAGGGAATCACCCTATTGAGCTGAACCTTCCTTTTGAGCCTATGTGTGAGACATTAATACGTAAAGACATCTTCTGATGTGTTCCGAACCCCCCCCCCTCCAGCCGACCCGACCCCAAAGCTCTGACTTTGAATGAATATTTCATGCTTTACAGGGTGACTCCCTGCAGCAGGAAGACACTATATTTCAGCAGGGTTTTTTTTCTCTCTCTCTTGACTAAGTAAAGCTTAGTCTTTCTTTCAATTTTAACAAACAGACCTTATGTAGTGTAGTTTTAATTCCAGAGCCTTTCTGAGGGGGTATTCCTAACCTGTTTAAATGTTTACATCATTTTTAGATGAAACAATATGTTTATAGATTGTAAACACATATTTGGTGAAAAGTAGATATACGTGTCCCTGTAATTTGAGCACAAATGTGGCAAGAGACCATAGATATTTTAAATTGTAGTAGAAATGACAATTCGTGAAATATGAAACACATTAGCCACAGGGAAGCGTAATAAAGCTCGTCTTCAGATAGCCCCCCTGAAGGGCTGGTTGCAATTCTCACTGAAAACTAAAAAAATAAAATAAATCATCAGAAAGAAAGTCATAAAAATACACTGTGTAGCCCTTGGATGTGAAGCACATCACTGCTGCTAAGAGAATGTAAAAGTCTGTCTTTGGCAGCGGAGACAGCTCTTATTTGGGTGTGTTGCCCGGTAACAAGAGGACCACCTCTACTGAGCAGACATTGTCTGTAAAACACATTCCACACTCCACCTGCCAACATCGTGATACAGAGAGGAACAGGGAAATATGATCAGGAGCTGAATCAGCTAATTATCACCTTCACCACTTTTAAATCTACAAAAACTGTGTACAGCACTCGAGGGCGAACATTTCATTTCACCACTGGGGAGGACGATAAACAGAAAAACTTCTCATGAGCAGTTTGTGAAGGGGATAGCAAAGGAAACCCTTAAGACTACTATATAGTGGGCAGTTGATAGGTAAATAAATTAAGGGTTGTACCAGCATTCTAAAATGTCTTTTTTAATTAGTTTAATAGTAAATATAATAATAGTTTTTGCAGTGTTTCTTATCGGTAATCAGGATGTCTGTTCTGAGAACCAGTTATCCTGTATCATAAATACACGCCTGACATTTGTAACAAACCAATTCAGCTTGAAAAATGGTGGAAAATTCCACACCTTATCATTGAGGACTTTGGCCTCCCCAGGCCAGTTAATCTTCCAGATCTCCCATGACCATTGTATGTGCCATATGAGTGCCTTGACCACTGCGGTTGTCACGTTTATCATAGCTACGGTAGTTATGTTTACCATAGCTGTGGTTGTCACGTTTATCATAGCTACGGTAGTTATGTTTACCATAGCTGTGGTTGTCACGTTTATCATAGCTACGGTAGTTATGTTTACCATAGCTGTGGTTGTCACGTTTATCATAGCTACGGTAGTTATGTTTACCATAGCTGTGGTTGTCACGTTTATCATAGCTACGGTAGTTATGTTTACCATAGCTGTGGTTGTCACGTTTACTGTAGCTGTGTCCCTCTGCATCGGTGCTCATTAGTCAGCTAGGAAGATAAGCAGGGTTTTTCTTTCTCTCATAAAATTTGACTCCTCAAAAATGGCTGAGGAGGGACTGTTGAAAAACAGAGCAAAAAGGCGTAAGACTTTCACCTTGAGTGAGAGAATGAGGTTTCATTCGCTGCAGTTAAGCAGTTCAACTGTAGGGGAATTTGCTGTTGCATTTTCTTACTCCTACCCCAGTGATGGAAACGCGTGCGGATGAAGGTTTAATGCGTGGAAAACTTATCTGACTTCAAATTATAATTACTAATACGATTCATGAGTATATGAGTAACCAACTTGCTCCTTAATGTTAAAAGAGCTAGCTTTGTCGGAGGTTTACTGATCAGCAAGCCTAAAATATGGCTTAACCTAGTAAACATGTGCACTAGTTTGGATATTCTGTAGGGAAGTGGTCTCGTCAATCTCTTGAACTCTGCCTGGTTCCTCACTTTAATTAGTGAGTTCTTAAGGATATGAAGAGTTCTTCACGTGAGTTTAAGGTAACAGGGTTTATTCATAAAGTACAAGCGGATTAGATACACGTTACAGTTGCTTAGATGTTGTAATGAGTCAATACATGGTATAAATAACAGAAATGCAACAACATACTTCCTGAATGCTCCCTGACAGAGAAAGGAAGAGGAGAGAGAGTGAGAAAGAGTGAGGGAATGAGAGAGGGAGGATGGGGGACCGAAAGAAAACAGGAGAGCAAGGCCCAGGGAGAGATTCCTCCACACCTCCTCAGGGTTAATCACTCCTCAGTTAGCCATCCCCCCCCCCCCCCCCCCCCAAAACCCACCACTCCAACTCCACTCTCCAAAACGTTCTACCCCCAAGCCCAGACGTCCTTCGGTCTTATCTTGACCTGTGAAACAAGTTTGCCACTTCTGACCAATCAAAAGTAACCACCTAATGGTATCCCCCAGCACAGGAAGCATCCACAGGCTCTCACGGCCAGCGGTGGGACACTGATTCACAGTCCTGAATAAATATTGTCCATTTGTGGTGGGTGAGGGCCATGGTGACCATTGTGATTTTTATCGCCCTTATATCTGTGAGGGACCACAGATGTGCACAGCATTGGGAGGAGATGGAAACAAGACTTCATAGAACAGTTTGGCATGCGTGATGGCCTTTAGGCTTTCCTCTGAGAAGTTTGATTCGATCAAAAAAGTTTGAGATGAAAGCGTCGCTAAAGGCTCAAAAATCGTTTCTACCAGATCGCTAGGAAGGGGGTGGGGTGGGGGGAATGTATTGAAGCTTCTTTTCGTGTTAGCCTGCCAAAGTACACACACACACACACACACACACACACAGAGTGCTCCTCACTCCTTATTCAGAGACTTTAAAAACAAAGATGAAATGAGCCATAATTTTCACTTGGAGTTGCAGCTGTACCAATGACATCATTTACACAACTGAAGGCCATCGAGACATGAAGTGTGTTTTAATGTAGCCTAGGTCTAATATTTATGCTGGTAGATCTTTAGTTTGATATGATTTTAAAGGCTGGTGACCACTGCCCTAGACATATCTGCATGCACCAGGAGACGCAACTGCCCCAGCTGGCAGCCATGATGGCTCTATAAACCATGGTCATAACCTTTTTCACCCTTCACATCTTCTACCAGACATTTGGGAGTTTGAGGGTGTGTGTGTGTGTGTGTGTGTGTGTGTGTGTGTGGGTGGGTGGTCTGAGAGGCTGAGGGTGCCGTGCAGTATTCTCACTGTTCCTAGGATCACGCTCTTCTGGACTGAGATTGGTGCGGTCATTCCTGGGGTCTGTTGGACTCACTCCTCCAGTTTAGGGGTCACAGCCCCAAGCCCTCCCCCCCCCATCACCACTGATAACCTTTAACCTTCCGCATTCTCTCTGTTTCTTCTTTCAGTTGGTATTTCTCCAACATTCCCTATTCCTTCCTGCAGCGTACAGGACTACCTCATCTATTACCGCTGCAGTTTTCTGCATCTTATCCACTATCGCAGGGTCTGCTTGGTACTCCACTGCTTGTTTATCTGTCTGGATCTGGAGGTCCCACAGGATCTCGTTGTTCTCCACCACTCTCTGTCTGTGTGGTTCAGTCCACTGTCTCATATATTCCTATATATGATCCCTTATATATATTTATGTGTGTATGTGTGTGTGCTCGCGCGTGAAGGACCTTTGTCCGAAGCAGCCTGTTTCTCTGAAAACCTTGTGCTCTTTTCACTCTCTTTCTGTCTTTCTTTCTCTCTCTACCTCTCTGGAGAAGACTCCATGGAGTAACTGCAGTGCACCACAGTTAAAGATGGAAGGGTAGTACAATTTGCAGTGAAGTATACGCGCACACCCCAATTTGACGATCATTAACTCAATTCTGAGTGACAGTTTTGTAGGTTTGCGACGTTGATGACTGAAGAATTACCAAGGACACACACACATGCACACAATAAGGTCAAAGCTGTCATTATGTGTGGTGTCTCTCATGTTCTTAAAATCCTTTAGGATGTTAAGAACTCTGCAGCATGGGCCAGGCCTTATTGGAACAGCTGCACACAGAAGTGTGTTTGGGGTGGGGCAGCAGGTCCAGTGGTGGTAATGATCACCTTTTATTGCAGCAAGCTGAACTCCCTAAAGCCTGTAGTTACTGCCTCCATAAACCTTTACTTAAGGTGGCCTCTAGCTGTGTGCTTCTTCACGAACCATTACTGTGTTACCTTTGCAAACCCGTTAATGGCATCTTCCTCAGAGGCAGTTAAAAAAAGAGAGAGCAGGATCTGTGCTCTGCCCCATGCTGTCCTGAGAGAGAGAGAGAGAGAGAGAGAGAGAGAGAGAGAGAGAGAAAGAGAAAGAGAAAGAGAGAGAGATATTTAGAATTGTACTAAAGTACACAGAGTCTCCAGAGAAACAGAGCGTTTCAGACAGAAGTCCTTCATCAGCTGTGCAAGCAAAGTGCTTCTGAATTAGTAGTAGGAGGAACCAGTTTATATATGAAAACTTGATTTAAATATATATTTTGAATATAATTTTGACTATATCTACATCTCTTACTGCAGTACACTGCAGTTACTCACCTGGAAAGAAAATATGTATGTATGTATGTATGTATGTATGTATGTATGCATGTATGTATGTTTTCTTTGTTATTGTGTAGATTTTTCCTGTCCTACCACTTCAGCCAAACAAGGAGCTTTTAAGCATGGCTCTGCACCATCACCTGTGCAGTGTTTAGTGTTTAGTAGCTGATCTCAGTTTAGTGAAGGCACACCTGAGCCACAGACTGGTAACTGCTTTCAGTGGCTGCACACCTGACCCACGTGCTGGTAGCTGGTTTCAGTGCTGACACATCTGACCCACACAGAGGCTGTGTAGCAGAGAGATCTGCAGCCTGCACTTGGGGAAAACACATTGCTTGTACTGCTGGAGTAAGACGGCAAATTAATGATTCAGATCAATCATTTGGAAGGGTCATTCAGTCATAGAGCATTCTCCAGAGGTCAATGTTTTTGTGTGTGTCTGTGTGTGTCTGTGTGTGTGTGTGTGCATACATGTGCGTTTGTACAAGCACTAGAATAGTGGAGATGTTCTGTGCATGTGTGGGTATGTGAGTGTGTATGTCTCTTTGTGCGTGTGTGAGTGTACATGTCTCTTTCAATCTCTTTCCCATGAGGCTGTACTATGTTCTCTCCCAGGATACGCAGACCAAGTTCACACATTCATTAAATCCAGAAGACAAATCACCTGCTGCTTCTTTCTTCTCCCCTCTTCTCCTCTTTCTCCTCCCCTCCTCTCCTCTTTCTCCTCCTCTCCTCTCCTCTTTCTCCTCCCCTCCTCTCTCTCCCTCATTCATCTTTTCCTCCACAGAGTTTCTCCTCTACCTCCCCCCCCACACACACACACTGACGCACACCCATCACACATGGCCACGTTCCCTCTCTGGCAGTTTTGCAGGAGGAGTGATGGGTTCATGAGGAACCAAAGTGCAGTTCAGTGCAGTATATCCAGTAGGTTGGTCCTGCAGTGAGGCGCCTGGGAGGGTACAGAGACAGAGATGGAGTGCGCTGTGCTCCAAGGGCTTCAAACCTCAACAAGATGTTGATTTGCGTAAGATGATTTTATGCAAACTGACCCCATATTTGCTGTGCACTCAAAACATTTTTAGCATTTGAAACTCCATATTGGTCTTAAATATAGAAAAAGTACCAGCACAGATGCATGCATGCACCTCCCTCTCTCTCTCTCTCTCTCTCTCCCTCACAAAGACACACACACAAATACACACACGCACGCACACAGTCTTATAATTAGATGAAACCTCACTCTGCTAAAGAACGCTTGAATCACAAAGCCACTTTCCAAACTTCCTGCCTCTTTCTAGGGTCTTTGAGATGTTAGAACAGAAGCCATGGAGCTACTTCAGCTGCACTTTACTGGAGCGAAAGAACCGAGAGCCTGATTACAAAGCCATTGATTTACTGCCAGTACCTCCTTGGCATAAACGATATTGATCCTTTAAATATATAGCTACTCTTTATGTATTAAAACCATTTTGTTGGCAGCTTGCATGTATAATCTGTTCTTTGTTAGAGTGAGCGTATGTTTGTATGTGTGTGTGTCTGTCTGTGTGTGTGTGTCTCTTTGTGAAGGAGAGAGAGAAGGAGGTAGTGTGTGCGTGTGTGTGTGTACAGTGTAATCCCTAATTTGTATTACCTAACAACTACAGTAAACCCTACACGTTTCTGTGTCTGAAGAAACCTGCCTGAAATATGGATTGGAAATAACAAATAAATACTGTATGTTAGTCTGTTCTTCATTTTTCCCCAAATGTCGCGGAGAGCCACGGGCATTAAGGGAAGTCATTACTCATCATTACTACTGAAATCCGATGGCTTTTAATTGGTCTCCTACCAGCTCTTCACGCCCTTAAGATAATAGTTAGCCACGCTCACGGGCTGTAATTTATCAGCGCAATCCCCTCGCACGTCTGCTCAGTGGTGACACCAACCACAAACCATAATTTACAGTAATTATCTTCAAAGCCCCGATGGCTATCTCGGGCTCTCTGGACATCTGACACTCCAGCCAGCATCTTAAAACATCTATTTCTGCACATCCCACGTGTCTTGAGTTCCTCTTCTCTTCTCCCCTTCTCTCTTTAAGAAGAGTTAAAAAACTTCAAAGTCTGAGAGCTTCGTTATTACAAAGCTAAGAGAGGTTTTATTTATTTTATTTATTTATCTCCCCCCCCCCTTCCACCCACTTAAATAATAGATCGCCGTGTGTAATGCTGCTCTCGGCTAAGGCGTGTAGGAAAATGATGTCGTGAGATGGCGCCTGCACGCGCGTCAAATTGCCGCAGTGGGGCAGGCACCCGCCAGCAGCGGCAAGCAGACGCAGGGATGGTACCTGTTCAGATGCGCGCACGGAGTCTCTGTGTGTGAGGTGCAGCGGTGAAGGGTTTGGCTGGGGTGTGGTGGGTTTGGGTGGGGTGTGGTAGGGTGGAGGTAGGGTGGGACGGCGCGAATCGGGCCGTCAAGGGATGTGGTGCTAGGGATGTGAAGCTCCCTGAAGAAAAATAAAATATTTTGTTATTTTTGTAATTAAATATTAACATTATAACTTAGAGGTTTTAATTAAATATTAATCAGCATGATAATAAACCTACCCGTTTTGTTGTATTTGTAATGAAAAAAACAAATAAGTTTATTATCATCTCAATTGATAATACATAATTAGATGTATAAATTAGAATTGCCACAGCAAAAAAAAAGCAGTAATCTGCGCAAAGCTCTGCTAAGTGTGCATTTAGATGGTAAGCAAGAGCAAAGTGGAGGTCACGCACTTTAGAGAGCAATCATAGAGTTATTCACCTTCACAATGAGTCCGGCAAAAGCTAGGCTTGCTCAGCCTGGGGGGAAGATGATGTCAACAAAAACAAGACACCTGTTCTGACAGCAAAAAAACTTAGCACTTCAAGCAGTTAAATGTGCAAAGCAAAATGCATATCATAAAAATGTATCCCCCGGCAAAGCTCGGAGAGCAAGCTTTTCATTGGTTAAGATCAGAATGCAAGCTTCTCATTGGCTAAGGCCAGAGAACAAGCTTCTCTTTGGATAAGCTCGGAGAGCAAGCTTCTCATTAGTTAAGATCAGAAAGCAAGCTTCTCATTGGCTAAGATCAAAGTGCAAGCTTCTCATTGGCTAAGAACCAAAGCAACAAAGCCTCGCTGCCTCATCTTACAGCGGCCGCGATGTACCTGAATAGCAGGATGTGTGTGTAAAGGCTGTGTGTGTGAGTCCTGTCCTGTGTGTTTGTGTTGTAGATGTGCTTCCTGGATCAGCCTGGAGCCTTCACCCTGCAGCCCGGAGTGGTGTTCTCCTCAGCTCTTTGTGCCTATGCGGGCTGTTTCTCACAAGATGATGGCCGACGCTCTCGAAATTCCCCCGTCACGCCGCCTGCCTCCTGCGGCACTAACCAGCACTGCCCAGACGCGCCCCCACCACCCCGCTCTCACAGTTTCAGTTTCTTTTTATCTCTGCCTCTTCATATTTCACCCCGTTATCTCTGGCCACCCTGCCCCCGCACGGACCTTTTATCATTCTCAGCACTGCATCTGCCCCCGTTCCCCCCACACGGACCTTTGTTTCTATCATTGTCTTCTGTTCAAATTTAACCTCCTGGAAACTATTTGTGTGGCTTCTGTGACCTGCGAAAATGGCACCTTAACCGAAACCTTTTCCTCCGAACATTCCTCTAAACCCAGCCATGATTAATATTTGCAGCACATCAGTATATTTCTAGGTTTGTTGCCTTCTGCCCCTTCCGCAACCCTCTCGCCCCCCTTACTATGTTGCTGACACGCCAAAGTGTCAACTATGCTACCAAAGATGAAGGCGGAGCTTTGAACAAAGAAAAGGTGCGGAGCCTCCAAAAGCAACCCGTCTCTCCCTGCGGACTGACGCTGCACAAAATGTGAATTCCTGCAATGGCTGAGCTGAGTGCCAGGCCGAAAGTGTCGAGAAAAGCCAGGACGGACGAGATGGATGAGCAAGACGGGGTGCCCCTCGGGCTGAGTCACGGCCAGCAGTGAGCGATTTTGACAAACCACGTGGAATCGAGTCTGTACATTTACATGTATATGATAACTAGCATAAACATCAACAACAGAACACAGATGGACAGCAACTTTTTGAACTGTTATTGAGTCGAACTAAAGAAGCACAAATTTATATGCTTTTTTGTAATAATTTTGGTTTCCCTGTGTAGTGTTTTGTTCATCTACAAATTTGCTGTATGCCTTGTCATTTGGCTTTGTGAGAAACAAGGATTCCTGTCTTGCTGCTAATATATCAATTTAGTGGAGTGGTGCTTGGATTTTGTATCAGTGGGTAGTCAGTGAAGTCAGCCATGCCTACCCTTTTCCCATCGGCTCCTGGATCTGTACGCGATCGCAGATCTGTATGCACCGGATCTGATCGAACAGTGAGAACGACTGTCCATCTTGCCCAGGTCTTGAACCACATGGCACTTCAGATGAGTTTCAGTGTGTATATCAGCACTGGCAGGTTGCTAATTAAAGGACATTGGAATTGACATACCTCCTTTTCAAAAATGGAGGGGCATGAAATCCATAAAGACTCGGAGCTGGACGACTGAAGTTCGTTGCGGAGGAGGTAAGGTCTGTGCCCTTTGAGACTGAGCTGATCTGCTGATCCTCTGGCGTGGAGGCAGTCTGTGGACACAAGTTTTAAAAGTGTACCCAAGCTCTCATAGGGGGGGCCAATAATGAATGTCACGTACAGAATTCACACGTCATCAGCTGTGGGGTGTACGTCTTAAAAATCAAGTGGACCACACTGAGTGGACTGAGTGGAAAAAGAAGAAGTGCATATTTTTTGGCACAAGTTGACCAAGCAAAACACCATCTTTCAGTTAAATGTTCTCAAGAAGTAATAACAAGCACCAACTTTTCATTTAAAGCAATATGGTATAATATTGATTTAAAGCATTCGTCACTTAGTCATCAACAAAGTTTATAGTTTGAGCAAACTGTATCATAAGCTTATTCAGACAACATCTCACTGTTTCAGACCATGAGCAATGTGAGCCATTTCTTCTGAAATGTCTAAATGTTAGGACCAAGCTCCCAGAGGGTATATCAGGGCTCTCTCTTAGGTCCCCTGTGGAATAGATGGTGTTTATCACATGATCCATCTAAATACCATAAACACTGACTTTTGCAGAGTGTAAGGAGCACAAACACGTGTGCCTCTGTTGGAGTATCCGCATCATGTGTGGACTGGTCATTTTAAAGCTAGATATTATCACGCAAATTTGCTTTGACCCAGTATTGCAGACATCCTCTGTTGTCCTCATCCAACATGCAATGTTTTAACCCCCCAGGGCTCTCTCGTGAGACTTTGACCCCTGAGACTTTGACCCATCCTTGACCCCTGCTTGTAAAATTCGCTTGCACACATTTAACCACTTCATATTTATCTTATGATGCAATATAGCTTGTGTCTGCTGCCATCGGCGATCAGTGTTGACTTGTATCCCAGGTCATAGCGTAGGTCCATAGCAGGAGCCGAGCTCTCTGAACTACCCCGTTGCCGGTGGTCCCATGGGCTGGACACGCCTCTGTCTTCAGCCTTGTCAAAGCTGTGTGTTAATGTCATTGCTAACTCTGCATTTGCAGTCTCTACAGCACATGTAATCACCATTTATCATAATCAAAGTTAAGACACCAAAAGACTTCCAGAACGCAATAGTTGAATTAAGGAGAGGAAACACAGTGACATGTGCCACTGAACTAAATGTAATATTAGTTCATTCATGTCACAACTAAATACTGTATTTGTTCTCTTATTATATTCATTTCTACATTCACTTTTCATGTCAATATCACCTATTAGTGTTCTTTTTTTTTTTTTTTTACATATCTTGCATCTTATGAACAGTGCAAACAACATACCTGTACCCAGTGACATCCAGACATTAACACCCATTTGAACTATAACAGTAGGTGCTAACACTGGTGATAAAGTAAGATGAACTGTTTACCCATGTTCACACTTGTTCGCCCGTGTTTGCCCGTGTTCACCCATGCTCACCTGTGTTCGCCTGTGCTCACCTGTGTTCGCCTGTGCATGTACAGGTAAAGTGATAAATGTATAAATCCTGTTGATCCTAAAATATCTTACATACAGCATAGTTAGGCAAATTCATACCATATATCTGTTCATTAATGCACTATTGTGATACGTTTCTATGTGAACAGAGAGTCACTGCACAATGTATGCCCCCAAGGATATGTAGTGTCTCTGGAATTTGTCTCAATGCCTGCGTGTGTGTGAGGGAGAAAGAGAGAGAGAGAGAGTGATGGGGTAGCCATCCTACTGATGAATTAAAATAATGGTTATGAGAACGTCTGTGACCCAGAGTTGTAGAAGTGTGAGTGAGCTAGTGGGTGGGGATGGTGTGTGTAGTGAGACAGTATCTCATACCCTTGGTGTGCTCAGCTAATGGCATTAACCTCGTGTTCTGCTCTATTCTCCATAACACTCCAGACCCCCCCCCCCACCCCATCCTGGTCTCCGCCCCCGTGCTACTGAAGCCTGTCTCATTGCTATAGTAGTGCAAGCCGAGGTCAGTTACTCTGCTTTGTCAGATGAATGGACACTCATTTGCCCCAAATGGCCATTAGATGAACTATGGAAAACAAGCCAGGGTATGAAAATGAATGAAACCTTGTTCTTATCACCACATCCCAGCCCCACCTCACCTGCGCGCACACACACACACGCACGCACGCACGCACACACACACACACACACACACACGCGCACGCACGTGCAGTCCATGGCCAACAGCCTTCAAATGACGTGATGATCACATTTATTTCAGCTTTGGCGTCTCAGACACAGTCATGAGTGATACAACACCAACTGATGTAAGCCTGGTTTCCCAAGAGCATGACAGTATCAGGACAGGTGCCCAAACCGATGGTAGCCATGTTACTTAACAACAGAATCCCTTCTTTTGACGCAGTTGTAAAGCTCACCATGCATGTGACATGCACTCTGTGATTTTAGTCTCTCACGTCAATCGTCTTGTTTGATCACCGATTATGACGTAAATTAATTTTGGGGCATTTTGCCTGGAGCCTGCTTGCTCCGCGAACTCTGGCATTCTGACTGTTGTGATCATTCATGCCGTCAGCCGTGACTGATTCTACATGTTAAACGGGCTTGTACTTTCAATAAAGGACTTTCTGTGAACAATAAATCAGTCCTACTTCAGAAAATCTGTTGCATGACATCAGTACCAACGCACGTCCCTGTTTGGAAGGTAAATTCTCAGAAACGAAACATATCTCTTCATTAGAACGCGATACCTGGCTTAGTAGTTTTTGCTTTCATCGCATTTTGGCGAAGAGGTTTTTCTTGCAAGTGCCCTGTCTGCAGCAGTCATAGGTTGTTATCGTAGAGCAGGAATTAAAATTACCTGCAAGTGAAACACGCTAAAACACGTTTTAAATTAACACCCAAAGGTCAGCCTTTCTCTCTTCTGTCTCGGTGTGGCGTGGCACTGCACGTACGGTTCGCGGCGCTGGCAGACAGGGTTCATTACGTGGCTGTAGTGCACTGCTGGAGAAGTGAGTCGTGATCCCTTGTCCTCGTCGGCCCAGAGCAGATCAGTGGAATCTTTTGGTCTTTCCCTTAAACCCGTGCGAAGGGGAACCATGAGCACTGAGGCCGATCCATGTCACCTTAAATTAATTTGGTCAGGCTGTGTGTTGTGTGCAAAGACTACAGAGAGGATTGATTGATGTTCTTTGATGTTCTTTGATGTTTGATTTGTTTGTTTCATTCGTTTTGTTTGTTTTCTTTTTTTGTGCCCCCCCACAATGTACCGGTGCACAAGTCAGAAGAAAAGCTTGTGGTGCTGGATGTTATATATTCTCTGTCATGTAATGAAATATTTTAGAGGAAAAGTATATTTGAAATATGACTTCAAAATATAAATAAATAATCAGGAAAAAAAACTGTTTATCTTTGTCATTCTTTGTAAGCATTGTGCTCCTATAAGGCTGGGAATCCTGTAAGGCTGGGAATCCTGTAAGGCTCAGGATCCTGTTAGGCTGGGAATCCTTCAAGGCTCTGGATCCTGTAAGGCTGGGAATCTTGAAAGGCTCTGGATCCTGTTAGGCTAGGAATCCTGTAAGGCTGGGAATCCTGTAAGGCTCTGGATCCTGTTAGGCTGGGAATCCTGTAAGGCTTTGGATCCTGTAAGGCTGGGAATCCTGTAAGGCTCTGGATCCTGTAAGGCTGGGGATCCTGTAAGGCTCAGAGACTTAAAAGGCTGTAACTTGTTCCCTGAATCCACATCCACTCCTATTCTCTCAAATCGGCTCCGATAGTCTGCAACACAAGTGAAGTGCACTGTTTTCACAGGCTAAAGCTCCTGTTAAAAAAAAAAAAAGAAACTGAGATGAATCCGCAGACACAGGAGGCCTGAGTGTCACGCTGCATTTGCTAATGACTGCCTCCTTCACACTCTGTTCTGAGATGATTAACACCGACTTTGGAAACAAGCTCCAATTCCAGCAATTAGCAAAGGAAAATCATTACTGAAATTGCAGCTCTGACATTTGTGCATCGCACACTGTTGTGTGTTCCCTGTCCTCTGTGAGGTACTTTCTCTGCCAGACCGCTAGAGTTTAACACCTTTGGCTTTGCAAAACAAACAGCAAAGCTGCCCCGTGTGATATGGGTCCAGCGTCTCTGTAGGCAAGCTGCCCTACTGCCATTCCTGCTGCCATTCCTGCTGCCATTCCTATTCCAGTTTGTCACTGTCAGGGAATTGCTTGCTATAGTCCTGCTGTCAGCTTCCTGAGTACTGAGTGTCGGAGCTTTTTCTGAAGATTTTGATCTCTTCCACTTATGTTTCAGCTTACAGTCTGGGTCAGGCGTTCACTCCTGGATAAGGAAGTCATTAATAAACAAGCCAACCAGGGCCGACCAAAAGAGGCTTGAGATCTCCAGAGTGGGTCACGAGATTGAGTGCTTTGGTCAACAAACAAGCTTTATGTTTGGAAAAGGGGGATTTGACAGTGTCGTCCCTGAGCTAAGCTGATTACTTTCACGTGAGGCCATTCGCAACCTGGCACTCCGACTAGGCTTTTTTGCAAAGCTTTGGCAAATTCCCTCCGACTTTTACATCTGATGCTTTTCCATGATCAAATGTGTATAATCACAATCACAAACATACTTAATGAATGTCAGTGGTTTACACCAACAAAATTGATGACCGATGTCCCTTCCTGTAGACCACCACACCTTTAAAACTATTTTTACATTTCCCTTAATGGATGTTCTCTTGTGGGATGGATCTCGGACACATGCGCACCTCGGGACAAAACTAGGGCCTCTAGAAAGCTGGACTAGACATTATTTTTTTCATTTTTAAAAATTAATTTTTCTCTTAAAATTATTATTGTGGTGACCATTGTTGGCCAGAGGAGGATGGGCCCCTCTTTGAGTCTTGGTTCCTCTTAAGGTTTCTTCCTCTTGCTTTAGGGAGTTTTTCCTTGCCACTGTCGCCCTTGGCTTGCTCACTGGGGGCTTGGACTCAAATATTTGTAAAGCTGCTTTGTGACAGCGGCTGTTGTAAAAAGCACTATATAAATACATTTTGATTTGATTTGAATTGACTACACAGCTGCTTATGGGTCATTACACCGTGAGCAGGCATTCGCTGCACTGGCGTACGTTGTATCTGACACAGAGCGGGGACTCTGAAGTTGAAGTGCGATCTGTAAGCTTTAATGCTTGGGTATGTGTGCACAAATCATGTAAACTGTTAAAGGACTAGCAAAAGGTTTAGTGTCACGTTTGGAGTCATGGTGAAGTTTAGAGTCATGTTGAAGAGTTATGTCTGGCTCTGAGGTTTCACAGCATAAGGAAGCAAAAAAAAAAAAAAAAGAAAGAAAAGAAAAGCCAACGTTATACTGAAAAATCAGAATAAAAAAAAAAAAAGACACAATCCAGTAACACCAATAATGTGACCGCTGGATTAATTCCACCATTCTGAAGTGTATAGATTTTATTGGCTTTTAAAATTGTTTTCTTATCAAAGGTTGTATATCACTGTCATGCCTCCTCCCTGCTCATCAACCCTGGAATCCGTTTCTCATCAACCCCCTTCCCGCCAGGTGAAGGCCAGGGAAGCTGCATCCATCCTCTACCTACATCGCCATCCCTGGCTTTCTAACTGCGTGCACCTGTTTCCCATCCCGTGTATTTATGTTTCTCTCATCCTCGTCGTCTTTGCGACGTATTGCCCCGGTTTCTCTATTCAGCATTTTCTCATGTTTTGGACTTTCCTTGTACTTTGCGTTTCTGAATATGCCCTAATTTTACTTTAGCCTGTGTTCCTGCCCTTCTTCACGTTTCATGACCGTGTCTGGATTGCCCTGATTCAAACAGACGTCCCAGGATTTGATCTGCACGCACCTGCCTCATCCTGGCACATTACAGTCACGGCTTCTGTCTTTTAAGCAGCAACCTTCTTGCTGTTGATATACATTTATTTACACCATTCTTACCAGTTGCTATGATTTTGTCCTGTTTTCTGAAGTTCAGTGCGCTCGGTAATCGGCTAGGAAAGACCGCAAAGAATCATCATTCAGAAGAAGATGGACTACTCTCTCCTGGGAGGTTACGGAATGCCTCGTGGCCTGTCCTCTACATCAGAGAAAGCTTGCGTGTGGAACATTAGCCCCCTTGTTTTAAAACCCACCCCTCGATGTTCCCTCTCAGGCCAAGCACTGAGCAGGGAGAAAGCATGAAGATCTCTGATGAAGGCTTTGCTGCTAGCCTGAACCTCGAGCTAGCCTCCTCCTCAGGGCTCACTCATATTCTCTCTGCTCTCTCTGCTTTTATCTCCGGAATCTCGGGGAAAAAAAATAGTCAGCTGTGTGAACCCAGCGTTCCGATGGACAACCCTGCCTCTGTTTACAGCCGGAACGGAGAGCCGGTCCAACAGCTGTGTGACTGCAGGTGATGCCCACTTAGATACGGCGCTAATTAGGGTTCCACTGTTCTGCTCGACTGCGTTGTGATTGAAAACTTTAATTAACAATTTATCACGATGCTCTCAGACAACTGTCATGAACACAATATCTGTTTCAGCAGTAATGTTTTTGGAGGTCTGGTTATAGTCATGGCTGATCACACCTCCATCTGTCAATCGGATTTGCCCAGACTGGGCTGTAGTGAGAGACATACACACGATAATAACGATTTACTGCATGCCGGTCCTATAAACATGTGTTTATGCACAATATGTTATATGTTGAATGCACAACATGTATCAGACTTGGCGGTAATGTTGCACATTTGCTAACTAATCGTGAAGATCAGTTTCTGTTAGGTGATTTTTGCTGCTGGTGGTGAACAGTGTGTCACAGCTTATTACAGGGCTTGCATACTGTGAAAAAAAATGACACACTTCCCGACGTGATTCCCGACATGACTTTGATTTCCCTTCACTTCACTGAAAACCTTGTTAACCTGTGAGTGCCACGTTGATTTTGATTTTCTTTTTTTTTTTTTTTTTTATCGACACAATTTAACTCGATAACCATGTTTTATTCCTGCTCAAAATGCAGGCTGTCCTGCGAGCTGTCTAACTAGCTAGTGCCTGTGGCTCCACTGAGGTTCTAAACATTTTCCCCTGTGTAGTATATTTCATCACTTTCACCGCATGTTCGGCTGACGTTGTCACTGAAGATCCTGCCTAGTTAAATTACCAACAGGAGAGTAGACAACAAAATTGTACTACCAGTGTAATACATAACTGGGTTCTCTAAGCATATTTCTATCAGGTGTAATATTCTTCTCCACTCTTGTTTATTATTTGAATTATATACATCGTCCATAATTCCAGTCAAATATAAGATATTTTATTGGTATTTGGTATTGATATTTAATTTAAATATTAAGCAGTCCATGGAAACTCAGTAAATATGAATAAAATGTAACTTCATAGGTGAATTAAAGTGAGCATCAATGCTAAAGCTAAACGTGGATGAATCCATCATATTTAAATATGAACTGAAACAAAGTATCATTGTTAACAGCGCATTTGACATGCTGGGAACCTATGTGCCTATAATTCTCGTTACTGTTGAA
Organism: Electrophorus electricus; assembly: GCF_041902795.1. Classification (NCBI taxonomy): domain Eukaryota; kingdom Metazoa; phylum Chordata; class Actinopteri; order Gymnotiformes; family Gymnotidae; genus Electrophorus; species Electrophorus electricus. The sequence goes on along the minus strand of NC_137508.1, from coordinate 22,964,285 downwards.
ATAAGTTGAAAGGCTTTTGTTCCGATTTAAATCTGTTTCCGTGTATGTATAAATTATGTATAAATTAATCAATGGATTAATTTCCTGTCCCAGCTCCCTGCTTTCCATATGGCTGCAGAGATGCTGAGTGGTACGTGTGTGGTACTTGTGTGCTAAAGCTGGGAATGGACCACGTCTGATAATGGACCGCATCTGATCTGTGGTACTTGTGTGCTAAAACTGGGAATGGACTACATCTGATAATGGACCGCATCTGATCTGTGGTATGTGTGTGCTAAAACTGGGAATGGCCCACGTCTGATAATGGACCGCATCTGATCTGTGGTATGTGTTTGCTAAAACTAGGAATGGACCACGTCTGATAATGGACCGCATCTGATCTGTGGTACGTGTGCTGAGGTTGAGAATGGACCACGTCTGCTAATGGACCACATCTGATCTGTGGTATGTGTGTGCTGAGGTTGAGAATGGACCATGTCTGATAACTGAACACATCTGATCTGTGGTACATGTGTGCTGAGGTTGAGAATGGACCATGTCTGATAATGGACCACATCTGATCTGTGGTGTACTGAAGCTGAGTTCTGTCACTAGCACAGAGGTCAGTGTCTCTGCTTTTTAGATGTACAAATCGAAGAGTGCAGCTAACCTGGTCAGCTGTGAAGGCAGCGTAATGTAAATGGCTTTGCTGTATGAATAAGCCCATTTAGGCATCTCTACATTAAAGATGAATTTAAAGGTAAAAGCCTTTTTATTCATAGTATAGAAACCAATAGTGTAGGGGCTATGTCAGTGCCTAAACCTGCTTTATATGTTTAAAGAAGGCCTGCATGCATACATGCTCTTTAAAATACGCTTTGAAAATGTAATTCTCTTTTATTGTACAAGATGAAAACATTCATTTTGCTAAATTGAACAGAGAGCGCTATAATGATTCCATTAGGTCTGCATTTCATCAGTAGAGTCACAACTCTGACATTCCATTTATCATTCTCAAAGTTTGCGATGTCTGCAGATATGAGTGTAATAAATGTTTGTCAGGTAAAGACGTTTGCATTTGCCTTCTCAGAGCAGTTCTAGTAAGATGATACAGCAAACGCAAAATCAACAATGAACTTTAAGTTGATCAGAGATAAAAAGAGGAACGCTATAAACATCACAGCGCAATAGCGTATCTTCATGAATGATTTTAGCATTTCAATGTTGAATGATAAATGAGGATATCCAAAATATTCACAAGAACGCAAAACAAATAAACAGTTAGACAGATTAGACATTACTCTGACCCAGTTCTGTATCTACAGATCTTTGAAATGGATGCGAAAACTCACTACTTAACTAAAATCTTAGAACTGCTGTTTTTATTCATACCCCCCCCCCACCCCTTAAATGCCATAATGTCCACAAATTCTATTAGATTTTTTAAAGGGAAAACCCTTGACTTTGCTGAGTTGTTGAAATTTCAAATTGTGGCCTGTTCAGTGAGTTCCTAATTAAAACTGTATTAAATCTCCATGTGTTACATATCAAAATATTTCATTGTCTTACAGTTTTAAAGGGACATGTTCCTTAGTGTATCTTCCATCTGCACAACATATAGTTTTTTTTCAGTTTACTCTGCAATGTCTCTTTTTCTTCCACCCCCCGATGTGTTTTCTTCTCCTTTCCGTGTCTGTGCAGGCTAGTGTCAAGGTTTGGAGTCTGCACTTCTCCGGCTTTGTTAGGCGATTTACTCCTGTATACACACACACTCAGGTCTGCCTCACATCTCAAACTCCCACACGACCCCATAAACCCGCGGACGCGGATTCCGGTGCAGCTCGATCTCGGCAGCGTACACGTAGCAGAGCCCGGTTAGGCCCATCCTGCCACAATGAGGCCCTAAACTGAAGAAGAATTGAGTTTTTAACGAGGCTCCAGAGCGCCAGTTAGCATCGGCATGCTACTTTACAAACGCGGCCATCAAACCCTTCCATAGCCAACTTGCCCATTTAGATTGGCCTCTCTTCTCTGTTGAAAAGAACTTCGCGCACAGGAGAAGTCAGAGATTAATCTCACTACAGTGTCCTTCACTGTTGTTCACCGAGTTACATTTCTATTCGGAGATAAGTGAGATTTTTTTCAGCATTCTGCATGATGCTTTGCTAGTTTTTCTTCTGCCCAATACATTGTTAATGTTTTGTATTCGCTAACATCATTCACGCGTCTTTCATTTTTTGGTGAAGCAATTGCACGAGGCCTAGGGTACTAGTGATTGATCATGTTGACTGCACTGAGAAATCAACCCTTGGAATCGTGCACAGGAGCGATAGCTGAAGCCTCCGACATCTAGAGTGCTGACAGCTGATGAGCTGAAGCGCTGTTCTGCACCTCAATCCTGCGGTTTTCCAGAAGTGGGATGCTGCTCCCCCCCCCCGCACACCTCGGAACTTTAATTTACTCCACTATCATTACATCCGCCTGCGTGCTCCACAGTCCATTATTGAGTGTTCTTTCTTTCTCTGCTTCTGTAGCTCTAGCAATTCTCATGTAAAATGCATTACATTTCTGGATAGACCTTTTTCTGTGGAAGCCCTTCATACATACGCGCAAAAACCATTCACAGGCCACAATATCATTTTATGGAACTTATACTCGGGTCTGTCCCTTGCGCAACCGAACCCTTGTAAAACCGATGGGCGCATCGCTGTGGTTACGACAGCTGCGCTGTGACTCTGCTCGCACAAATGCGGGTCAATGTGTCAGTCCATTAGAGCTGGAAGAGAGGAAGCTGGTGTGGAGGACCGAAGCAGCCTATTAAGAGGGCGCTGCGATTGGACCAAACACTCTTACACCCTGTACCTGTTGCCCCGGATGCTGCATAACCCAGTGAGGGGTGGGACGTGTGCGGTGGAGATGGCATGCGATGCTTGGTGACATGGGTCGGATCATCGCAGTGCTCAGACAGCACTGAGGCAGAGGATGCATTAAAGCTCGTGTTAAGGTTGGTTAGCTTGAGCTAGTGCTGGTATTCGCGCTAGTGTGAAACTTTGTTCCCCGCGACTAACAAACACGCACCTTTTCCTGAACTGAACACCAACACCTTGCGTGCTTCTCTGCTTTAGCGTTTTTCCCGGGTAATCCGGTGACCGGTTACCGTGGCGATCTTCCGTAAGCGTTCTTCCGTCCGCAGGTGGGCCAGAGGGGCATATGGGTAAGCGCCTTCCTCCGCCGCCCGTGGGAGCGCAAGGCATTGGGAAACAGGAAAAAGAGTCACGTGTGCCATCACGTCCTTGTGGTTAAAGAGAGACAGACCTGGAGAGTGAAAAGGAGAGAGGGAAGGTAAAAAATTAAAAAAAAACAAAACCCTTCCTCTTTAATTTGCAGCCTCTCTGAAACAAAAGCAAGACTTAATGAATTGGAAATGGTTTTATTCACTAGAGGACATAGAACTCAAAACAGAGGAGCGCAGAACTGCGCGATGTGGAAATTGCTTTCAGCGCGTCCAACGCAGCATGCTAGCGTTTGAGTGTAAATGAGATCTCGGACGTGAGCTGCCTAAAATTCTGCTAAGCCGCCAACTCCCCGGGTCTCCGTCTACAAATCGAGGGAACGAGGAAAGAGCGAAACTGGTCTCCCAAGCTGACCCTGCACACTGGCAGGTAGACTTCCTTATTAAAGTGAATTCACATGTTTGAAGCAATCCTCTCAGCCTGTCCAGATGTCGAACGGTTATGAAGGACTTCTGAAAGTAGAGATCTACACCATTAATTAAACTTTGGATTTCCCCTCAAAAGACAGCCCATGGGGCTGTGGAACAACCTTCCACCTGTAGTCCAGGTGCACGCTGATGTAGAGATGATTCATTATAGAAATAGCGGTTAACATGAGGGATATGGAAAACAGTAGCAGAAATCGCACCCTGACTGTGAGAAGGTCACAGAGACCAAGGGGAAAGCATGACCAAAAAAAGCTAATTTGACATTTAGCTTTTAGCCTGAATTTAGCCTGAAATTTAGAAATATGATTAGGTCCATTGTTCATTGTGTTCAGTGTTATTTTAATTATGTCATTTAATGCCTTGCTAGGATTTTGTTTAATAGTGATTGCTTCCTCAGGGAAGCTCCACCCCAGGAGTCTCCACACTGCTTCTGATTGGTCCTCTCCCACCTTGACTCCACCCATGCAGCACCCAGTTATGATTACCTGCACCTGTTTCCAGCCAATTAATTAAGTAGGACTTGTGCATAAACAGTTCTGTTTGTTTTAATTAGTTGTAAAGTGTTACATGTGTCCTGTGAGTCCTGGGAATCGTGTCTGACGCTGACTCCTATGTATTGCACTTCGTGGTCCTTGTTATGTTCTACCTATGATTACTTAGTCTGTCTGTTATGTGGCTAACTGGCTCTCGTGAAGAATGTAACCTCCTCATACCAACATTCATTTATTTTTCCCCATTGTTACAAATATCAATATAATATATATATATATATATATATATATATATATGTATATATGTATATATGTATATATATCAATATAAAAATACAAGGTGGGAAATTGGACTACAATATACAAATATCGGGTGTGAGATTGGACCGCGATACTATCTGACACCTTACACATGGAGATGAAGCTATGAAGCATGCACTTTAGGTTGAGGGAACTGTGTGGCCACACTGAAGAACAACAACGAAAACATTCCGGGAGTTACGAGGTACTTGCACGATTCAGTTCTGTGGGTTCATCTAATCGCTTGTGAATCCCAATGAGGGGAGGGAAAAGAACAGCATGCTACCTCTGTCCTGATGCGGCGTCAGATGCGTCCTGCACCTGCCAGACGAGCCTCGCTGCTCCGGCGTTCCGTGGAGCATCACTTGTTCTTCTTGCCAGTGCAGGTTGGTCCTCGTACGTGGCGCTCATGCCCACAGCGGTACACAGGGGTGGAGTCGCTCTGGGCCGCCACCGGGTTCTCATCCGCCGGCTGTGTGCAACTTGGCAGCAGCGGGCCCTGGGTGACACCGGAGGCATCCCGCCGCTCAACCTTCCTGCCCAGCCGCGTGGTTTATTAACGAGAGGCGGGGTGAAGGCCTCGGCACCTCAGGAGCAGGAGGGATAGTGGCACACAGGCAGCCGTGCCAGCTGGCCAGAGGAAGCCGGGAAAGACAGAGAAGTCAAAAGGGAGGAAGGTTTAATTACGGCACACTCTGGAGTGGCCAGAGAAGCACAGAGGTGGATGAGTGACACACACACACACACACACACGTGCACACACATGTCTGTGTTTGAGTGTCCAAGCTCAGACTGATTCTGTTAAATGTCATCACTCTCCAGCACATAGCTCAAGGGACTCGGGAGAGCCTTTTCTCATTTCCTCTCTGTAAACAGGCTGGCAGACGGCAGTGAGTGGACTTGTTAGGTCAGCGTGGACTGCTTTACTTTGGGGTCCTGACCTTTCACCCCATAGCAAAGTGCTCCTGTAAGCCATCCTGTCCAGGTTCCGATAATCCGCAGTGGGCTTTGGATTGAATTGCCCAGCAAAATATAGACTCTGCTAGAAAAATATGTATTCTGACCACAGAGGTATGACATGGAGAAAAGTAACATATTTGTTAAATTCCTGGATATTAATGCGAGGTGTAATGCGAGTGCTGAAGTGTAATCATAAGGCATGTGTTAATGAGGCGGTAGCCCTGGGAAAGGGAGAAGGGGTAGGTGACCCAACTGTCATCCCAGCGAGGTCAAAGAACCAGGGCGATGGAGAGAATCCGGGCCACTGGGACTTTGGCAGTGTGTTCAGAGGACTGAACACCTGTGTATGCCTGTGTGTTTATCTTTGTGTTTAGCTTCGTTCACAAGACCTCAGACTATCCCCTTTGTGTTACCGTGTGCGCGTGTGCGCGCGTGTGCACTTGAATGAGGGGTGTTGTTTGCATCTGTGAATATCATTTATTCTCCTTTTTTTTTTTTTGTTTTCCTTTTGAAATTTGTGATGCCTGAGAATGCAGGAATGTGTAGAACAAGAATTTCTCATTTGCTTTTCTTGACGTTCAATGAGTAACTCATAGAAAGGGCCTTCTATAAAAGTTTCACACAAAGTGTGTGTTCTCTTACCTCAGCGTGAAGCGACTGCAACTTACGTCCACATACACAACCGCAAAATGTAGTATCAGTCCATTGCCATGCTGGTGTTGACCAGTTCTTTTCAGTTCTGGTTATCGTGTTTGTCTGTCTGTCTGTTTGTTTGTTCCATGGGAGCGTGCTTCCTTCGGGATACCTCAGAGCTTGTTGTCATCAGGTTAAAGCATCCCAAGCTTCTTTGAGTCTCATTGAGCATGTGCAAATTTGCATTCCTGCTGAGCAGATTTGATTGACTGCTTCGGTAAAATGGAAATCTAAAGCACGTGGAGAGGACGCGGCTGAAGAGAGTGGGCAGTGATTGGATTTTGATTTAGCTCATATAAGTGTTCTCCCTTTTCTATACCATCTTATTCTTCTTCAAGAACCATTCTGTTCTTGGTTTGCTTCCTTTGGTCCTGATATGACAATACAATCAAAGGATGACCAATTCTGTTTGATTTTAATGAAAAGAACAAAAAGGTTTTGTTAAGAGTGCCGTTGAGAGGATTATGATTTGATCAGCACGACTCAAAAGATTCATCTTTGGCATTACACGGTTCTTTTGATAATGAATATTTTTTAAACGGTTGACTAATGGTTTGGGGCTAGTACACACATCTACTTGTGTTATCCTGTCTATGATTACACGGAGCACAGTGCTTAAGATGGCAGTCGTGCACTTATCAATCCCTCCATTGGACTTTTATTTTATTTTATTTTGCATTTTTAACTTTTTAATTTTGATTAATTTAGAGTCCAGTACATACAGTGCATAGAGCTCCTAATTAGGCCTTGTTTATTACAATGACAAAACTAGCATGTTGCTATTTAAAAAAAAAGTAATTTTATTATCCTTGTATGTACCTAATGTGCGTTGTTAAAGTAGCATTTATTATTATTATTATTATTATTATTATTATAGCAAGCAGGAATAAATCAGATTTTTTTTTCTTCTAATCCAGATGTTCTCAGTAGTAGCATTTTCACTACAGCGGAACTATGCAGAGCACCGTGATGGCCCTGAACACTGTAAGACTGTCAGTAGGCTGCACACTGATACTTCAGTTTTCCCCTAAAACAGAGGAGTATGGCTTTGACCTACTTATTTGGACAAGTAGATTTCATAGCACAGTTTTTTTTTAGCCGCGTCCCTCTGTTTTCTGTTTTAAGTTTGCTCTGGGGTTGAGAATTGATGTCTGCATGCTCTGGCTCTCTCTACCACTTTTCTTCTGACCACATGACAGCCCAAACAGCATAATCTGGATGTTAATTCCCTTCCAATTAACCTTCTCTTATCATTTGTTTTACCATTACAGACTCTTAATTGCTTTCAGAACTGTATTAGTGCTGATTCCAGAATCGTTGTGGAGATGGCTTCTGTTAATTAGCAGTTTGGTATTTTCATCACAGCTTACTGGGCTGGCCAAGAGGTTTTGCATTATCTGTGATTTATCTATGAAATTACCTCTGCGACGCTATGAGATGACTCAGTACGAAGTTATCCATTTCTTAGAGAAGGAGCATAGAACTGTTATGTTAAAGTGCAAAAGAATTATGTTAAAACCTGGTGATGATAATGATATCGTTCCTGATGCATTTATAGATAATACGTTTAACAGCAGAAATGTTTCTGATGAAGAGAAATGCTGCCGTTTGAAACCGAGTTTCCAGCCGGTGCTGTTATATTGAGCAAGATGTTTCATTCGAGTCTAACTATTGCTTTTGGCAAAGTAAAAAATGAATAATGCCATATAACATACATCCTCGTGATATATAACACTGCATGTAATGCAATAGAAATGCTTGGACAATCTGAGATATTGAAGCGGTTTCACATTTCCCATGATTACACTAAAAATAACGTCACATTGTCATCGCAACGATCGTTCGTGCAGCATAAAACGCACTGGCAAAGCTTTGAACCCACAAAACAAACACTCATATCGATTCCTCACAACCACCTCCTCCACCCCCGCCGTTCAACACTCGTTTATTTTCCTACTGCCTGTTTAATCAATAGTCTTCACAATATTCCCTTCAGTTAACATTTTGGTTAGGATATTGGATTATAAATAGATTGTAAATGCCTGGATGTCTGAATGGAGCCATCCGCGACTCAGGGTACAACTCTCATAGAATAGATTACAGCATATAACCTGCAGCATACGGAAGTCCTGTTGCCAGTTTGACGTTTCCTGTGAGTGACTGGTCACTGTGGCACGGACGCGGAGTAAAAGTGTGTGAAGCTGGCCGGTGATGGCCCTAGAGATCAACATTAGTAACAAACCATTTAGGATCAGCAACAAGACCCCTCTGTGTCGTTCCCATGTTTAAGTATCAGGGTTAGTTTTGCATCCTCAGAAAATGAAGCAGCATGTTAAAATTCGGTTCAACAAAAGTGCTGCCTCCCACTGTCCTACCGGGCCTGTAGAGAACCAGTACTCGGGCTTATGATTATTCATGAGGGCTGAAGGGTTAATGTGGTGTTAACAGACAGAGAAACATGCAAGAGAGAACAAACAGAATGAACTTCTCAATATTAAGGTGGGGGAAGAAAGAGAGAGAGAGAGAGAGAGAGAGAGAGCAGGAGAGAGAGAGAGAGAGAGAGAGAGAGAGAGGGAGCGTGAGAAAGGAGGGAAAGAGAGAGAGAGAGAGAGCAGGAGAGAGAGAGAGAGAGGGAGGGAGCGTGAGAAAGGAGGGAGAGAGAAAGAGAGAGAGACAAAGAGAGAGAGAGAGAGAGAGCAGGAGAGAGAGAGAGAGAGAGGGAGGGAGCGTGAGAAAGGAGGGAAAGAGAAAGAGAGAGACAAAGAGAGAGAGAGAGAGAGCGAGAGAGCAGGAGAGAGAGAGAGAGAGAGGGAGGGAGCGTGAGAAAGGAGGGAGAGAGAAAGAGAGAGAGAGACAAAGAGAGAGAGAGAGAGAGAGAGAGAGAGAGAGAGCAGGAGAGAGAGAGGGAGGGAGCGTGAGAAAGGAGGGAGAGAGAAAGAGAGAGAGAGACAAAGAGAGAGAGAGAGAGAGAGCAGGAGAGAGAGAGAGAGAGAGAGAGAGAGAGAGAGGGAGCGTGAGAAAGGAGGGAAAGAGAAAGAGAGAGACAAAGAGAGAGAGAGAGAGAGCAGGAGAGAGAGAGAGAGAGGGAGGGAGTGTGAGAAAGGAGGGAGAGAGAAAGAGAGAGAGAGAGAGCGAGCAGGAGAGAGAGAGTTGTTTACATCACAGTGCAGGTTAGATATTCCTTGGGTCAATGGGAAAAAAAGTCTACTGTGTTTTCTAATATGGAGGCTTTTACTGGGATGTGAATATAATAGTAGTGAAGCCCACCCTCTTCCGAGCCACTGGAACACCGAATTCAGCGTCAGACTAATGCTCAAATTCACCAGACCTTTTTAAACACGGAATGGATGCTTGATTCTTTATTTCTTCATCCGTATTTTGTGAGATACTGCCATTAGAACCGTAACATTTGGACAGGCGTGACACCGCGATCCCATAACACACTTAGGGCAGGATGTGTGTGTGACGGAAGCGATAAAGACTTGTTATTGCATTCCTTTCCACGACGTCTTTGGTGGGGGAGGGAGTTGTGATTTAACACGTCGGACGAGCTTGTTCGCAAGGTGCAAGTTTGGTCCGTCAGACAGGGAGGATAAGGTAGAACGCCGGCTGTCTCAGACATGCTGCCGTTACCTTGGCTTAACAATAACAGGGAATCATGAAAAAGATGAGGTTGATAAAGCTGCCTCTCACATTAGTATGGAGACATATTTCCATAAGGGCTGAATGCCATTGTGCAGGACAGGGAACAATAGCTATTCACTGCTCTGAAAGGCGTTAAGAGATAGTGTGAGAAAAGAAATAACTGCACAAGGATGAAAGATATAAAAGTCAATGAGAAATATGTTAACATTTGCTCTGATGTTCACGAGCGTGTGTGTGTGTGTGTGTGTGTGTGTGTGTGTGTGTGTGCGTGTGTAGGTGCACATGCTTCTATGTGTGTATGTCTGCACACCTGAATGCGTGGGTATGTGCATCCATATGTGTGTGTATGTATGTGTGCACACCTAATTGTATGTGTTGGTGTGTGTGTGTGTGTGTGTGTGTGCGCGCACGCACATCTGTGTGTGTATACATTTGTGCCCATCTGAATGTGTATATGTCTGTGTGTCCATGTGTGTGTATACATATGTGCACACTTGAATGTGTGTGTGTGTGCATGCGTGTGTGTGTATAAGCATGTATGCACACTTGAATGTATGTGTGTGTGTGTGTGTGTGTGTATAAGCACACCTGAATGTGTGTGTGTGTGTGTGTGTGTGTGTGTGTGTGCGTGTGTGTGTGTGTGTGCGCGTGTGTGTGCGTGTGTAGGTGCACATGCTTCTATGTGTGTATGTCTGCACACCTGAATGCGTGGGTATGTGCATCCATATGTGTGTGTATGTATGTGTGCACACCTAATTGTATGTGTTGGTGTGTGTGTGTGTGTGTGTGTGTGCGCGCACGCACATCTGTGTGTGTATACATTTGTGCCCATCTGAATGTGTATATGTCTGTGTGTCCATGTGTGTGTATACATATGTGCACACTTGAATGTGTGTGTGTGTGCATGCGTGTGTGTGTATAAGCATGTATGCACACTTGAATGTATGTGTGTGTGTGTGTGTGTGTGTATAAGCACACCTGAATGTGTGTGTGTGTGTGTGTGTGTGTGTGTGTGTGCGTGTGTGTGTGTGTGTGCGCGTGTGTGTGTGTGCACCCCCCCCCCGCCAAGGTCCCTCCAGCCTACTGCTGGTACAGGCCAGACTCTGGAGAACTCTTCATTACACAGGAAACTCTTCATTACATAGAGAGCTCTTCATCACCTGATGACAGCACATCTGAGCCTGGTCTTCTGGATTTTTTTTTTTTTTCATGAATGGCTCTTGACACACCTGGTTCATGTAAGATTTGCATATCTGCTAACAACTGGGATCATGACCATGTCATGGTAAGTCCTCTGCATTGTTCTTGGTACATCAGCCACTCTGTGCACAGTTTAAAGCATCCAGAACAGCTTTTAATCCCAGAAAACCAGGCATGGTTTGGGTTTTGTCTGTTTATTTTCTATGAGCTCTGTGAAGATCACCTGTCTTAGAGTAAATGCCTCTGGCCAGTGGTAATTCATTAGTTTAGGCATTTTAAGACTAGTTTCTGTGTCTGTGTGTGTGTGCATAGGTGTGCGAGCATGCGTGTTTGTGTCTTTGTTTAAATATAACCTTCACACTGTTATGCAACAAAGGCCAAATGAATTTGGATGCCCTCAGTCTGTGTTGAACCTGTACAGGCTGTGAGGTGTTTGTGTGTGTGTGTGTGTGTTCATCAGGGCCTGGTGCAGATACCAGCTCATCCTGCGTCATGTAGAGCCAGCAGGTGAAGAACATCGTTTGGAGTTCCTCACGCTGCGCCACCTGAGTCCGTATGGCTGTAGTTGACGTAAACGTTGTCTTCCTGGGAGCTCTGGGGCACTTTAGCGAGGGAGAGAGACAAAAAAAAGTGGGAAGAAGAGCCAGGCAGTTAGCGTTTGCGACTCAAGTGGAGTCTCGAGAGAACTAGTGTTCCTGCATCCATTTTATCCAGCTCCGTGATGCTGGGTGAGGATGTGCAGCTGGCACACTCCTTAGGTGCAAGCCGTGTGTGATTGGCAGGCACCACCTCCACT
>NC_137508.1:22927500-22947500 GCF_041902795.1 Electrophorus electricus | reverse complement strand
TCTCTCTCTCTCTGTCTCTCTCTTCCGCACCACTGTCACTAGCTTCCCCGGTAACAATGGCAGCCTCCATTGAAATTCCCTTCACTCAGCATTCACAGCGCCTTGTCACAAGCCATTAGGAGCAAGGCGATGGGAAACAGCAAACAATGGCGGAGCAGAGCACAGAGAAAATTAAACCGTACAAATGTAAATGCGTGTGCAACAAGGACGGTATTAAAGCAGCTTGGAGTGAGTGAGAGAGAGAGAGAGAGAGAGAGAGAGAGAGAGAGAGGGGGAGAGGGGGCTTTTTAAAATACTACCTTCTTGCTGAGCTTTCTCACCTAGAAATAACCTAGTTGCTGGGTTTTTGAGTGTTGGTATAGTGCACATGGACTGTTATTCCATAACTGTACTGGAGAACAGTGCATCAAAGTACATTATGCATACACATGCAAAGCTGGGATGAATCAAACAGCACTGATATGGCCCAGAGAAGATCCAAAGCACATCGGAGCGCCATTTCCACCCTTCCACACCAAGTATTGCTTTGTTTTCCTTTTCTGCGTTAGTGATTTACACACTGTTGTTTACAGCAGGGCGCTGTTGATAATTCTAGTGTTTCCAAAAATAATGAAGATTTATGCTTAGAGCACCAATATTTCTTTGTCTTCATTAAACAGACTTTAGAATTTTAACCGCTACAACACGATACATTCTGAGAAAACACAAATGTACGATCCACTCTAATCTACGTGTTAACCTACATCTCATTCATCACCCACATCTCATCTCGAAAGGCCAAGAGACCACATTTTCCAAACGGCGACCCCATTAGGAAATTAAACTATTAGCTATTCCACTTTATTCAGTACTACGCATAAGCGTCCTGATTGACCTCTGACCCTCCGCTCTGAAGACGTTCCTTGGCGATCTGTACAAACTAGCATTGAAGGCAGGAATGCTAGCACGCAGCACACCCTCATGTCTCGCTTCCTTCAGCCTGGTGTAGCAGGGTGCCTGCTATATGCCTGTGTCCTCTGGTGACTAGTTATGCAGAGTCTCCTTCCTTGCACTACCCTCCACTAACTCTGACATCTGCGCAAATCATCCTCTCACTGCTTTCATTCTAAATGAGATGATGTGTGGCGAGGTGGTGTGTGGTAAGATAATGCATGTGGAGTTGATTGCGTGTGATAAGATAATGTGTGGTGAGATGGTGTGTGGTGACATGATTTGTTGTGACATGATGTGTGGTGAGATAATGTGTGGTGAAGTGGTGTGTGATGAGATGGTGTGTGGTGAAATGGTGTGTGGTAATAATGCATGTTGAGTTGATTGCATGTGATAAGATAATGTGTGGTGAGATGGTATGCGATGACGATTTGTTGTGGCATGATGTGTGGTGAGAATGTGTGGTGAGATGTTGTGTGATGAGATGATGTGTGGTGAGATAATGTGTGGTGAGATGGTGTGTGATGAGATGATGTGTGGTGAAATGGTGTGTGATTAGATGATGTGTTGTGAGATAATGTGTGTTAAGATAATGCATGTTGAGTTGATTCCATGTGATAAGATAATGTGTGGTGGCATGATTTGTTGTGGCATAATGTGTGGTGAGATAATGTGTGGTGAGATGGTGTGTGATGAGATGATGTGTGGTGAAATGGTGTGTGATGAGATGATGTGTGGTGAGATAATGTGTGTTAAGATAATGCATGTTGAGTTGATTCCATGTGATAAGATAATGTGTGGTGGCATGATTTGTTGTGACACGATGTGTGGTGAGATGGTGTGTGATGAGACGGTGTAGTGATATGATGTGTAGTGAGATGGTGTGTGGTGATGGTGTGGTGAGATGGTGTGTGGTGTGGTGACATGATGTGTAGTGAGATGGTTTGTGGTGACAATGTGTGGTGAGATGGTGTGTGGTGACTTGGTGTGTGGTGAGATGGTTTGTGGTGAATTCCACACACCATCCAATTCATTATACAGATGAATTGAATTATAGTGTTGCTCCAGGCATTGTTTGATACATTTCTCAAATGATATTTAAAAAGTGGTCTGATTGCTGTTCACACATATGCCTAATGAATACGATGAAATGTATTAGGTCGCATTTATCTCCACTTCTAAAGATTTTTAATTCTAGAAACCCACTTGAGTTCAACCCACTAAAGTTTGTCAAGGGCTTCAGATTATGGGTCAAGTTTAAAAACCTAAAATGTAGTTTGGACGAACATTTCAGTTTCTGTTTTGGCCAAACAAGATGGAAAGGTTTGAAATGTTTCCTAAGTTGTCCTGTCCCCCGCCATCCAGCACCCTCTGCTTCTATCAGCTTCTCCAGTCGGGTAATTACTCAGGTCTGCACTCTGAACCCGTGCTGAACCACCCTGTCCCTCTCTGCGCTCGTGCACAGAGCAAATTTATTAATCTCTAAATTGCTCTTACTCGTTATGCCAAGAGATATTAAACCATTCATCTTCCTCCCCCACGGCCCAGCCGAACCAGGCGTGAGTGCGGCTGTGTGGAAAAACCGGCGTGTCCTCCAAACGCCTCTGGTCGGGCCGACATTTGTTTGTTTTGCGCTGGCGGTGGGAAGTTCACATTTGCCCGTGTCTCAGGCACGTAAGCACAACTGGAGGAGAGCCAAACGGGAGAACACCTGCTGTTTGCAGGAATTAAATTGCGTCTGACGCTGCTTTGTTACTGATTATGTCACATATGTCACTTGTGCTCTTCTCTTTGATGTGCCCAAATAGTTGTTTTTGTTTGTTTTGTTGTTGCTGTTCTTGTTGATGTACGGGTTACATCGACTGATTAGGACAGCAGGCACAGAAATATTCCACACACAAACAAATGCATTTGGGTTTAAAAAATAAATTAATTTCTAAATAGCCCAGCTGGATTACAGGGAGCAACTTTTTTTTTTTTAGGTTTTCTAACAACAAAAACCTTTCATATGCCGTGTGCTCCTACTCAGCTCAATAATGAAATATTCCTGGCTTAAGTGGCTTCGTTGTAGACCTGGATTTGTGGGAAGAGGGTAAGCAGTATGGAATCGCTTGTGTTTAAGCTTCTTCTCTGGGGTGGTTGATGACCCAATCACGGCAACGGCCACGTTCTGCCTGTTTGCCGGAGCGTGCTTCCCAGCACCTATCAAACCAGAGAATGGGATGTTGCACTCCATTTCCCACAAATCAATGAGCCCCAAGAGACTCTGTACATTACACTGGCCATAAAGAAACCTGCTTGGGGGGGGGGGACGCGAAAAGGAAAACTGAATGTTAAACAACAAGGGAGAAAAGATGGAGACAGTGCAGCACAGCAGATCCCCCCAGAGACCCTCTCCTTCCTTCTTCTCCCATCTCCATCCATCTCCTTCGTGTCTACCTGTCTGATTGATTCATTTAAGTCATTGACGGGCTTCTATGGCCAGCCACCTACCCAGCTTACTAGCATACTGTGACACGGCAGCAGAAACGACGAGAGGTGACGTCCGCTTGCCTAGACAAAGACAAGAAGCCTTTCTCTTAACTACTGGAACAAGAACGATTTCAACAGCTAGAAGCTATTGGTATTGAAGCAAGAATATATGTAAATATATCCATCCTTTGTGCATACACACAAAACCACCACATGGTTGTAGTTTCTTTGAAATTCCCATGAGTCAGGGAAAGGCAGGGAAATTCCAGAAGATCAGGATGCACAACTGTGAACATTTCTGCAGGAAAATCACACACTTATCACCCAGTCATTCATGTACAAATGCAGTTGTTTCCCAGTTGTCCCTGCACACCACACGCGTATGACCGAGACAGCTGTATGGGCAGAATCAAAACGTGATGTTTTGAATGTTGACGTGTACGATGTTGAAAAAGATGAGACCCAGAAGTTAACTATATTAAGATTTTGAAGCGAACAGCAATATTAGGGGATGTTTGAAAATGGTCCATACGTATAGTCCTTACATTCTTTCTATGTCACCAATATGATTCAATATGGTTCTCTCTTCAGTGAGAGGTAGATTAGTTACAGCAATGCACATAAAATTAGAATTGCATGATCTTGTGAATTTCACAACTATTTGCTTTCAGAATAAATAACAGATTTTTAGATGCACATTATGAAACCATAATGATCATGTATAAACTACTTATAAATAGGACTTCCCCTTTCATGTGTTGTTGACCCATATGCTCAAGACCACCTGGACATGTGGGTCTCGTTTATGACTCCTACTCTCTTATTACTCCTACTGGCTTTTGTGAACTTTGTTATGCAGACTCATCAGTGCACTTTTACTGTCGTCTGCCTGCATTCTGATTTCCCGCTTTAGCTCTGCCTGTGTTAACCATGTCCGCCTGCGTTCTTGAACGTGTCATCTGTTTTGACAGTGATTCCTGGGAAAAGCCTTAATGATCTCACATGGCATTGCACTGGGCTTGGGGATGCTCATATGTGTTTCCACAGATTCTACCCCGAAACTCTGATCAAATAAAGAAGTGTAATCAAAGTGCTTCAGATCTAAAGCAGAACTAGTCGAGGGCCCAAATATGATAACTACTGGAAGGTGACATGTTTACAACCAGGTCTTGTGCGCACTCTCACTTCTCAAATGTGTAATTATGGTGTAATTATGACTGCACGCACACGTATACTAAAAAATGCCTCATTAACCATGTTTTTATTGTTGTTGGATTCCTCTGGGTGTCATATTCAGACATCATCAGAGCATCCACAGCAGTGAATCTACTGTTTTAAATGCACTTGGCATGCATTTAGTCTAGATGTGAACAGTTGTTATTGGTACAGTATCGTCCCTCCCCTTCTAATGCCTCATAACTTTAGAACTGGTGTTCCCTGGGGTCAATTCTCCATCCACTGCTATATTCTATGAATCCTAAAGCACTGTGCTCAGTAATCAGTTCGTATGGCTTTTTAAAAACTCTGCTGCATTGATGATATACAGCTCTACTGTTCTTATCCTCCTTCTGCCCCCTGTGTCTCACAGAAGATAACTGACTGCATCGCTGACATCTTGGAAAATCACCCATCATTTCAATCTCAGCCTTGACAAGACAGATCTACTCTACATACCAGCACAGCATTATGCAGCGCTGAACCTTTCAGTTACTACACCCTCACTGTATCTGCTTCACATTGTGCTAAAGTCCTTGTGGAAGTTTTGCACATCCTGGTAACCTACTCTGCATTAGAGGGCTGTGACCTGCTCCTGACAATTGAGGATACCCTAACCTTAACCCTAACCCTAATCTTAACCCTAACCCTAAATTTAACCCTAATCCTACTCTTAACCCTAGCCCTAATCTTAACCCTAATCCTACTCTTAACCCTAGCCCTAATCTTAACCCTAATCCTACTCTTAACCCTAACCCTAACCTTAACCCTAACCCTAATCTTAACCCTAATCCTACTCTTAACCCTAACCCTAACCTTAACCCTAACCCTAATCTTAACTCTAACCCTAATCTTAATCCTAATCCTACTCTTAACCCTAACCCTAAATTTAACCCTAATCCTATTCTTAACCCTAAGCCTAATCTTAACCCTAACCCTAAGTTTAAGGATGTTCTTCTTTTAGCTGCTACTCCAGGTCTGTAAAACATTCACATTTTTACAGACTGAAGTTGTCTTTGTGAACTACATCAGCAAGTACAGCTCTCCTGTGATTCCTTCATGAAGTCACGCTGCTGACTCTGTCTGAGTCAGCAAAGATCAAAACAAAAAAGTGGTTACTTGCTTTGTAAGTCTGGACAGGCTTAATCCCACCTCTCCGGACCATGCGATGGAACTACAATATTGCATGGCCTAGACTTCAATCATGGGACAGAACTACATGCTGGTAGGGCCCCTGAAACAGGGTTTGCCTGGTTTGAATCATATGATAGAAACTAGAACAATGCAGTAACTGGATTAAGTCCAGAATACTTTTCTAATATATTCTAACAGTATAAAACCAGTAGGTCTCTCAAATCTAGGTTGTACAATATAGATTCTGTCAAATCTATAGATACAGGACACACAATACTGTGTGCTCCACAATACTGAGAAAATGCAAATCCCTACCTCCTCAATAGACAATAGAAAATATGTTAAATACGTACTTTTGTGAACGGTGTCAACTGTCTCTTATTTCCTATTTATTTTCTATTTATTTCCATTTATTAAGGAAAATATAAGTGTGAACCCCCTCCCACTGGTTCGCTTGGTGGTGCCCAGCTAGCACTCACAACTGTTGTCTAGTGAGCATGTTGTTCTTATTTAATTTGGTCAGTACTTGATGGGTAAAGGCTGAAAAGTGGAGAAAGCAAGACATGCGAGACAGTAGCTAGGTTAAGTAACTAGATACCTACCTAAAGAGTTAGCTCATTAGCTCAGTATAGAAGGCAATAGCTAACGTTTCAGGTAACTGTTATGACTGTGCGTTGTACACTGACCTTTATGCACGACGAACGCCTTTCACTTACTTAGATCCAACCAGCCGGCTGAGATCGACAAGTCAGTCTCCTGTATCCCTCACGACCAGACCATAGCAGTGTTACCATAGCAGTGTCTCAAATAGAGGGTATTTTCTTCACCCCAAATTAAGTAAAAAGAGTGAAGACCTTCACCTGGAGTTAGAGAGGTTTTAGTATTTACCGTGGTTAATGTCCTACTGGGTCAGCTGAGTGTGGCCCTGAGACGAAATACCTGCTGCTTACACCCTTGACTAAATGTAAATGGAAGGAATTTTTGTTTTGATTGCTTAAATAAGTTTATTACAAAAGTAAAAGCTGGCAGAGATAATGCTAAGCCCAGTTTTAATTTGTTTGGACTTTTTGTGGCTTTTGTACACATCTGATGTGAAGTTAAATATCATGGGAACATTTGGATGGTTCTTGAGAACAACCAAAACCAGTGCAAATTATTTTTTTCCCTACAATTTATTTTTAATTTAGCAAACAGATTGCTCAATTTACCATTTACATTACAAAGGACATGGATGTCGATTTTGAGAACTGTTTTCAGGCAAAGGCCAGTTCATAAATAATAACCCGACTATGTTGTAATTGTGTAATGATGGCTATACTCACACTTCTGTACTGCCTTGTTTATTTTAATATTGTGTGATTGATATGATCGGGCTTAAAGGTCAACTCTGACATGTTGGTTAATGACGTTATATTTCATTTGTTTGTATACACATCAAGACTCTTTTGGAGGGAAAGGGCTTTTTGTGCAGTGCAGTAAAACAGCCATGGCAGCCAAAGAAATGGCAGTTTTAAAACATCACATGAGTACCACAGCAGCAATCAAAGAATCTGTTGCTGCTGCTGTTGTTGTTTTCTTCACATACAGCCAGTCATGACTTACTGTGACATGTTGCTACTCTTCAGTGGGAGAATGAGAGCAAGTTTGTCAAGTTTGCTAAAGATGACATATTCTTTCTTTGGTCACAATAATGGATTTTTACATAGAAGTGGAGCCTGAAAACCTAAAATGCTACAGTCCCTGATTAATGGCAATATTTTCTGTGTGTGTGTGTGTGTGTGTGTGTGTGTGTGTGTGTGTGTGTGTGTGTGTGTATATACACACAGACACTCTCTCTCTCTCTCTCTCTCTCTCTCTCACTGGCCACTTTATTAGGAACACCTGTTCAACTCATTAACACTCATACTCATTAAGTATCTAATCAGCCAATCACATGGCAGCAACCCAATACATTTAAGCATGTAGACTTGGTCAAGATGACCTGCTGAAGTTCAAATCCAGCATCAGAATGGGGACGAATGGTGATTTAAGTGACTTTGAACGTGGCACGGTTGTTGGTGGAAGATTAGCGACTCTGAATATTTCAGACACTGCTACTAGGATTTTAATGCACAGCCATCTCTAGGATTTATAGAGAGTGGTTTGAAAAATAAAATAAATATCCAGTGAGCAGCAGTTTAGGTAAAAATGCCTTGTTGATGCCAGAGGTCAGAGGAAAATGGACAAACTAGTTCAAGCTGATAGAGAGGCAACAGTAACCCAAATAACAATGTTTGATCTGCAGAAGAGAATCACTGAATGCACAACACTTCAAACATTGAAGCAGATGGGCTACAGAAGCAGAAAACCACACCGACTGCCACTCTGGTCTGGCAGTGGTGGTGTAATGGTGTGGGGGATATTTTACAGCTGATGAAGGGTCTCTATCCATATATATATATGGGCAGAGACCATTATATGATGGCGAGAGATCAACAGGATTGCCATATATAAAACTCCTTTGATATTTTCTGTTTTCAGAGAGTATTTACCATGCTAAGTGAAAAGCTTTTTGAATTCAGAACACTCCTGGAATAAACCACAGCTCAGCAGGGTGGTTGACAGAGACGTCTCATTGTGCCAGCAATCCAACCTTCTAGATGGCTACAAACCATGAAGCCAAGGCCTCTCCCACCAGAGTGTTTACCAGGTTCATCATGCATTGTGCTGTCATAAAAAAAAATCATGCAATATGACCTGGGTATTAGGGTTGTTTAGTCTCCACCAAACCATATTTACTGTGTGTGCTCATGGCAATTCCACATCACACAGTGTAACCACAAGGACAGGGAGGAATCTCCAACACGCATGGTGCTATGAATGAATCTCGCACGCAATTGCAATTTCTGACCCTTTCCTGTTGCGTTCTAGTACACAAAAGCACTAACACTTGCGTGTCAGGTCCGCAGATCTGAGCATTCCCCGTTGTCACGGCAACCAAACCACTTCCGGGTTTTCATTCATTTCCATGGTTCCCTGTCTCCTCCCCTTTCACGCCAGCTGTTTCGAGTTTGTCCCTGACTGTAGTGTTATAAAAACCCCGTCCCTACGTATCCTGTTTGTCGGTCATTGTCTTCGTCATAGAGTGTCTTTGGTTTCTGGTCAGATCTCGTTTGTTCTCGATAATTGTGTTTCTAGTTAGATCTCGTTTGTTCTGTGTTTAGTTACCCTTGCTGCATGTTGCTTTCCTTGTTTAGTTCAGTTACCCGTATCCTCGTCGTCAATATTGTTTGTTCATCTTACGTAGCCCGGTTCTGTGTTATTCCCGTTTGTCTTTATGCTCATCGTTATATTTATTATTGTTGTTTTCCGTTACTCTTCGCTTAGTGTACGCCCCTTATTTCCGGTTCCCTTACTCACCTTGTTAGCCTGTTGTTCTGTCTGTCCTTTGTTTCGCTTTTGGTTTGCACGTTTGTTATTAAATCTATTATTCATTATATTCTTAGTCACGTTCATTATGGCATCACTCATTAGTTCCACTTCACATACCATCCAGCGCGTCGGCACTTTGCAAGTGTGTTCGCCCATCACCCCTCCCACATTACATTGCGCACCAACACATTCACTCTTTTGAATTAATCCACGACAGACACTTTTCCAAACGGGTGAGGGAGACCTCAGATTGGACCGTGGTTTTTGTCATAATGAGGGTGAGTCATGTTGCCTTATTTACGAACAGTGAGTGATAAAGTAAATAAACTGCGATGCTCCGTTAATCAGCATCCACAGACCTTGATGTATGTTAAAAGAGCACTGTGTGTTTGTGTGCGTGCGTGCATGCACATGTATGTGTATAAATTGTGTGTTTTCCATCCTTCCAGGTTTCTGGATGCCACAGTTCCATTACCCTGCACTAATGGCCCTTGCCGCACAGCCTAACATTCGACAGGGTGAAATGATGCATGGCCTCATGTCATTACAGTGCAAATTTTGCATTCCCCTCCCACCATCTATAAATAACCCCACATGCTGCGGCTTGTTTAGAGGACTGGCTCTCTGTCTCCCGTCCTACATCACAATCCTCAGCTGTATGATGGGATCTCCGAAATCACAAATGAATGAGATCGCTGTGTCATTATAGCAGTCTCCATAACTGAGAGCATATTAAAACTTCCTCTAAGGTTAATTTGCAGGTTAACACAGTTAATGGTAACTATGTGCTCCTATGTTATGTGCTCCTATGAGTCTTTTATGTCTAAATTCACATGCATCCATATTGTGTGGATTCAATAGTATTGGTAATATCTGTTGGCTTAAATAACAAGCTCACACAATCCCATTTTTGAAGTCTTTAAATGGGAGTGGCAGATATATATTCTATAACTTCTTTGGAGTTTAAGCCTAAGAAAGTGTACAATAAAAGTTATCAAGAATCATGTTCACTGTGTCATATCTGTCCATATGTGCTCACACGTACTACAAACTAAGAACATGAACAAGAAACGGTTCACATTAAACAACACGATAAACATGTATACATCTAACAATGATGAGAATAACATTTAACGTTACCATTAACAGCAACACACCACATTAACATGTTACGTCAACAATGACCAACGACACTGCACACACTGTCGCGGGTTTAAAGACACAGACAGGTGCAGGTGTGCGCAGGCGTGGCCACAAATGAGAATCCTCCCACTGCACGTGGTGGGCCAAACCACGTGACTCACGGGAGGCGAGCGTTCCGTGACATCCGCCAAGCTGACAGTTTTGTTGGATAGAAAAAAGACAATGATTACGTATAAATGGTGCCGGCCTCATTTGGGTGATTGCACTGTTACGACTACGCCATTTGGATTACGACCATTTGATCATTTCCCACGGCCACCTGGCTGTGTTGTTTTAACATCCCTTAAACACACCGTTCTGCCCTTAAGAGAGAATACGGGGAAGGAACCAGTTTCTTTATGGCCCCAAAACGCATTTCAGAGCTGGGTGTGTAAAAGTGCACCAATTCCAAGCTGCCAAACGCTGTGCTTATCCACGCGCCGGGAGCTAGGGCTACTAGACCGGGCCGGGAGTGCGGTTTCCATAGTAACACCTGTCCAAGCCCCGGTATGGGGGCGCTCGAAGGCTCGTTTTATCACACGCCCGTGCTGAGAGCGCACCTGGCGGTGGTCGGGAGGAAGCGCCCGACGGAGACGGACAAACACAGGGCGGGCCTATTGCAGCGTGTGCTTCCGTCGGGCCAGGTATCTGACTTCTACCTGCAAAAACCTCGTAAGGTATCGCATCAACTAACGAAATTGCATCGAGGAAAAAAAAGGCACGTGCACTGTGCTGTGCAGATATTCGCAAACAGAGACACACACGGGAGGTTTTTAGAGCTCTGCTTGACATGATGGGGGGGGGGGGGGGGGGGGGGGAACGCAGACACCCAGGATGATCAAGGGCTCTTGTGAATAAAACATGGTCCAACAGTTAGAATTCATATTCATGCCTGTAATAAAATTTCCATTTCATCGCAGACAGTGATTGTAAAACCTACCAAATCTTTTAAAAGGTCTCATTCTTTCCCCCGTCAGTGTGCCACTGCTCTTGAATTACGCCCTGCCGTGAAGACGGGGTTGTATATTTGGGGCGTGAGGTGTTCGCCGTAAATCATTTGTAATTAACTGGTGCCTAACAGGCGAGACAAAGCGCGTGAGTTATGGCGAAGAAGCAGGGGATTTACACCGGACATCAGGGCATGGACATAAAGCCCAGACAAATGGAAAGAACAGGCCGGCTGGTGAGAGACGGAGAGCAAACGAAGATAACGGGCATCACGGTCTGGGGAGGTGAGATTGAGACGTATTCATGCAAACCAGCCTGGGCGAACTCTCCTTCCTCCACAGCACGAGACTCTCCCGGTGCATTTCCCCAGCACATCCTTATTATTGAGATTTATCAATAAGAATGATAAATTGTTTCTTGTTAAAAAGTGATCAAATATATGCATGAGTGAAGAAAGTGTTATTAAACATTAGAAACAAACAAAAAGCAGTACCAAATGTGTGACATTAGCTGTGTCTTTAAGCTTGGGAAAAAAGGAAAGAACATAATATATAAATGAACACTTTATTTTAATAATAGTCTATAACTCCAAAGAGGACATAGGCTCTGATACGTTGGAAGCCATTAGTTACATCATGTTATATCATGGCATTAGTTATATCATGGCAATGACCTGCTTTCTAACTGCATTAGAGACGTGTCCTCGGGTTCATTACACTACCCTAGCCTAATATTATGCAGGCTACACATCCCTCCTTGTGTTTAATTTAGTATGTCGGTGCTAATGTTCTACGTTTTCTTGATAAGCTGCCTTACTAAACATTAATTGAATAGTTTTGTAAATTAGCTCCTAGCTCTGTGACATTGTACCTCGTCCAGGGATCCGATTTCATTTGCTGACACGCCAGAGCTCCCTAATTAATACTGCCGTCACATCGCGACTTTATCGGAACGCACCGTTTCACGCACGGGATGCCAAAGTCGGGCTACTTATTTTTAATTACATTTTATATGCTAATTCCAAAAATAAACCAAACATTTACCAGGAGGGGCTTTCCGTTCATTTCACGGCAGGTTGCTCTGGGCTGTAGGGTTAGTGAGCTAAAATGTGGAGGATGTGCGCGACAGAGGGTCCCGCACAATGCCCTAACATCGCCAAAGCATTAATGTCGCGAAAATTCCACAAAGCAAGCGCACAGGAAAAAAACATTCTAATGTGTGACAGCAATGATAACAGAAGTGCAAAATCCTTTATCTACTCAGCGCAGGGTTCACTGCACAGATCATGGACAAAGTCCTCAACAGTGTTGAGTGATTTATGGGATTCAGAAACTGGCTACTGACTTTAACTCACTGCGTGTAATAACATTATTATCTGGGTCGTCTCTCTTCGTGGAACTGTTCTTTGATGCAGGAGATGGGAATTAGACAAGAGGAACATACTATACAAGAGTTTTTTGAGATATACAGGACCCTCAGACAAGTAAAAGAAGCACAGGTGTGCAGATTTGTCTGCCATGACTCTTCTCTTGGACCTGCGTGTCTGGCAGCGTGACCCAGTCTCTCTTATTCTGTGTTCTTTTCTCCTGGTAAAACGTCCACATTTTGGCACAAATGTCCAGTAACATTAATGTCGCCACGATCCTCGTCCATCCAGACTCGGGACGGACGATTAACAGCAGACAGAGGGAACAGCGTTAACCGCAATGTATTTAGGAGACTCAAGATGTGCATGCCAGTGAGGGAACTGAATTCATCAGACTAATTATGTTGATATCCTCCAGTGACGCTTATTCATGCTGCTTGTTAGGAGAGACACTCAGTTCGCACCTTGGTCGACGTTTGCTTTTAGTGCCGCTTTCAGAGTTCCACAAAAACAAAAACAAAAAAAAAAACCCCAGAATATTTCTTTCTGTTTTTATAAAAAAAACACCAGAGAGCTGGGGATGAATCCTTCCTAAAATCCGTTTGGTAGAACGTCACCTCCATGGAGCATCACTTCCAAATCCTCAGCACAGGAGGGAAGAGGAGTGGCCAGAAATAAGCATGGATGGGGATCGCGTGATGAAGGCCTCGGCAAGTGGGAGATGAGTCCCTATCACTGCGGCAAGTGCGAGCCCACGTCCAGCTCCCGTTAAACCAGAAAAAAAAAAACCGCTGCTTTTTCAGAAGTGCCAGCAGCGCATTTTCCCTGAAGCACTCACGGCGATGTTTTCATATACAATCGAAGTCTGAGAGCGGTTCGCTTTTCCCTCCGACAATCAGACGTCTGACACCGGGGAAAGAAGTGGCTCGTCGTGATTGTCTCCCTGACAAGAAATCGTCTGCCTCCGTCGCTTGTCTCCACTCGTCCCGCATTCAACCTTCATCTCTTGACCCTGCACGCAGAAAGGGAGGCCTAGAGAGAGCTGCAATTACGCCGCCGAGCTGAAGAATGGAGGTGACTCCTCTGGATGGTGACAAATGCCTACGAGATGTATGGAAGTCATATGCTGTTAAAAAAAAAAAAATCTCAAAAGTGAATGCTTAAAATGTGTTCTTTATTTATCACATCGCTAACCTAAACGAGTTAAGTGTAGCGGAAACAAGTGAAAAAGTTGACTTCAAGGACAAACAGTACAATGTTAACATGAGACAAATTAGACTGACACAAATTCAGTCATAAGTACATCTAAAGATTATTTTTAATGAGCAAATTGAGTTTACTGAGTTCTGGATAAGACAAATTGACACCTTGTTTGAAAATGCAACTTCACATTTTATGACTCCAAACTCAAATGTAGTCAAATTATTTTGTTTATTGTCAGAGCTTGTAGCAGAACCACTGGCAGCAACATTTGTCCTGTGTTTTGGTTTATATCATCGTTTTGGATATATAAGACCTTTTAAACTCATAGCCGAATCAAATTGAGTTTTTCCACATGAAGACTATAGTGATGAAGATTTGCAGTTGAATTAATCCACTGGATTTGATCTGAAGATGAGACTAGAGAATCTCCTTTAAGAGAAGATTTTCACTTTCAAGACTTCAGCTGACAGTGTCATTAGATGCAGATATCGCATCTTTTCATAACTGTACCAAAATTGTTTTGGTGGTGTCAGTCATAACAGATATTAAAATTTCAGTTCTTCTGCATATGATTCTGTATTAAATCCATCCCTATTATGGTAAGTGGAAATGTTTGGATGTTGTATAATGCTACGGTTTGTGGACGTTGGTGTGCATTCGGCCATGCATTCTGTAAGTGAAGTAAGCATCTCTCATGCCGAATGCTTAATGCAATAATATTTTATTTCTGCTCCTTCTGTGTGATGGACTGTTTCTGGCTCATAGCCTGCACCAGCTCAGGATCCATTTTGGTATTCTTGTGCTGTATGGGTGATGATAGATGCTGTATACGTGGAAAGACCCCTGTAGCGGCCTGGCGGACCAGAGCATACGTAAATCATATCACGGAGTTCCTCACACACACCGCGCCACACACGTGTTTTGCTATCTTTGTGGGAATGTACGGCTCACTGGTCCTGACCTGAACTTTTTATTTTTTAAAAATCGTAATATTTATAGTCTTAATCTTAAAGCTGACTGAATTTAAGCAAGATCTAGGCCTCAGGAACTGAAAAAAATGAGGCTGTCTCACTCATGGCGACTTTATGGAAACTTTCATGGTTTTACACAGCATTGTGAAACTTGAGAGCAATAACACAATCGTGATAGTGGTTACACAGAAATAAAACACTGACTCAATGATGACATATATAGTGACTACACAGAAACAGAATACTGACACAAGAATTAGATTAGCGATCACACATTAGTTGTATCTCTTATTTTTTTTAACCATGCAGTAAGCTTGATTTCAATTTAAGACCTAAAAAATCTAGTCTACATTTTACTGACAATTTTGACCTCATAGGTGTTCACACTGACAAAGAAATCAGTTTTATACTGCAGATGTTCTACATTGAGGATCGATGTGACTCTCACCAGTATATTACCAGTTTGTTACCAGTTTGTTACCCCTTATGCCTGAGTCACAACCTATCGAGTCTGAAGTCAGGAAGATACAGAACCTGCTCTAGCAAGCAGTGTGCAGTGAAAGCCCTCAACCACCTGCTTAAACTGTTTCTTGACAGAAGACTGTGTCTTCTCTCCTTTTCTGTCCACATGTAAAGAGGATAAGAAAAGCTGCTGCACAGTTGCAGTTTGAGCGGGCAACATCCATATCCATCCATCCATCCATCCATCCATCCATTAAACACTTTCCTGTGTTTCCACCTGCACTGCCTACATGGCTTTGTACTTTAAGCTATGAAGCATTAGATTTACTGGAGTCATCTTGATATGCCCTATGATTCTACTCTCCACTGCAGCATATATTTGTGTGTGTGTGAGTGTGTGTGCACACCCGTGTGTGAGAGTGTGTAAGGGTGCTTTTGAAATCCCCTAACCCCACCAGACAAAAGGCTGAGTTTCCCAGGCTTGGCATTGTGGAGGGTACCCGTCAGACCACCGTGCCTTGTCTCATTACTGCCGTGTCCTGCATCCGCTGCTGGATGTGCAGGAAGACACATCAACAGAAGGTTGATGGCAGAAGGTTCTCTGCCTGCGGCTGCAGGAGATGGCATATCTACAAATCCGACTCTTATATTAAATTTGGAATGCATGCAAATTAGTTCTACTCACATTTAATATGTAATATTTATGTATTTAAAAATGAAACTTTCCAGCTTGTAACAGTATATGGAGGCAGAACCTTCATTCATCCACCCCCCACCTACCATACGCAGCTGCAGCACATCACAAGTGAGCATTTTGTATGAATCGATACAGGATATTTTGGGAACCTGCCTTTTCCTGGGTCTACTACATATAGTACACACACATGCTACATAAATACTATTAACACATACTATATATACACATATATGCTACATATGTATATAAACATATACTACGTACACATATATAATGTATTACATAGACATATATGCACATACCACATACATATATGCTACATAGCACAAACACATACAAACACATATGCTACATACACATATACGCATATACTATATATACATACACACATATACTACATATACATATATAAATGTATTACATAATCATATACTACACAGACATATACACGTATACTACACACACATAAAGACATATACTACAAACAGCATATAGGAGTTCGACTACTACAGAGGGCAGGTAGCAAAACCACAATATTACCCTCTATATTGTATAAGACAGTAGAGTGTATTACATAATGTCTTGTATACTGTATAATACAATAGACTGTATTACAAAATATTCCAATAATATATCCAATAATCTGGCATTTTCATAGTGTACTTCACCAAGAAATGTGACCCAAACCTAGACGTACAATCGTCAGAGATAGCTAGCAGTCCTCCTTCGTTCCTCATGGGTGAATGCAGCTGTGATCGGTGCACATAAACACAAGACTTCCAGTAGCCCCTAGTCTGACAAAGACACACGCTAGACAACACACTCAGTGCCATGAGGAATGCCACGGTGCATCAGGGGAGAATGCACCTTCAAGCTTGCAAATGACACCACATAAAAGAAGCAGGTAATGTTTTCCAAATTGACGGTTCGGCATGGAGCTATTAGACGACTGCTTCCATCACTGGACATGACTGTTTTTTTGACTGTTATTTTTGTGTAAAATGAACATTGATGGCTGTAGTGTTTGATTATTATTACCGGATGATTTAACCAGATGATGAGGTTGGAACATTGAGCAAATCAAAGAATTTTAAACGATCAAAGAATTTAGCAGATCAGAAAAACATAGTGTCCCTTGACCTCCATAGTTACTTTAGCTCCATCGATATATTTATTCATTTCTCTCTTCCTGTCTCCCTCCCATTCTACCACTCTCTCTCTCTCTCTCTCTCTCTCTCTCTCACCCCTCCTTTCTTTTTTTCTCTCCCTCGTGCCTCTTTCTCCTTTTCTTTCTGTTGGTCTATCTCTGTCTGTCTTTCTGTCTTTCCTTCTGTCTGAATAGAGGTCATGTATTTTCCAGTGTTTTAAATTAAGGATTTCACAGAGGATAAAGGGACTAGTTGGGTATGTTAATTTGCAAAGGCAATTAATGCTTAACACCCAGAAGACATTTAACTTTCACTGCCTATTAATTATGTACTTTGTACATACTAGAATATCCTCTTATCCTTAAGAAAATGCACTAATTAGGACCAAAATATATCAGTACGTTTTGGTTTAAAAACCCTTAAATGGGACAAGTGTTGCAAATAAAATATTTGAAAGGAAGCCAAGTTTCTGTACATCCCCCCACTTTGCCTCATTCTGAGAAAAAGAGTTTCAATCTCCTCCTTGTTATTCTTGTCCTCCTTCTGCCTGTCTTCTTCCTCATGCTTTTATCTGTACTTCTCCCTTGCTAACGTGAGTCTCCTTCCTAGACCCTCGGGCTGAATGTGGAGTAGAGGAGTCTGTTACATCTCCATGACCCCCTGCATCACCACTGTCCATGGTGCTGAAGAGTGCTTCACCACAGGCAGCCCGACACATGCAGCACACTACTGGTACCGTGCACCAGAGGCCCCGTAAACAGCAGGCGGGTTAGCGTGGAAGAACCCGGCGACAGCGGAGCCCAGCCATAAACACGCACGTCCAGAGCCTGCATGGTGAGGGCGTACAGGAGGACCAGAGCACGGCACAGCTGGCAGACGGAAGGACAGCCCGAGCGAAGCGGGGGACTGGATTAAAGCGCCGTGTTATATATCGGCTTTAAAATACCGGAAGGGCCAGGCTAGCCTGAGGCTACGGATGCATGATGTAATCCACTTGACACCAGGTGAAACAACAGACAGTGCTTCTCCATCTGGTGAAGGCTTTAACCACGGAGCAAGCTGAGCTGTCGGCCCAACGCATAATTCTTCAAAGGCCATTGAACCAGCATGTGATTACAAAGAGCAGTAGATCAAACACACACATACAGTGGGAGATCAAGAGTTAAACATGCACTCAGAGCCCTTTTGACTTTAGTTATGAATCTGTAGTAGACACGGCATGCAAAAGTTTGTTTATAAAGACTATATATTTTACTCTACTGGATAGTGAATCGCTTCATGTGATTCCACCAAAAAGTCATCAGAGGAGAGAAAAGGCACACAGAAAGGTACACGCTCACCCTGCTCAAGAAGTCCTCATCTTATAAATGTGCACAATGAAAGCACCCCCATTAACTTCACTGTTACCTGGTCAGACAGCATTGCATTTTCATATCTGACAATATGACCCCATATATTTTATGGTGCAGTAACATTTTCCTGTCACGGGTTTTACGGCGCTTCCAGGGGTCACTATGGAGAAATATGTGGAGAAGAGGGAAATCCGTACCCGCAGTTTAGAAATCTGTACTCTCAATTTATAAACTGTACCTGCAGATTTGTTAACTGTGGCCTTGTTTTAATAATCGGTACCAATGAATTGTACGCTCAATTTAACGGTGCCAATGGATTTATAAATGGTACTGTCAATTTAGCAAATTGTTTGCACAAAACTGTAATCTGTGCAATCAAGACATCCAGATACAGAAACTGTATTATCAGATTTAAATTGCTCACTGATTTGTAAACAGGCAAGCTCCTAGATCTGCATCGACATTATTTAGTGCTAATGTTACATTTCATGAAATTCTTAAAAGATGGCACAGATTAAAAAATGGCTACAGATTACTCTGTTCCCCAAATATTTCACCTTAGTGACCCTTGGCAGGCTCCAATATTTATTTTGATTTTCTTATGAGATTTCCAGCTCTTCCCATTTTACTAGGGTTATTAAGAACTTCAGAAGAAAGAATATGCTTCCATATATATATTGATTTGTCTTTATTACTAAGAGATAGAAATATTGATTGGTGTTTATTACTAATAGATGGGGGTATTGATTGGTATTTATTACTGACAGATGGAGGTATTGATTGGTGTTTATTACTGATAGATGGGGTATTGATTGGTATTTATTACTGATAGATGGGTGTATTGATTGGTATTTATTACTGATAGATGAGATTATTTGTTGGAGTTTATTACTGATAGATGGGTATATTGGTTGTTACTTCACTTCTAAATGGTGTTGTTCTTTATTTCATGATACTCCATAGAAAATGTTTAAAATACATATACTGCCTACATTTCTAAGTTCATTTTTGGAATGGAGAGGTTGTATATTGAGGGTAATATGTAGTCAGGAATTCTTTTTTTTCTGATGTTCACTTGGATTTTCAGAAACAAAAGAGTTTTAATATTCCTAACGCACAAAGAGTTGTAATTTGTGTGTAAATCGGTAAAATATTAACTTTCACCATTATGAAATTGTTTCTCATGCGTTTCATGTCCACCAGTCTGCACTGAGTCAGTGATAATGGTGGATGAGTGCTCATAAAAATGATTTATTTGCCAGGTTTGGGGTTTTCTCTCAGATGACAGTGACAAATTCTTGCTTCTGCAGATTTCCTCCCTCTTCCCTTCGCTGTGCCCAAGTTACACAGTGATGCTCTTAACCCACCTCTACTCAAACACCCAGATAGCAGAAGTAGGTTAGTACGCCATACGAGATTCCCAGCATGTGGTTGTTTGGACGCTTATGTTATCCAAGCTTACGATCCCAGAGCATGGTGGCCATGGCAGAGCCGGAGAAAGCCTTCGTG
>NC_137508.1:22917500-22922500 GCF_041902795.1 Electrophorus electricus | reverse complement strand
CCTGCATGCATCGTCTCCATAGTTTACGGGGTCGATGGAAAGAGGGAAAGTCTCCTTCGGTTATTTCCTGCACTGTGGAAGTAGCGTGTAACTGGAGTCCTCTCTAAAACCCGTGTCTTCAGCACATTCTATCCGCTCTATCTCTCCCTTCTTCCTTTGTTATTGTCTTTTGCTTTTGAGCAGTGCCTTTTCTTTCCATGACCGGGAGGTAATAGTCACTCCATCCAAACGCTTTCCAGTTGCTTTCCTGTGGAGATTGGAAACTTGTGAGCTTGTGCCGTCTGTTTCGCAGACCTTTGAATTAGGAGCCTATGATCTTACCACGGTGAGATCAATACTGCAGACTACAGCTCTGGCTGGACACCGGATTCCAGAATGCTGAAGAAATATCTTTAGTGGGGATTCACATTAACCCTTTTTTGTGTTTTTTTTCCTATGTAATACAGTACATGATACCAAAAAACTTTGTTAAAAAACTATGCAGGACAGAAAACCTTTGGAAGTCTAAACAATTTACAGTCATGTTCTTACTTGTGCCTTTTGTAACGATGAATTCCCTCCATCTGATCCAGACACTTGCAAATTCATGCATTTCTCTCTGACTGACTCTCTGTCTTCACCGAGGGCAGATGTGACAGTGATGGGTTGTTTCACTTCTGCTTTCTGTCCAGCTTCCAATTTGTCACTCACGAGAGTGCCGGATAACGAGACCTCCTTGGACAGGTCCTCTCAGCGATGACTTTTGAGCTCACCCCACGGACGGTCGAAGAGAGGCGCCCCCACCCCACCCGACCTGACCGCACCGCCCCCATCCACACCAACCTCCACCGTCTGACAGCTTGAGGATGGGCTGGAATCCGCTTGCTGGGGAAGAATCAAATATGGCTGCATGCTGAGACTACCTCGCAGCTGTAGGTTGACAACATATTGTGTGCCTCCTCTACTATAGACCATGTTATTTTGGACATGTTACTGCCACATCGGACATGTTATTGTGAAAGTCTTCCTGTCATGTCAAGGAGAAGGTCTGTGGAACTGGAACCCTGGGTAAAATTCCTAAATAGCGGAAATGAGTCAGGATCTATTCCGGGTTTCTTGGATCAGGTACCGTGTGAGATGTGATCTCAGTAGAAGTCTCCAAACAGACCTTTACAGTGGAGCCTCATTAGGGTGTCTAAAAACGAAGAGACCTTGTTCTGAGTCGACATGTTTCCAGCCTGCCTGCTCTGCAGATCAGCCCGAAACTCTCAGTAAAAGTTGGCCGGCGGAGAAAATTGTGTGCGTGTTGCATGTCAGCTCCTTAAATACCAAGCATGTCACGCTGGTGGAGGGTGGGAATGGGTGAGACCCTTTGCCCTTTTCATAAAGTCCTCCTAGTCAGATCGGCATTCGGAACGCCAGACTTCCTGCCTTGTTGCTAAGGTGTGGGAATGCCACAGAAAGAGGAAGCTTCCTGGTGAAGGACCACTGTGAAATATATATGAAGTGATGTCACAGCAGTTTTCAGACAATAATATCTGAACTCCTAAAGAGTGTGTTTCGATTGGTTTGTGTTTCTAATGTTTCGATTGACCAACAGTGATGTTGTAAGGCCACTGTAGTCTACTGGTAGGGAACTACATTGCTTATCAGATCATTTGTTTATTGTGATTATTATTCATCTTTAATATGTCTTTATCATATTGCATGTTGTCATATGTTATTGCTTTATAAAAGCCACTCAAGGTAGTGCATTGCAGTGAACTGTTGTGCATGCACTGCACCCCCTTACACTCTAACAACACTCCCTCGACCCCTTACACTCTAACAACACTCCCTTGACCCCTTACACTCTAACAACACTCCCTCGACCCCTTACACTCTAACAACACTCCCTTGACCCCTTACACTCTAACAACACTCCCTCGACCCCTTACACTCTAACAACACTCCCTTGACCCCTTACACTCTAACAACACTCCCTCGACCCCTTACACTCTAACAACACTCCATCGAGCCCTTACACTCTAACCACACTCCCTCGACCCCTTACACTCTAACACCATCGGCCCCTTACATTCTAACACCACTCCCTCGACCCCTTACACTCTAACAACACTCCCTTGACCCCTTACACTCTAACAACACTCCCTCGACCCCTTACACTCTAACAACACTCCATCGACCCCTTACACTCTAACACCACTCCCTTGACCCCTTACACTCTAACAACACTCCATCGACCCCTTACACTCTAACCACACTCCATCGACACCTTACACTCTAACAACACTCCCTCGACCCCTTATACTCTAACAACACTCCATCGACCCCTTACACTCTAACACCACTCCATCGACCCCTTACACTCTAACAACACTCCCTCGACCCCTTACACTCTAACAACACTCCCTCGACCCCTTACACTCTAACAACACTCCATCGACCCCTTACACTCTAACACCACTCCGTCGACCCCTTACACTCTAACACCACTCCCTCGACCCCTTACACTGTAACACCACTCCCTCGACCCCTTACACTCTAACAGCACTCCATCGACCCCTTACACTCTAACACCACTCCATCGACCCCTTACACTCTAACAACACTCCCTTGACCCCTTACACTCTAACACCACTCCCTCGACCCCTTACACTCTAACAACACTCCCTCGACCCCTTACACTCTAACACCACTCCATCGACCCCTTACACTCTAACACCACTCCCTTGACCCCTTACACTCTAACACCACTCCCTCGACCCCTTACACTCTAACAACACTCCATCGACCCCTTACACTCTAACAACACTCCCTTGACCCCTTACACTCTAACAACACTCCCTCGACCCCTTACACTCTAACACCACTCCATCGACCCCTTACACTCTAACACCACTCCCTTGACCCCTTACACTCTAACACCACTCCCTCGACCCCTTACACTCTAACAACACTCCATCGACCCCTTACACTCTAACACCACTCCCTTGACCCCTTACACTCTAACACCACTCCCTTGACCCCTTACACTCTAACACCACTCCCTCGACCCCTTCTTGACTACATCCTGGGATGGAAGGGCATTGAGGGTACATATATTTACATGTTAGCACTGTCATGGTGGTGATGTGTTTGTGGGTGTTGAGTTGGTCTGAGTTTATCAGGTGCAGCTGTGTTCCTGGGGTTTGTACATGTCAGCGATGTCTCTGCTGGGATTTGGTTGTCATGTACATATCAGATAAAAATTTCATCAGCTATACCGACGTTCAGCCTTTAGGCCAAAACATTACAATCTTACAACGTTTTTTTTTTTGTTTTGTTTTTTTTTTTAACAGTCACAGCTGGACAGATTCCCTGAGCGTCCTGTACCTCACACAGGGACAGAGTCCTACCATCAGTCCTGCAACCACGCTTCTGAGCTCACCACCTTGTGACTGGAAGTGACAGCGAGCTTCATCAATTACCTCCTTCAGATCCTTACACAATCCCGATTGACTGACAGCTCAAGCTCACGCTGTGGCTCAGGTCTGTGGCGTTGCCATAGCAATGCGTCTAAGCAAGCGGGGGCGTAATTTGACTCTGGGATGAGCTCTACTACCAGTGAGGGCTTGACGAAGTGAGCCAGAAGCCAGGGCCTGGAGAAGACGTCATGGGCGACAGAGCAGATGTGTTTGAGCATGGGGCAGGTTGCTTCAGTGTTCTAGGCTGTAGAGAGAAATTCGGTTTGCTCAGTGGCTATGGTTCAACACGACCAGCTCGCATGGGGACAGAACTCCAGGCAGTCTCCTAACTCGACGACATACGGCCCGGCATCGTAAACTGAGCCCTGAACTTTGACCTGAACTGTTTCCCCCATGTGTGTAAGAAAAGTCACTTAACTTCACTGGAGCCTGGGAGATGAAGACCATGATTACACACCTACAAAGAGGAGTTTCATTTGGGAACTTTTCCTTCCTTGGTTGAGGGTTCGTGACGGCCTCAGCAACAGTGTGTTGCCTGATGTGATGGCAGGGTTTGCTTGGATTAGGTCCGTTCTGACTCTCAGCATCCCAGAATGCCATTGCCGTTGTCTGCTGTGTGTGATGGGAGAGTTAGGTGCTGCTACATTAGAAAAAAAAAATAAATTAAGGAGAAAATAAATTAATTATTGTTCGAAACCATTTTAGAAAAATGCCACTTACCCAGCCGGTGCTGTCATGGGCCCTCCGTGCCTGGGCGACTTGAAAACGGTCCTTCCCCTGCTCCTTTCTCTTGTTTATGGTCTAATTAGAATATATTCACTCCTCTTCGTCTCTCTCGCGTGCTTGCGACGTCTTGCATGTGTTTACTGCAAGACCTTGTTCCTAATTTCCTGAGTTCCCTGTTTTCCCTGTCTTTCTAGGTCCCGCTGTCGTGATGCAGGGTAACGGATGAGGCGCTCGCGACCTTGTCCGCCTGTGCCTTGACCCCAGCTGCTCGTAATGATGCTAATTCCCGCCGAAGCACCGACCATCCCGGCGAGGATTTGCACGCGGCCGTCTCTGCCACGGCTCGTGCTGCTCTGTCTGTTTTCCACCTCCTATTATATTCTTTCTGTGGGTTAATGGAGGGTGCGTACCGAGCGATCATGGCAAAACATCTCCGCTTCGCAATATGGTATAATTCATATAAATAATTCATACGAACACAGGTATTCATATGCAGGGAGCTCCTCAGCGTTCTGGCAGCCAGTCGCAGGGGTCTTGGGGGGGTGGAAATGAGCAACACACTGGGGGTGGAAGACGTGGCTTCAAATGAAGATAAGAAGCAAAAAGAAGAAACAGAGAAGAAGTGCTGTTGACTTCAGGGCTGTTCATTACTCATTACTGCTCATATTCTCATTCATATACTCGCTCCAGCCTCCGGCCTGTTGCACACTGACAACTTTAATAAAGAACGTATGAGCCGGAGAGACTGTGCTGAAGCCCAAAGACGTGGGAAGCGTTTCTCGGCGTCAGCAAGACGTGTGGGCCTGTGTGCGTGTATGTAGTATACTG
>NC_137508.1:22905000-22915000 GCF_041902795.1 Electrophorus electricus | reverse complement strand
ACCATTATGAACATGGATGTATTTTTATTAGTAGTAGTAATAGTAGTAGTAGTAGTGAAGCAGTAGTGTAAACTCTCCTTCTTAATCAAACACATTCAATACAAATACATTTTTAAGTACAACCCCTGACCTGCTGAGTGCTACACTAAGTAAGAGTAGGACTGTAATGATCATGCTTAAGTTAAAAACTGTTTGCTGGTTCTATTCAGCATGTGCTATTTATTCACCCTGTTCCAAACGCAACCCTTTGGGCCTCTTTTGAGTGTACCAGGGCATCAAAGAAACAAAGACTCAGGACCAATTCTGTATTGGTCTCTGAGTGCACCGACTGCAGGTGCTTCTCTGCTCTACTAAAACGTCCTTGACTCAGCACCCAGTTCAGATGCTGATGGGAAGGGGGGGGTTCTTCAACATCGTAAATCACCTCCCACGTGTTTGTCTCAACAGCGTATCACACACAGGGGCACTGAAAAGAGCCAGCATTCATCAGCACGTTGAGAGTCACGGCGGGGCCAAGCTCGGGTAATGAATTATCTTTCATATCATTCAGAAATGCTATGACCTAAAGTGTACTTCTCTCTCTCTTTTTACAATTCTTTTAAGGAACATCTGTGTCTCTGTCACAATCTGCTCCGCTCAGACTAGAGCCCAGACCTTCAGGAGGAGATGTCTGAAGTGAAATTCACCAGAGGTGAACCGGGTGTTGCGGAGAAACATGTCCTTCCTGTGTCCACAGCCTGTATCCAAGTATCCAATACGCTGACGGACAGTCAGGAATGATTAGGCCATTTTTCTGGCTGAGCTGTAGTAGAGCAGGTAATGGTGAGGAAGAAGAGGCATTGTTCCTTACTGGGGAGGGGTGATGTTCTACATGGGGGAGGAGGTGGTTCCTCACAGGGGAGGAGGTGGTTCCTCATCGGGGGTTTCCTGTTCCTCAGAGGGGAGGGCGCGGTTCCAGTGATTAGGGTGAGTGAAGCGCTAGTGACTAACCTTACTCTCACCCATGGAATCTATAGCTCAATTTCAACTTGTACAAAAAAGCAGCAGTTCTTCTCAGTAGGACCACATGTAGGGAGCAGAACATGCCATACCTCACCTCTCTTCACTGGTTACCAGTGACATTTGGAAATTATTTAAAAATATATGTAAGGCACTTGGTGAGATACCTATAAGCTGCTAAATCTACAGCCTCTCCCATTTACACTTTAGCTTTGAGGCTGAAATGAAATCACTGACATTTCGTTTGGTTGTTTTAGCTGGAAGTCTGTTGATGATTTCAAATTTTAACCTCTATGCTAAAATTGCTTTAATACAGCTCAGCAACACACACACACACACACAGTATTCTCTTTGATGGGAAAATGCTTTACCATGACTTCTAAACGGTGATGTAACTGGGCAGCATTATGTTGTGTTACTAAGACTATATTCTGGTTAGCTCAACAGAAAGGTGTTTGACCGTATCACTGTGGGTTGGTTGTTTCGACCCCCTATGTTGCATTTACTCGGAGGAAGCATTTGTTAGCCACACCCTCCACCACTGCTAGCTGTAGCACCATAGGAGCACTCCAGCTAGAATAGGTTTAGAGAGCAAAAGTGGGAGAAAAATTAGATAAACATTTTTTAAAGGAAAATAAAGAAACATATGATGGGTTGTTTATGCAGCACAGTATAAGACAGTAACAAAATCCTATTTTTAAAAAGAGATTTTATTTCACAGCTGATAAAGAAAGCAGAATATGTTTACTTAAAATAAACACAATTCAATTCATACATAAATAAATAAAGGCATAAATAAGTCATGTGCAGCAGGTGTGGCAGGAGGATGAGGGGGTTTAATCTCCTTTCCTTGAAGCATCAGGAAGAATAATTGGATATTAGATCGGGGGTAAGGCACTCTACAGAACCGACACAACATAAACACTGCATGAGTTCATATAGTCTGCTAAATGTAGGATATGAAGGATGTCTTTTGTTTTCAGTAGAACTGGACAAATGTGAAAGCATCTGTCGAGACTTGTTCTGATGGCCAGTGACGATGAGCTGCTCTCCCCACTGTATACATAAATTAAAATTTAGAATGCAAGGATGTTCAGTGTTATTTACAAAAGCAAAAAGTAATGTAACAAATTTATACACTCTAAAAAAACAAAGCCAACCCGGAATTCAGTGTAATAGGCTTTACCCAACACTTCCGTAAAGATGGCCCGCAGCACATATGAGGGTGTAAATCAATAGTTTGAAGAGTAATTGCAGAAATTTACTTAACTGGAATGTGGAATTTACATTTACTCTTTATGAACCTGTTTCTTTTTCTAAATTTCTAGTAATTAAAATTGTAATTTTATTGATCTCTCACTCATTTTGGATGGTGAGACCTTAAAACCTTCAATAGTATTCCGGAACCTGGGTGCACTTTTTGGTTTCTCTCAAACCTGTTAAGACATTTTTTTTCCATCTCCGTAATATCGTTTGTCTTCGTCCCCATGAAATACACTGAAGCTCTCTGCAGAATATGCAAAACTCAGCTGCGAAAATATTCCCTCACTCTAAAAAATCAGCTACATCCCCAATTAAATTTTAATTACACCTGCTACCTGATGCATTTCTCCTACTCCTCTTATTAACATATAAATCTCTGTATGGACTAGCACCACCCTACATATCTGAGAATGCACTAATCCTCTGCACTAAACTCATATGACCCCTAACACTCTGCTCTCAACTCAAATGCCCCCTAACCATCTTCTATCATCTTCTATCAGTACTTCCATTGTCCAGCCTCCTGAAGTTTTTTTTTTTTTTGCTTCTGTAAAGGGGGACAGAGGAGCCTTATAAATTCTTCTTCTTCTTCTTCTTCTTCTTCTTCTTCTTCTTCTTCTTCTTCTTCTTCTTCTTCTTCTTCTTCTTCTTCTTCTTTATTATTATTATTATTTCATTTTACACATGGGTTTGGGCATAATGTGTTTTGCGCAGCCACTGACACTGTGCTGCTTTACTAGTTATTTCCAGTCTGCATATAAGTTCATGGTTTTCTAGCCCCTGTGTTATTCTGCAGGAATCCTGCACGCTCATACGGAGTCCTTTATCAGGCCTGTAATTCGCCCGCAGCAGGGAGTGAGTGTGAGGTGTGTGTGAGGTGTGTGTGAGCCCTCGGGCTGTCTGACTCTTCCCTGTACATTAAACAATAACAGACAACAAAGCTGATAGGCTTTAAGGGAAAACATGCAGTCGGACCTGTCATTTTCCCTGAATGTGCATGTGTGTGTGTGTGTGTGTGTGTGTGAGTGAGTGTCTGAGAGAGAGAGAGAGAGAGAGAGAGAGAGAGAGAGAGAGAAGGAGAGTGATAGAGAAAGAGAAAGAGAGAGAGGAGAGTGATAGAGAGAGAGAAAGAGACAGAGAGAGTGAGAGACAGAGAGAGAGACAGAGACAGAGAGAGAGAGAGACATGTTATCAGTTTTACTTCTATGAGGCTTGGTTGTCTCCCTTTTTGAGCCTTCCAGTAACTGAAGTCTTACCAAGATGGTTGTCTCAACTCAAATGCCCCCTGCACTGTAGTAGCAAATAAAGGAAATGTCCACTCTCACTGTCTCTCTCTCTCTCTCTCTCTCACACACACACACACACACACACACACACACACACACACACACACACACACGTACACATGCACGCATGCACACACGCACACACACACACACACGCACGTACACACACACACACACACACACACGCACACATGCACGCATGCACGCACACACACACGCACGCACACACACACGCGCACACACACACACACACACACGCACACACACACACGCACACACATGCGCACGCACACACACACACACAGACACACACACAAACATGCACTTGCATACACACAAATACACATACACACACATTAACCATTCACATTCACACTGCTGACCATACATCATCACGCAGGAGACCACCAGCCGCGCTAATGCAAGTACACCGTACTAGGTGCTAAAACCTATGAGCATGCGCAGTACACAGAA
Source organism: Electrophorus electricus (assembly GCF_041902795.1). Taxonomy (NCBI): domain Eukaryota; kingdom Metazoa; phylum Chordata; class Actinopteri; order Gymnotiformes; family Gymnotidae; genus Electrophorus; species Electrophorus electricus. The sequence goes on along the minus strand of NC_137508.1, from coordinate 22,910,978 downwards.
ACAATTACAGACCCCCCAACAAACAAACATCTGACCCTAGCCATCCACAAATAACCATTCCGAAGGTTGACATCCGAACAGGTTGGTCATGCCTGAGTGGCCAGCTGTTGGGTGGTAATGAGGAAAGCCCCTAACAGACCCTGGTGCATATATCTTTAGCTCCCTCAGTGGGTGCTTCCATGGAAGCCTGTGTCTCTATAACTCAGCAGGGTGATAAACCTGATGTCCCTGTCCTCTTCAGTGCTGGAACCCTGGGAACGTTCCAGCTTCTTCTGCATAGCAGTCGTCATCCACCGGAGGCCTCCTGTGATGCCCTTTATCTGGGGCTGGGTCCGGAGGTCTACACCTCCTACAACAGCTTCGTTTGGAAGCAGAGTAGTGGGCTTTCCTCTGCTGCTAATGGGTTCTAAAACGAGACTTTTTTTTTTTGGTCTGGTCAAAGTCTCGAGGCCTAAGACACGACTTTGCCAGTCGTTCTAATGGGTCAGGGAGAGACTTGAGCCATTTCAAGCTCCTGTGGTCTGTATTGACTGTAGCTGGAAGCTCTTCGCTATAGGGTCTGAAGTGTTCAAGATGCCATGTTACTCCCAGAAACTCCTTTTCCGTTGTCAAGTAGGATTTTCCGAATGGTGCCACTAGTGCATGCCATACAAAAAGAAAAAAGAAAAAAAAAAACAATCCAGTGTGCAAAGCCAGGGGGAAAAAATCCCCATCCAGCTGTGTATTAGCTCAGCCTGATTAGTTCAAAGCCTCAAGGCAAAAAAAATAAAAAATAAAAATAAAAAATCCCTGTTGTAAAAAACAGTGCGGAAAATGGTTACACTCCCCAAGTGAAAATAGATTTACATCCAGCATAAACCACAAGGATCTAACGCAATAATAACACGTGGAGTCTCTGGGCTGATTCTGAAAGTCAAGTTGTGGTGCCAATTTGTAATATGCATAGAGGGTGAAGTGGGAATTGTAAAAGGAGAAACTTTGTTCAACTGGCTCAAAGGCCAACGCGTGAGGGGTGGAGAGAGTTATTAACAGGTAACAGTTTAAAACCACTCATACAAAGGATTTGCTTTCTCTCGCAGGAAGTTACCCAGGTACCTGTGCAGTCTCTTGTGATCTCAAAGCCAGACTACTGCAACTCGCTACTTGCTGGTCTTCCTCTAAGAGCCGAAAGACCTCTACAGCTTGTCCAGAACGCAACAGCATGACTAGTCTTTAATCTTCCGCAGTTCGCACATCACTCTGCTGCTGCCCACATCAAATATACAACCTTGTTGCTCACCTACAAGGCCAAAAATGGACCAGCCCCTCAATACATGATGTCAACACTCGAAGCCCGATCCGTACCTTGAGTACTTCTCAAGTATGGCTCAGCATGAAATGCCATGTTTCAAGTCTCATGGAAGACAAGCATCAAGACTATTGTCTGTCCTGGCTCCCAGATGATGGAATGAACTTCCTCTGGCTGTCCAGACAGCAGAGTCCCTTGCAGTCTTTAAACGCAGACTGAAGACCCACCTATTTGGGTAATATTTAAATGACCATTGATCCTGCACATATGTTGAGCAACTGAAACTCTAGCATGTATTGTCTGGTATTGTTATTGCTTATCATTGTCTGACACAGAGCTTATGTCTTTTGCACTCCTAGGCATCAGCATTGATACTGTATAAAAGCATTCCAGTTCAGTGGTATGTTGAATGCTAATCTACTGTACTGGCCAGAATGTATTCTATGAGTAACAAAGCACTTTTGTAATTCTCCCTGGGTAAGAGCCTCTGCCAAATGTCATAAATGTAAATGTAAAAGTTCACATTTACATTACTGAGCGCAGGCTACTACCAGACTAATGGTAGCAGCTAATGCTAACACACTGTGTGCTACAACTCAAGCACTTCTGCACACCATTACATACTGTATCATTACAAATTACTACGCACTGCAACATCCATTGAACCGTCTGGGTTTTTCTCATGGCTGCTGTGATGAATATGAAATGCTGCAACATCTTTATGGAATTTCACTGTGAGCCAGCATGCTATGCTGCGTTATAACACGTTCATTGCCTGATTCAGCACCCTATTCTACTTCATAAACAGTCCATTCTACACTGCTTCATAACCAATCCATTGCCTGATCCACACTTTGTTGGTTCATAAGGCAAGGTGAGGCAAGTCAAGTTTATTTCAATTGCACATATCATACACAATGGCCATTCAAAATGCTTTACCCAGAAGTAACAGATGGTCTCACTTGACACTGCAGACATGACATTACGGAGCTACTGGTACACCGTTAAAGCACCCAACAGACAGCCATCTTGTGGCATGCCTGTAGTAACAAGAGGCTGCAATAACATCTTGACTCGCCGACATCATTAGTGGAAGGAGACTGAAGAGTTCAGGCCCTGAGGGAGAAATCTTTGGATGTTGAGTGTAAACAAGAGAAACTTTTCAGCCATCTCACACTCCGTTTTAAGGCAAACTGATTACATTAAAACAACAAATAATTTTTACATCTTATTGTCTCACCCCATGATTCCTGATTCCTAACAAGGCAAGGAAAGCCCTCAAACCTACGTAAGCCCTCCCACCATGACTGGACAGTATTGACAAGGTAATTGTACATGTCTGAATATGTTATCATGGGCAATAACAAATAATGGGGATTCCAAGATAACTTATCTGTTTGGTATGGATCGACACCTCAGGACAAACTGACCTTTTCTTGATATCTTGAGTTGGAGTTGGATGCTACAGCTGGCATTAATTGCTCAGAATCATGCTGACTGATTGACAGAATGGAGCAAAATCTAAACAGTACTTTGCTTCATACACTGTACAATGCATGACACAGCATGTTATGCAGGGACATACACTGTACAATGCATGACACAGCATGCTGTGCAGGGACATACACTGTACAATGCACGACACAGCATGCTGTGCAGGGACATACACAGTCCACTGTTATCATGTTGCTTGGGAGCTGTGGTTAGATAAAGGGCTTGCCTATCATAGCTAACAGTGCTGCCATACTCACAATCTCACTTTCAATTCACATTCCAGTTAAGTCATGATAGACTATTTTATATATCTAATATGCTGACGATCTTTTTTCCTAGTTTGTAGGGGGAAAAAAAACAAGAAAACATTTTAGTACAACACTACATATACTGATCCTTTAAAGCAAACAACTGCATTCCAGCCACTCATGGAGAAAAACCTCTCCTGAGAGCTTCAGCCAGTGCTCAACTGAACAGCCAGAGAGATGAACACTATGACTACTTCATGGATATTTACTTTGTTTCCACTTGAGTGTGTGTGTGTGTGTGTGTGTGTGTGTGTGTGTTTATGCATCTGTGTGTGTTTGTGTGTGTGTCTCTTCTAATCTCCCTCACACTACATGTGTTCTTGTCGCAGTCTTCTAAAGATAAGAGAGTGGCACATTGCCATGGAAACAGAGATGAATCACTGAGTCTAGGGTAGCCACTGAGAGAGTGAGGTCATCATTTTATGAAGGCCCAGACTAATACAATGAGGATAAAACTATGTCCAGACCAGGCAGTGCAGGACAGGAAGTCCTACCTGAGCCCAGAGACAGGGGAAAAAGAACTGGATAATATCCAAGCAGTATTGCAATCTATGTTTAAACAAAATTGCTGTAACTGTAGTGATTTGTGTCTGAACAGCATTACATCAGATGTTGCTGATGCAAGTTTATGAAACAGTGTACTTTTTCCACAACTAAATCTAATAAGGGGAAATGATCACAGCAGAATATTTAATAAATGTTGCTGTGTTTTTGTTTGTATCGTGCCCTTTGAGTCAAAGAACCCGTGCTTATTGTAAGACGTCTTACATCTCGCCATCTCTGTAAGATGTGACTGTAAGTGTGACTGCATCCAACCCTGCAGCTGAATGGTCTCTGAAGGAAACACCTCAGACAGGGTCAGAGCTTCGAGTTGTGGAGTATAACACAATGTCAGTAGTCCACTCCTCTATCTTCAGGCCATTTTTGGTATTTGTACTTTATTCTACTTTAGTATTTATACTTTCTGAGCCTTTTAATCTGCCACAAATCAAACAGACGCATCCTATTACTGACTCCACTATATTCGACTAATAATTGGTTGCTTTCGTGAGTTCATAGAGTGTGTATGTTTCAACTAAGCAAAAACACTAAGAAATATAAAATTTTTCTTCGTAAATTTAAGTGCAGCTGTTTGGACAGAAAAATTAAAATGAATATTACATGTATATCTCATGCATAATTACACCTTCTGACAAAAGCAAACTCACTTCCTAACTTGTGGAAACCACACCCACATTTTTAAAATCATACATCTTTGTTTTACTTTCACTTTTGATACCTGGGCAGATGGCTTTTGGTTAGATGAACATAACGTGACTCACAGAGATCCTCATAGCAACCACAGAACCCGCAGGTGAGTTTACTGAGTTTACCAAGCTTACGTGTAATGCTTACTGAAGACAAAACAACAATGGCAATTTACAAGCATGTAATGAAAATATTTCAACAAGAAAGCAGTGAAAGTCAATCCTAGTCCCACCCCATTACAGACCAATGCTCCACTCCACTCAGAAACATTATTCCCAATATTAAGTGTACTGGGATGCATCCTCAATCTCCCGGGCATCTGGTAGCATGTGTGAGGAAAAAATATATGACCACTCCATTTTTGGCTCTTACAGATGCTTATATAAATGTTAGTGCAATTACTTTAGTACTTTAACTCAAATGCATTTTTGAAGAGTATTCCATTACGTTATTTCTACTTTTATCCAAGTGAAGGATGTGTGTACTTCCACCAACCCTGGTGCTAACAATAAGTATTCATAAGGCAAACATAACTCCCATCTGAATAGACTTGCCACAATGCTCATTTTTGCTGAGATCACACTTATTAGTCAAGAATGTATCATTTAAAATCAAAAAAACATTTTTAGCTGTTTGAAAAGCCTCTGTGTGAAACTGATATGAACAGCTGGTACTGAGTTAGTGTGGCTCTCTATGCATTATCATTATCCCTCAAGGTGGTTTTATTTGCCAAAAGAATACTTTAAAAAATATTTTACAGATGTTTTCATTAATTCCAGAGATGCTTACTGAAGAGTATAGGTGCCAAATTGTTCCCCTGAGCTCAGTAATTGTATCCCAGCACCATATTCCCAGTAACGGGAGTTTCTCTAGGTCTCCTCGGAACATTAAGCCTTTGATTCTAGCGATGTTCTTAAGATGGTAGAAAACAGCTTTGACGATTGATTGGATGTGGCTGGTAAAGGACTTGAGATCCAGATCTATTAGTCTACACCAAGATTTCTGACAAGGTCTCTCGTTTTTTTGACACCCCCCCCGCCCCATTTAAGATGCGCCCTGATTTTAAGATGCTCCTCTCAGCTGCCACATCCCAAAACTTCCGTTTTGTCCTTATTTAAAAGTAAAACATTCTGGCACATCCGGTTATTTATGTGCGCTAAATGCGGAGGGAATGGGACTGGGGCTGGCACCACCGAACGGGAAAGCAGGCATGTCTGTGCCTCATCAGCATAACAGTGATGGGAAATGTTGTTGCTTGGTAGCAGATGCAAACACTTGGACCTGTTCTATGTGTTTTAAATAGTTGATGAACTCTTACATACACACTATAAACTATAGCATTACCCTTACAGATGGTCACTAATGTCACAGCAGCACACAAGCTGCAATGCTCTGAAAATCATTCGTCTGTGTGCAGGCATATTGCCACACAGTGGAGAGACACAGAGAGTTGATCTCCTTTATAGCGGAGAGACACAGAGAGTGGATCTCCTTTATAGTGGAGAGACACAGAGTTGATCTCCTTTATAGCGGAAAGACAGAGAGAGTGGATTTCCTTCATAGTGGAGAGACACAGAGAGTTGATCTCCTTTATAGTGGAGAGACACAGAGAGTGGATCTCCTTTATAGTGGAGAGACAC
>NC_137508.1:22872500-22902500 GCF_041902795.1 Electrophorus electricus | reverse complement strand
TCTGTTTAATGGGCTTTGATTTATTTATCCCCCACCCTTCCAGTGGTTTCCTGTGCATGGTTTCCTGTGCATGGATTTCTTCAACCTGTTGGATCTGACTGCCTGCGTTCGAGTGGAAGCCCCTCGTGTGACTGTACTCTGGAGAGTGTGTTTTCTCCCCATGTGCCCCCCCCAACCTGCGCCTATCCCCAATGTTTCTGCTTGCTGTTGCCAGATTTTAAGTTTGTAATGTCTATATGCAAACATCGTTAGGATAGCCAGAATGTAATTATCTTAAATTATCGGGTTTTTTTTCCTCAATTTCATATCCACATACCTCAAGGTCGAGCGTTTAAATGTTATTCAAGTTTGAAGCTGTGTAAAATGCAACAGGGCCCTAACTCTTCCGTAAACTGTTATTTTCCCCTTTCCTGAACAATATCGTGAGATGCTTTAGCGCTCATCATCTTTTCATACTGAGTCCAGTCCCAGAAGGTGGTGTAGCAGTGTGTACCCGAGACAGCAGCAGGATTTCACACCCATTCAGCTTTATCCGGAGAGAAAATTACACAGGGAACGTGAGACAGACGTTGTGTTCGTGAGAAACCGCAAGGCATTAGCTGTGGTTAGTGTGTGCATCTTCCATCCTCTCTGTTTTGTGTACAGAAGCCTCACCCTGGATCCCACGTGCTACACATAAGAGCCTGACTTTTTCTGTTTATTTCAAACATACAATTCAGCGAGGAGAGCCAGAGAGCCAGCTGAACAGAGCCATAACTCTCCTGTCTAAAGATGTGCGCCGCAGAACTCCCACTGCTCTTTGCTTTGCAGCCGGCGCCGAGCTGTGACACTGGAGGTGGAGGTCCTGCTGATTGGAGCTTTTTGTTTTGGACGCTCGTGCGGAGGCTGGCCGACGGATACACCTGCAGCGCATGTCTGCCTCCCGCCCGAGAACAACCTTGGCTGAGCATGCCGGTGTAGCTCAAGAAAAGAGGATCAAACATACAGGCAAGTGAGCAATATAAAAACAAACAAAAGGCAAGCAAATGCAAACAAATATGAAGTGTACATAAATAACAATTGCCACGACTGTAGAACACGCATGGAAGAAGCAAACTCAGGCTTCCAACTGAAGCATTTAATAAAAGTAGCGAAATTAAATTGAACATAAGAGTGTGCTAATGAGAACAAAAGAAGGTCAACATTACAACAACAACCGACAATTGGTCAAAGAAACCCAAAACGGCTTATAAACAAGAAACATAAACATAACAACCCCCATGCGGTGTGATGAATGAGGCATAACACACACCACCTGAGGGAGGCGTGGTAATAAATCCAAACATACACGTGGAGCAGAAAACAAATAATACATTAATAATAAATAAATGAATAATAATTAATTAAAGATAAATACATAAAATATTCTAAAAACACACACAATGAGTTTTACATATAAATTATAATAATCTGGATCAAAGAAGAAAAGACTCTCAGTCACTCAGAACTGCATCACTTTCACAGCAAAGAATGTGAACCAAGGTGTAATAAACACATAACACGCAGGTATGAGAATTACAGGGGGAAACATGGAAAGGCCTGCATTAAAAGAGTCCCTTTTTTTTATCCTGTTGTAATCATCTCAGATGTGACACCACAGAGGAAGTTCCCTAGAGCTTTGGCAGCAATATGGCTTAAATGAGGTACTTGTGTTGTAGCCAGTCGAGCTGCTCTGTTTTAATGACCTGAAATTCACACTGCAGTAGTGTGAGAGATTATTGTTGCCCTAAATCATCAGCCTGAACGGACTGAACTGAGTGGGACATCCATTAATCATGCACAGCAAGTTTCAGTGGGCCATGATTAAACACACACACACACACACACACACACACACACACACACACACACACACACACACACACACACACACACACACACACACACACACACACACACACACACACACACACACAGAGAGAGACTGCAGTCTGTGTTCACTCACTGCAGACATAGGCTCTAAGAATAAATAGGCCCAAATTGCCGCCTAATAGATGAGCTAACTCAGTTCAGTTCTCCTGGGCTGTCGGAAGACCTCTCTGTACGTTTCATTTTTTCATGTGGTCTTTTAGATGTTTTGGGGAGTTTTCCATTCATTGTGATATATTGGGAAATGTGTTTTCTCCTTTCCACAAAGTGGAGCCCAGTGCTATGTTAGGTCAAGGGCTCGCCCTGGGACTGAGCAGATTGACGGCAGTCCTTTGACAGCCGTTAACTCAGTTTGAAGCAGGGACGAATTATCAGGGTTCCTGGGGTGCAAAGATATGGAATTGGTGGGAAAACAAATCAAAATTAATACCTCTGCTTCCATTAAAACAATAACAGGAAATCAGTTGCTTTGAATTTAAGGTTTCAAGGAAAAAAAAAAAATTCAGTTACTTTTTCTTTTCTATCACATATATTATATTTTATAAAGAAAAAAAGGCTTTGCCATTAAAGTTCAGTAATAATGTTCTATAATGTTCAGTGCGATTGAAAAAATAATATTTAGAGGGGTATAAAGTTGCAGAAGAAGAATTAGAGGGTTTGCGACTATCTTCTGAGTGCTGAGATAGTCTGATGGGCCAAGCAGATTGACGTAGGAGTGATCTGTTAGCAGTCATGATATCAGGTCTTCTTTGGAGAGAAACTTCATGACCCAGTTAAACAGGGGTGAAGGGTTGCATAATTCTTTCATTCCTGTAGATGTGAACACACCAACTGAATTAATACCATGCCATTATTTTTTCAGTAACAGAGGTATTTCAGTCACTTGCTAGATGAGCCCTTAATAATTGTTTGCTTGTCAGCAAGGGGCCATATATAAGAGGGAGGGAATAGTGTTAGAGAGAAAAACCTCTCTCTCTCTCTCTCTCTCTCTCTCTCTCTCTCTCTCTCTGTGTGTGTATGAGACAGAGAGGCAGAACGAAAGAGACTGGCAGATGTCTGCCATCTATCTGCTATATATCTTTCATTTGTGGGGACCCTGTATCTCCTGCTATCCCTCACAGTCTTCCGATAGACATCTAAGGAAGCCCTATTGGCAGTGAAGAGATGGTCACACTAAATGAGTTTTAAGACTGCACCGACTGAACTGTGAGGGAGGGAGTGCTGGCTCAGCTGGGGTCCTGCTACTGGAGAGATGTTCACCAGCTCTCGGAAAACAGGACTTTGATCAAGATTGCTTTCTTCCTATTTGCTTTTATCAGCCACGGCTCCAAGCTTACAGTTTCCTTTTTTTTTTTTTCCATATGATGCAATAATTATCTTCTTCTTGATGTTGAGCTGATGGGGATGAGGAACGTGGTGGGGAATAGCTCGGTGTGGAGTCATTCATTCAAAATATACTCTTCCTCCAACACTTTTCTCTCTTCCTCCTCTAATACTCAGTATTTATGTGACTAATCAGTATTTGTAATGTATGTTAGTTTTGTAGTTTTAATGGCACACACATGCCCATGCACATAGACATGCACAAATACACATTTGAATGCACAGCAACACACACACACACACACACACACACACACACACACACACACACACATCTTGTTGCTGAGATGCTGAGAACCACACTGAGACTCCAGAGAGCCACACTGGTGGCCAGTGGCTCCAGCAGCCATAATCCTGTATACACGGTGCAGACATAATGGTTTCATTAATATTTTACCATTGTATTTGGAAAATAAGACTGTGAGAACAGAATATCATGCCTCAGGATTCTTTTTGTATTGAATAATGTGCTTGAGAATGAGATGCTTTTTCTTTTTTGGCTGCATCCAATGTGTCCACTCACAAATTTCTGATAGTTGGCAGTCTGGTGTGTTAGCAAGCATATGTAGTCTAGAGCTGAGCAAAAGAAAACAACTGAACATCTTCCAGGCTTTTGAAAACAGAAAGCCAACAACTCTAAGCAGTGAGAAGCACGCACAACCAGCGAGTTAACATTACAACAGAAGCTGACAGACAAGTAATTACATATCCATGAGGCTCCCGCAGAGCAGGAATATGTAGGAATACTATTTAATTTAATTTCATTGTCTCGTTGGCTTTTTGATTGTTTAGAGTAGCAGCAGCTGGGCTACTATGAACTTACAATACACATGATCTTCATGCCTAAATGAACTGTTCTTATGATGCTGGTAAATGAGGGAGTCTGTCTGTTTTGCTGACTTTTACTGCTCATTTCCCTGGTCCAGCTCACTGTATTTGAGTTAATTTAGCTGGCTGATACTGGTTTTCAGGCCTGTTAGCTGGTCTTTGAAATGCATGCAGTAGGGTAATGAGAATTTTATGGTAACTGACTAACCTAATTAACTAATCAACTAACCAGCCAACCCTGGTTGAGCTCTCCCTTTCTCGCTCAGTCGCGGAGTAGTTGTATGTGCATGCGTCGGAACCAAATGGAACCGACTGCACACGGACGTGCGACTCCTGTACGTACAATGACGTACTACCCACACCGGTGAGAGCTCCTGTCTGACTAGTGTGTCCCCACAGACACCGAATAACCTGTGAATAACCTGCTGAAATATCTGAATATATCCATTAGGCCATTTAGTTGGTCTGGCATGTGGATCAATATTCATAAACATTTTATGTAAGTAATTAGTGCATATAAAGCACAACTTTTACTTAAGGCCAAGTGTTTAAATATGGTGTTTTGCTCATGTAAAATAGAAAGAACATGAAAAACTAGGAAAATCGTTAATGCCTTATGACCAGCATTGTCAATGTAAAATGTCAACAAAGTATCACATGATATGTTTCATAATTTATGCTTTATTACTATTCAGATATGCAGAGTAAAATGCACTTTTATACACAGCGTTACATTTTTAGGAATTGTAATCAATTGCAGGTGATTTTTGTCCCTGTCCAATAGCTCAATTATGATAATTTTTCTTTCACCTAAAACAGCCTAATTGCCTATTATCTACGTGGCAGCCTAGCTGTGGTCTGACATAACATAAACTTCTAAGATTGGTTGAAAATATGAATGCATCAGCCAGACATGTGATTTATGGCTTGTTAAAGCCATGCGTATGAGCTAATAGCTCAGGCTAATGGGCCATTCTAAGGAATGCCTGTTATCAGCTAATTGCAATTGTTACTTTTCCACTAAGTTGACTTCGGGAGAATAAACTGGAGACTGGCTTCATTTAGAGTTTGAGCTTCATGACATAAAGAGTGGAGGCTACAGGACTGGATCAGAACCAAGCACTAGCTCAGCGTGACAATCATTAGCTTCTGCATTCCCAGTGCTCGGTGAACATCTCCAATATGTGCCAAAACGAGTGTTTTCATTTGGGCCAGTTTGTTTCGTGACTGTTACTTCTACTCTGCTACGAGCCTGCACAGACGTGGGGAGGCCGGGGCTGAGGGCCACATGCAGAAAGCGTTACACAGAGAACATTAAGAAGGCTTGTCTTCATAAACTAGAAAATATGCTCCAATCCCTTTGTACAACAGTAGGTGAGAGGTGGTGGGTTGTGTTCATTTTCTCATCACAGGAGCTCTTGACATGTCCAATTTTTCATGAATGGTAGGCAATGGTATTCTTCTTCCTTCTAAACGGGATTTACTTTGCTCTGATCTTTTTTTATATGCACAACTTGTATATGTCACGACTGGCCCTCTCCTGGCATCACGGTTCCCACGGCAACTCCTAACCATGTGCTCTTTTTTTTTTGGTTCTGTTCTTGTTTAGCCCTTGTTTCATTTTCTTTGCCCCTTATTGGTCTCACTTGTGTCTCGTTACCCCTGGTTACCCCTGCGTATTTAAGCCGTGTTTTCCCTGTTTTGCACTGGTCATTGCACTGAGCCTGCATCTAAATTTCTCTTCTCTGGGTTTTTCCTCTGTGTTTATTGTACTGCCTTGTTGCCTGTTTCGTTATTTTCCTGTTCTGTGTTCTGTCTGTTTGTTTCTTTCTCTGGTGTTTGCGTTTTTGTTTTCCAACCCTGTACCGTGATTCTGAATTTGTGCCAAATAAAGGACTTCTCAGCACTCACACCCAGCCTCCTCTCAGCCTTCTTTACAGTATATGACTTTCCAGTAAAATTATTTTCTGATCAAATTCAGCAAACAGAAATACATAATCAAAACTACGGATTCAATACTGAAACAAATATTTTGTTCAGTAGTCGACAGTCTATGCAACGGAGAGCTCTGTGTCTACTAATAGACCCAGTAGTTTAACCTGGGCCATAAATCCCCTGTCTTCTATCACAAATAATTTATATAGTGCCTGCTCCCCGAGCACTGCAATACGGTGACCTTCCTGTTTCTTCATCCACTGGCTCTGAAACACCTAATTTAAGGCTGTTGTGATTCACGCCTACACACAGATGCGGGACAGCGCGATCGATCGTGACCCACCCCTCCAATTCGTGAGCTCACCTAGGCGACAAACAGGGAAATCAGCAAGGTGCCCAAAATGAGAGTAGGGGGGGGCTCTCTCAGACGGACCCTCCAGCTTTTTCCATGCCAAGGCCTTCTGGTCCTCGGTTTGCAGACCTTATGCACGCGTCCGAAACTGTCTTCCCCTCCCCGGTTCAGAGCCGGCCTGCACACACCACGTCATTTGAAATGTGCAGTGTTTCTTCTTCATCCTCCTCTCCAGCTTCACTTCCCATGAGCAAAGGTGACCACATTGCATGCTCACATAACACAATCCTGGATCATTTCAGAATTTCAAACCATCGATTTCTGGTGTTCATAACACATCATTAGAAGGATGTCATGGAAGTCCTGCCTGTTTGATGCCCTTCCTCAGAAAACAAAACAAAACAAAATGGTTTACAAAATGTTATGCAAATAGAACAATATACAATAATTATAATAAAAGCGCAACAAAGATGGGATTTAACATTCATCATCTCCTATAAGATGCATTCTTTCTTCGTTCTCTCTTAACGCTTGCTTTGTTTGCATGTTAATCACACTCTCCCACCACGCTGTACACTTTCAATTTGATTAGATCTGCACTGCATGATGGGATGCTAATAGGATGTCAAACGGGAGTTGCTTTTATCCTCACGTCGCTCTGGCTCTTTGCTGTTCTCCTCCCTTCTGTGTCTTCCCCTCGCCTGCGTTCACAGTCCGGCCCTCATATCTCTTTTGATGAGATCAAACTGTCAGACGCGCAGGCCGAAGTTTTCCAGTGCCGTAGAATGCTCCATCGCCGCAAGCCCCGCACGGCTCTTTGAAACAAACAGACGCCACGGGCAGACCGAGAGGCGGGGGGACCCTCCGCAAGCCCTCCGCTGGAAATGGAAATGAAAAAAAAAACAAACTGGCAGCGTTGACTTGACCTGCTGCTCATGTGAGTCCTCCCTCCGCCCCGCCCACATGCGGGGGACTCGGCTCGGCTCCAGTAATGAGCCGCGTGCTGTTCTCCTGCTCCTGCTCCACAGCCAAGCCCCGCTGGGCTCTAATTGTTTCTGTCTCACCTTTATTTAGAGAGGGAGCGAGCAGAGGGTGAATACAGATCGCCCCGAAGCCTCCGCCCACAGAGCAGACCTTACCACCTCCTCCCAGAGGAATTGTCCGAGCTCAATTATAAAGAGGTAGGCTTCCTGTCAGACTCTGTGAGCTGTATAAGGGACTGCAGTTTCACTGTCTGCTCATATGGAGTGGAGTGCTTTGTCAAGGCTCCCCGGGGCAGATAGTATAGTCAAAAGCTAATTTTGGGTGACTGAAGGATCTAAAACCTGTTTACTTTTGAAGTACCTGAGAGCTGTATAAGTATTCCTCCACATAACTATATGTAAATTAGACATGCCACTGGAATTCCTGACTCGGGGGCATTCAAGGCAGAGGTATTCAATCACAGACCTTGAGATCCAGATCCTATAAACCTTTCCTTTACTAGCATGCGCGATATCTGTGCAGTTAATACCAGTGGCTGCAAAGTCCAGGGCTGGACTTTGATAAAAGGTCGAGTGTTGAAGACAAGACTAAAGGTAGATCTTAAGAAATGATCTATGAATTCAGGGAATTTGTCACAGAATTTATTTTACAGAACTGTAACTCACTGGTGCCTGATTATGCCCTGCCCATAGGCAAGCGTGGGATTAGTTTAAAGAGGACCCAAAACGGAAGAACACACAATACTGTAATGTTGTATAACATTGGGATTAGTTAAAGGAGGAAGAGATAAGGCAGAACACACTACTGTAATGTTGTGAAGATGTAAGATGAAGAAAATGTAAGATGTGTAAGACTGTGGGATCATTTTAGGAGGAATAGAGACAGAAGAACATTTCTACCGAGGCTTCTTAACCACTGCCTGTCTCGCATTTGACCTGCGCTCAGCACAGCTGGTTAGTAGGAAACCTTCAATGCAATTTTGTTTCATTACATATATATAACCAATATTATCACACAGTTGATAATTGATCATTTGTAAGAAATCTGTATGGAATATTATGAAGAATATTAATAAGTTCATCGCTGTGATGTGCAGGGACATGTTGCCAAAAGTGCTAGGAAACATACATGCAAAATATTTGAAGTTAAAAGTAACTGTCTGGCCTTGTTAGGTTTCGCCAGACTGAACTTTTGCATCACATTCAAAATCGATGCAAAAATTACATTCACAGTTGCAAAAATGACCCATTAAATGCAAGTGTGTTGGCTAAAGAGAATAAAAAATCCCCCCCCCCCAATTATTGTTACTGGTATTAAATTACTATTTTAATATTAGAAGGTCTTGAAGCACAAACATCTCAGAACGTCTCCTTTACTGTCTGTTTTTGAAATTGTTTCTACAGTAGAACATAATAAGGTTATAACATTACTTCTAAAATGAAAAATCACCAATATCTGTCCTTGAGTAACCCACAGCCTGACCTAGCATAACATAATACAGTCAAGTTACACAAGCAGCTTATGTGAATTTTCAAGACACGGAGGGAAAACACAAGCTATATGTGTATTCCATGGAGGTAGTGCACTTGCTATATGTGTATTCCATGGAGGTAGTGCACTTGTTATATGTGTATTACATGGAGGTAGTGCACTTGTTATATGTGTATTACATGGAGGTAGTGCACTTGTTATATGTGTATTACATGGAGGTAGTGCACTTGTTATATGTGTATTACGTGGAGGTAGTGCACTTGCTATATGTGTATTCCATGGAGGTAGTGCACTTGTTATATGTGTATTACATGGAGGTAGTGCACTTGTTATATGTGTATTCCATGGAGGTAGTGCACTTGCTATATGTGTATTCCATGGAGGTAGTGCACTTGTTATATGTGTATTCCATGGAGGTAGTGCACTTGTTATATGTGTATTACATGGAGGTAGTGCACTTGTTATATGTGTATTACATGGAGGTAGTGCACTTGTTATATGTGTATTACGTGGAGGTAGTGCACTTGTTATATGTGTATTACGTGGAGGTAGTGCACTTGCTATATGTGTATTACATGGAGGTAGTGCACTTGTTATATGTGTATTCCATGGAGGTAGTGCACTTGTTATATGTGTATTCCATGGAGGTAGTGCACTTGTTATATGTGTATTACATGGAGGTAGTGCACTTGTTATATGTGTATTACATGGAGGTAGTGCACTTGTTATATGTGTATTACATGGAGGTAGTGCACTTGTTATATGTGTATTACGTGGAGGTAGTGCACTTGCTATATGTGTATTCCATGGAGGTAGTGCACTTGTTATATGTTTATTCCATGGAGGTAGTGCATTTGTTATATGTGTATTCCATGGAGGTAGTGCACTTGTTATATGTTTATTACATGGAGGTAGTGCATTTGTTATATGTGTATTCCATGGAGGTAGTGCACTTGTTATATGTGTATTACATGGAGGTAGTGCACTTGCTATATGTGTATTACATGGAGGTAGTGCACTAGTTATATGTGTATTACGTGGAGGTAGTGCACTTGTTATATGTGTATTACATGGAGGTAGTGCACTTGCTATATGTGTATTACATGGAGGTAGTGCATTTGTTATATGTGTATTACATGGAGGTAGTGCACTTGCTATATGTGTATTCCATGGAGGTAGTGCACTTGCTATATGTGTATTACATGGAGGTAGTGCACTTGTTATATGTGTATTCCATGGAGGTAGTGCACTTGTTATATGTGTATTACATGGAGGTAGTGCACTTGTTATATGTGTATTACATGGAGGTAGTGCACTTGTTATATGTTTATTACATGGAGGTAGTGCACTTGTTATATTTGTATTCCATGGAGGTAGTGCACTTGTTATATGTTTATTACATGGAGGTAGTGCACTTGTTATATGTTTATTACATGGAGGTAGTGCACTTGTTATATGTTTATTACATGGAGGTAGTGCACTTGTTATATGTGTATTCCATGGAGGTAGTGCACTTGTTATATGTGTATTCCATGGAGGTAGTGCACTTGTTATATGTGTATTACATGGAGGTAGTGCACTTGCTATATGTGTATTACGTGGAGGTAGTGCACTTGCTATATGTGTATTACATGGAGGTAGTGCACTTGTTATATTACTGTAATGAATGCACACACATAGAAGATCCAGTTGCAGAGGTTTTATTTTAGCAACCAAACTAATACGTGCAGTAGGACGGGTAAGCGTGGTCAGGTCGGTCCGAGGTCGATGCACGGGGTAGCGTTCAGGAGCTGTCTGAGGGTCAGGCAGGAGATGAGGTCTAGAAGGTGAGCAGGAGTCAATAACTGGGAAAGCACACAGGATGAGAAAACGCTCGGTACGCCACATAGCAATGCTTCGCGACTGGTATGAGGGGATGAGAAGCTTATAAAGGGATTGGTAATGAGGGGAATACAAATCAGGTGTGTGCTAGAATTCCGGTGAGTCAGATCCGGGGGGGGGGGGGGTGAGTGGGCGTGGCTGTGCGAGGTTGAGGGCTGTTCTAGGGGTTTGTAACAAATACATAGAGGTAGTGCACATTTTATATGTGTATTACATGAATTTTAATAATTAATCATTTAGAGCACTGCACTCTCTCTCACACACACACATGCACACACACACAAACCACGTCTCTTGTATCTTGTCCAGTGTTAATCAAGAGAGATTTCATTTCTACTTTCTCCTGTAGAGAGGATTATATCCTCCACACATGGGCACCTGACTGCCTTTTCAACATGAACATCATTTAATCCAGTCCACTCAAGAATTACTGTTAAAGGATTTAACTCTAATCTCAGTTTTGGCTGGTCCATGAATAAGATCAATTCTTGCAGCAGTTTTAGTTTTCGAAAATTATATTTTCTTATCTGATTTTTAATTTTATTTTATTATTTTTTTAATGCAATTTTATGGCCTTATTCTTAAGCACACAATCTGTAGACACACACACATACCATACACACACATCCACACACACACATACAAATGCACTGTACAAACACACAACCATACTGTGGTTTAAAGACAGAGTAGCGTATTAGTTCTACTACTCAGTGAAAGGGTTATATAAGTTTGACAGACCCTCACATGTAAGAGGAAGAGGACATAGAGAGAGAGAGAGAGAGAGAGAGAGAGAGAGAGAGAGAGAGAGAGAGAGAGAGAGAGAGAGAAATGAAACGTGAGATCATCGAGTTCTTGACTCCCAATCACAGATCACAGCAATACTGTCATTATCCACACGAGTGCCCACATTCACTAGGCTGATTGGTAATTGTTGGGTTTTCAGCTAGTGTCACTGAATAGCATCCTCTCATAATTACAGCCTGTCATAGGCAGTCTCCTTTAAACACTGCAGCACTGGGTATTCCCGCTGTGTCTATATTCAGATGGGCTACGTCCAAACAGAAAGCTGTTTGCCTCTTCGTATATTTATTTGGAGAGTCGTGTTTTCTCTGAATGTGCCGCGTGCCCGTCTTCTGAGTGGTGACGTTTCATAACAAGTATTTGCACTCTGAGATGAGCCCTGGTTTCACGTGCATTGCAGTGTCTCCTTCTGTTTCTGAGTGATAGAGTGGGAGTACGCTTTACAGTGCAAACACACCACTTAGGCAAAGAAGGCTTGTCTTAGCCCTCTCCCGCGGTGGAGGCCAGTCATTAGTATTATATCAATATTTCCCTGCATATTTCAGCCTATTTACATATTATTATATATCCTTATGTTTGTTCGGCAGATTTCATGTTTCTTTCCTCTCGTTTACCAATTTTATTTATTTTTTCCTTTGGCTACTAGCTTTCTCTCTCTCTCTCTCTCTCTCTCTCTCTCTCTCTCTCTCTCTCTCTCTCTCCTCCTTTTTCCTTCTCCTCTTTCTACATTAACCCTCTGTCATTATCTATCTGCATCTACAATAATAACAATCTGAAATACAACAACAAAAAAAAATTTAAATGAAAGGCGAGGTAATATAAAGAAAACGATTACACTATGACAGAAAACCTGCTTAACCCAAGGCAGGAGAGAAATGGACTCCATATAACCTTCAGAACTTTCTCTCTGCCTATTTCCACATTTCAGAATTTTTCCCTCTGCCTTTTCTCTCTTCACCTAAAATAATCAAAATCTGAAGGCAAAACATAAATTAAAGCCGAGGTAATGTAAAGAAAACAATTGCATTGTGACACAAAACCTACTTAACCCAAGGCAGGAGAGAAATAATGGACTCCACATATACTCATAACCTCCTGTCCTGCTCATTGTATGGTGATGAGTGCACAGATCATCTTAGCTGAGAAATGCTGTGATGTGCTGTTTTTGCTTCCAGTTTACTAACAGAAGTGTTTTATTGCGTTTTCCATTTTAATATAGAATTAATATTGACAGCTTATAAAGACACTGCAGATAAATTCTGGTATGGATACAGAAGGTACCCTGTTGTTCGGTGTAGCTTTAATTTATTGGCTGGCTATTCAGTCTGAGGTTTTCCTGAACTTCAACATGTGTTATAATATCTGCTTGGCTTCCTTTCCAAAAACTGTGTTATTGGATAGCCTCCAGTTATGAGAAGAATTTCATTCAAATTCAAATGACTGCAAACGTTTAATCAATGACTGTAAGAGGTTTGATCATCCTTTTAATTTTATATTCTGCGCTGTGGATTTTCCTCCAGACAGATATGACTAAAGCATTCCGAACATGCCGGATGATCCCTTTTTTCGGCCTGTAGGACAAGCCGGCATAAACAGAATCAGAGAATCCCAAATGGTGAGTGAAAAGTAATTCCTGATCTAAGAGGCTGGTGGATGGGAAGTCACACCTGCACTGCCAGCCACCCAAGGGCTCTCCATGACCGTGCTTTTGAGGTCTCCTTCCAATACCCCTGTGCACTGCATACAAACTGCCAGTCATGGCTTAACAGACTTCACCCCTTAAAGCTTATTTTATCAAGACTCAGCAAATATCAGAACAGGATTAAAAACCTGGGCTAATCTGCCACTGAAGCTATGCTGCAAGAGATGATATTGAGATGGTCCCTAGGTGAGCAGCACCCCCTAAGATGCAGGGCAGGACTGATGTACAGAGCCGCCCATGAACTTAGCAAGCGGTCCAGAGGGACCCTACAGGTCCATGGAGGTCACTCACTCTTTTTGATGTTAAATATATCTAGGGTGACTTCAACATTTAATATGCTAAGCTGTCCCAGTTACTGTTGGAGCCCAGGCTTTTATGAGTTACCAGATTAGTCTCATAAAGTTCCTTCAACACCTCAAACTTTTGTGTACTGAAATTTCACTCTGGCCAGTGCTATGGCAGCTGTTTAGCTGGCTGTTTTTGGTGAAAGCCACAAGCAATATGTTAAGCAGCGAGCCAGAAAGAATTTTTTTTTTTTATGGTCTGCCTTTGAATTCTTGGAGAACACAGAGATAAGATAACTGTGAGATTTGACCATTATGATGGAGTTGGAGGGTAGATCAACAAACCCACACACACACACACACACACACACACTGCATCTGTGACAGCACTGATGAATGATTCATTTATCAGACATTTATGACTAAATTACCCAACCTTAAGAAAATAAGTCAAAAGGTATGTACTAAGAACAATTTTTGTCTGCCTTATTTTACCATAAGCAGCTATGTGCCGCGCCACGAACGTCATTCCATGTGATAAACAGCTTTGCGGGCAGTGTGCTCACCCATGTGAGAGGTGTGGAGATAGAAGAGAGACAGAGATCATTTAGCTGTTATTACTGAGCTTTATCAGAGTGTTATGCATCTTTAACAAGCATATAATTAACCTCACAAGGCTGGCGGCGAACGTTGAGGTACATTATTAATGGGAAAATATTGTGTTTACGAAGTTCATTATCCACAGCTATGCACTGGTGGGAGAGTAGGAGACAGTGTTACAAAGACCAGACTGCTGGAACAGTGTGACGTCATTTCCTCCTGAAGTGGCTGAGATGAGCTGGGCTTGCTCTCGTCCTGACGCATCTTTCACCACACTCTCGCCTGCTGTCCGCCGAGCGTTTGAACGAGCGCCGTGTGTCTTGGCCACACAGCGGCGGCGGATCACACGCGTCGAGAGGAAGGAAGACCACAGCACAGTGATGAGCCCAGAACTGAGGCTTTTCATAAACATCATCAACACGGCAACGGTTTATTGAGGCTAATGACTCTTATGACAGAGAGCATGCTAATGTAAGTGTGTACGAATATGTGTGTGTGTTGACCCTGCAGTGAGGCACAGATGGTCAGATGTTAACATGGTGAATCGGGGCTGTGTAAAGGCATGCAAGCCAGGGGATCTATAATCAGGCCCACTCACGATCACCACGATGGTTTGAGGCTAGGTACATGGGAATCTACAAGGACAAATGAGCTATCATCTGCTCGTTAGTCCAAAGCATGGGGTCGGCTCAGTTCACCTGCAATACAAACATCATCATCTGAATGAGATATGTGAAAGCGTGTTGATAAGTAGTTACTGCGTGAACGTGGCTCTTCTGTACGCCCTGGTGAGTTGTCATTACACATATTGCAGATGAATAACCCCTGCTGAGGACGCGTCTGTAAAATGCTTACGGGTGAAACTGGCAATGAGAAGGTGTTGATGAAAAATAACTTTTTTTGTTCGACTGTAGGAGTGATATTTTTAAGCAGGCTCATTGACAGACACACAAACGTTCAGAAGGTTCCCTCTTTTCAACCATTTATGATGTTTCTCCTGTGGCCACAATTCAAACACCTCAGCAGAGCAAGAGATGACTGCACTGTGAACAATGTAAACATGGGCTCCTCTCTCCCTCTCTCTCTCTCTCGCTCGCTCTCTCTGTCTCTCTCTCTCTCTCTCTCTCTCTCTCTCTCTGGATCTTTCTTACATCCCCATTTCCTCATCTGTGTAACCTCTGAGCAGGGTGACACGGTATCTCGGAGCAACAGTTGCTCCTCCTCACTCGGGGGTCATGTCACACAGTGACATATGATTCAGTTGAACATGTTATACACCTATTAATGAAAACCTCTCACGCACTACCCTCTGAAGTATTTATTACAAACACCATTTAGGTGTACAGATACTGTACACTGATAAGGGGTGCACCTGCATACTGTACACATATACGGGGTGCACCTGTATAATGTACACCTATAAGGGGTGCACCTGTATACTGTACACCTATAAGGGGTGCACCTGTATACTGTACACCCATAAGGGGTGCACCTGTATAATGTACACCTATAAGGGGTGCACCTGTAAACTATACTGTATACATTTCGTCAGTAATAAGCAACTGACCAGAGGCTGACAAACTGCATGCCAACGGATGAGCCACAGTCTATATATGTACGCTTATAAAATGCACAGGTTTATCTAAGAAAGTGGCTTTTGCATGTAATTTAAGATTTCAGATTGGAATTCTGTTTGTATTTGCAGTGTATAATGTGAAGGTCAGAAGGGAAAGTCTAGATTCCGAAAAAAATCCTTTAGTTTTACCATATGTGCTTGTTTCAGTCCTGATGCCACTGGATGTTATTAATGTCCGAATTGTCCCCTCGACTGCAGTAAGAGGAAAAAGGAAAGAAGTTTTATCATCGAACACTGGGGACCGCTGACGACAGTCGAGGGAGAGAACTCAGGAGGCCTGCGTCATTATATTTATGGTGTCCAGGACTTTATTGTTTCAGGGGAAGAATCAGTGGGTACCGTGTGTGGACAGGTGCAGTGGTGAATAGATCGGGCTATATGAGATTATATGGTCGGCCTTATTGCGTTCAGGGGGAAGACAAAATGTTTGACCAAAGAAAATGGTCAGTGCTCTTACTCTTATGAAATGCTGAAACAAGAGTCTCAGATCAGACTCACCCACGGTACTGTGTCCTGATCCGAATTAATTCTCACCCACGGTACTGTGTCCTGATCCAAATTAATTCTCACCCACGGTACTGTGTCCTGATCCGAATTCATCTAAGATCAGTTTGAAGTAAGAGAATTCTAATGTTGCTGTGGTTATTTTAGAACTTATTTTTGTCTCATGGGGGTACGTCGAAAATCCAACAAACAAACAAACAAACAAAAACCAACGTGCAATGCACTGTTACCCAGAGTCTTACTTAGCGTCGAACTATGCCGGAACTCCATTTGGTCTTTTTAAATAGCTGTGGGTCATCTAACATTATCTGCCATTTCCTGATGCCTGTCGAGACACTGGGTGTCGTGGGTCTGGGTCAGTTGTAGCTGAGCCAGAGCCCTGACCCTTCTTAAGGCCACGCTACGAGCCCTCGCCCGTGCGCGCGGTCCAGTCCAACTCCCTGCAGGATCCGTGTGATGGCTCCCCTCTCTTTTCGCACCTCGGGGTCGTGGCCGGGAGTATAAATGACAAGGTCCTAAGACCTGGTTTTGCTTCTCTCTCACCTTCCCACCCTCTGTTGCGCAGGGTTGCTAATTAAGCAACCCAGGCATGAATAATGCATCACAGATCGGACTGGAGCCGTTTAGGACGTTAGCATAGGGAGCATGGCTGTGGCAAAGGTTCGGCGTGCGAACAAAGACTTGCAGAGCGAGTAATTATTCATCGAGCTGCCAATTCATTTAGTATCGAACAAAAAGGAACGGGTCTGATGCTTTATGTTAATTGTCCCCTTGCAGGTTATTAATATTCAAGGTATATTTTATAGCCCCACTGAATATGTATGAAGCATATATTATAAGGAATGGCCTCTAACCTTCTATCTCTGACTCAGGAGTTAAAAGATCTCAGTACAGTAAGCTGGGACCACACTGGTGTGCGGTTAGAAAATCTCAGTACAGTACATTGTGCTGGTGTGTGGTGTATGCATGACACTATTTACAGATCTTCTTCCTCTGGAAACATGGATTGATGTACTGCTGAACACTAGACAGGATCACATACTGTTAATAGATGCTGTCTTTGAGGGATCAGATCAATTAAGTAAATTCAATGGATTTTGTATTAGAGCATAAATATAGTCTTTCAATTACCTCATAATGTGAAAATGGTCCAATATATTAGCCATAGTTATAATTATATATATCTTAGGACTATTGAACTATAACTATATAATATAATTATAACGTTGTAACGTTGGTTTGTGTAGTCACTTATTAATGAGTTAATTAATTAATGTTCTTAGTTTAATGTTATGTGTGGTCATGATCAGCATAAGTGTTATATGTGCCTGCCACCAATGTCGTCTGCATCTTATGTTAATAAACGTCATTCACAGTCGAGGGAGTCTGTACATCCTGCCCCGCACCCTGTGGCACTCTGGCTGACAGGGTTACACAACAAGATTATTTACGATACAATACGGCAGACTAGAAGTGTGTGTGGGTGCAGGTCTGCACAGACAATCACAGCATGCGGTCTGCAGATGGCATGAAGTATGTGGAACAATGATAACTTTTATAGGCAGTAACACTGAATAGGAAGAGTTCACACGGCGCACCGAGCTGGTGAGGGGTACGACACCCTGGCCCCTCTGCTCGACACTGGTGATCTTTGAAAAGACGCTGACGAGGGGGTTTCAAGCTGCTTCTGTCCCATACAGTTAAGCTACGAAACCAGGAGATTACAGAAAAGGTCACGGGGCTTTCAGAGAAGGAAGGACAGAACCAGATGGAAAATAACTGTGTCAACTGAAAAAAGACTTTAATTTATGAAAAAGGTAAGACTCTCTGCTGACCAAGCTGAACAATCATTTCTGTATTCATACATCATTTCACCTAGCTGTCCAAAACCATTAGAGGATGATAATTGTGCTAGTGTTGCAAACGACAGCAGAAATCAAAGCTGACACGGCCTAACCATCAGGATATACGAGTCACTCGCCAAACTATCTGAGCCTTTCTTATTCAAACCATACAGGCCCAGTGTATGATAATGAAGTGAGTGAAAGTGTGTAGGAGCGAGATTCCACGCCGCGGTGTGGTTCACAAGGAGGGGCGTGAGTCAAACCGACCTCGATAGAGAGGGAACGTGATAAGCAATGAGATCTTTCATCTGAAGGAACAAACAGACTAAATCATGACTTATTCTCACTTGTTCTAATTCATGTCAATTCCTCATCAGATTACGATTAGGTTTATAGGCTGTCCTTATTTATGTCTTCCGCTGCCTGAAAAAACACTGGAATTATTTTTTTGGTCAAACTAATTCATCAGCTAGTTTATTAGAAACACCTACTTCCTAACTATACTTACTGGACACTTTATTAGACACACCTGTCTTATGGGTGTAATTTATGGATAGTGTGGACAGTTGTTGGACAGGTGGACAGTTAGGCCTACCCTCCGCCCCATTCATTATCAGTCAGTTTCTGACCAGAGGACCACGGTCAGCTGGGTGTGTTGCGGAGGCAGACTGTTCTTAACATGTCATTAATGCTGACATCTTGTTGGTGCAGCAGTGGTGTTGATCTACTGCGACGAGTTTATCAGGCAACGCGGTGCAGCAGGGATTTTCCATAGGCCTCACTGCTGGGTTAAAACAGTCTGCAGCTCAAAGATATCTACTACGTAGCAGCGCTGAGCTCAGAAACTGACCACTGATGAAGACCTTGAGGAAGGCCAACGCTAATTTACATGTTGACCTGTCTGGGACTATGTGTACACATACAGGTAGGTGCTTCTAGTGAAGTAGGTGATGAGCGTATAATTGCTTCCAGAATCCTGATGATAAATGTCCCAAAGGCATGCTAGGTCAATGACCAGCTGGCTGCTAGCAGCAGTTTCAGTCTAGACACAGTAGCTGCGTGCTTCACCTGCAGACCAAGCCTGATATGACCTGAAGACGTATTTGTTTGTTTGTTTGCCTGCTTGTTTGCTACAGGGACAAATAAGATAACAGTATGAGTTTGGTGCTGCTGTGGATATAGACTGTGCTGCCATAGTTACCACCACACAACCTGTGTTGTGTGTTGGACTCACCACCCTGAACTCACCAGGTTTATCCAGATGAAGATTTCAGTTACTTTTCAGGTTCATTTTTGACAGCACCTCTGCAGTGACAAACCACTATCAAAAAGTAAAGTGTGGCGACAGATAACTTTACATTATTATTAAGATATAACAAACGCACCTCGAGCAAACGTTATGTGTCGTCATGTTGCAATAAGCACAGCCTATATGCTAACTGTGTCAGAACAGCTATTTGTTACAGTTATAAATAATAAATAAAGCTGAACATGAAACTAAATTAGGGTCACCTAATGTTGAAAATAGTGTATTTTACACACATTTGTTGTTGATTAAGAAAATATCATGATATGTTTTTTTTTGTTGTTGTTGTTTATAAGGTAGTCAGCTCACCTTAATGAACGTTAATACAGAAAGATCTCTTAATGAACATTTATAAGATAGACAGCTCACATTCCAGATATATATAGAAACCTCATCTTAATGAACGTTTATAAGGTAGATGTAACGTTGTATCTGGACCGAGTGCTGATGGGCGTGGAGCAGGATGCACAGACTTCCCCCTTCGTGCAAAACATTTATTGACATTAGACACGTGAAACAGAGGCGGCACTCACATACAACGTTCACAATAAGCATAACCATACATTTAACATTCAACGAAGACATATGTACGTTAAACAGAAACTACACAAACCAACATTACCACTACACAGATCTAATTAAACACGCACATAGCGACAATGACCAACAATGGGAGCACGCACAGACAGGGGTTTAAATAGACGTGAGACATTAACATAATCCTGTACACGTGTGTGCAATCCCTGGGGGCGTGGCTACAACACAAACAAACACACGTGTATCCCCCACATGCAGCGGGCCGTACCACGTGACTTAAGGGGAGGAGCAGTCCGTGACAGTAGACAGCTCACCTTAATGAGTGTTTGTAATATAGACAACTCATCTTAATGAATGATTATATTATAGACAGCTCATCTTAATGAAAGTTTATAAAATAGACAGCTCCCCTAATGAATATTTATAAGATAGACAACTCACCTTAATGAATGTTTATAAGATAGACAGGTCACCTTAATGAACGTTTATAAGATAGACAGCACACCTTAATGAAACTTTATAATATAGACAGCTCACCTTAATGAAAGTTTATAAGATAGACAGCTCACCTTAATGAAAGTTTATAAGATAGACAGGTCACCTTAATGAACGTTTATAAGATAGACAGGTCACCTTAATGGGCATTTGGGGAATGCAGACCTTTGATCCCAGGGTGCAGCATTCAATGGTGTTATCACTTTAAACGTTTCGACACTTGCATTTTGGTGGCTGTGCATGGACATATTAGTTTAAGATTCAAAATTCAGTTTGAACTTCACCAGATACTGGAACAATGGAACATATGGGATGGAAGATTATTCTAAGTACGTAAAGTACTTAGTATTTATTTTAATATCATGATGAAGACAGACAACAAGAGACTTTTTTATCGGTGAACCATGTTACGGAAGAGCGATTTTGCTTTCATGCCCAATTAGTGGGGATATGCACCGAAACAACAGATGTGACAGCTATTTCAACTAAGGCGGGGACGAAATAGCACTTCGTGAAGTCCCTGCGAAAGGCCCTGCAGAGGATTTGCCTCCCTGAAAGCCTCTTGACCTTTGTGGAGTACAACTGTCATCACTGAGACGTGAAACTTCGCACTCGAATGGTAGGAAGGAAATGCTGATTGGCTGTCTCCTTTGCTTTGATTTTTTAAAGGGATATGCTTTATTAGTGTAAGAAACATCAGTGGTCACGGGGCCACTACAGTACACACGGGTCAACCCAAACTCACCACCACGCTACAGTTGACACTTCACTAATAACAGTAAGCTTGAAAGGGAGCACGCTTGAGTCTGTCTGACTGAGCAAGAGAAAGAGAGGGAAGGAGAGTTTTAATTTAACAGAATGCAGGCAGGGGAGCAGGTTTTTGTATCAGACTTGGAATTCATCACCTTTTTCAATTCACACTCCCCAATACACCCCCCACATACACACACACACAACCACCACCCTCTTTTATTCCCATTCAAATGGAGAAGCGAGTGCATTTCAACCACGCCAGGTCAGAGTCACACCTCTGTAGCAGAGCCGAGCGTTATTTACATCCACTCCCTCTCTGCTGAGACACCCCCCCGCCCCCGCCCCGAGGGCCGACGCAGAAACGTTGCATGCTGGGTGTTTTCTTGTAGAGCTGGAAGAAGTATGAAGCTCTTTCTGCCTCTCTCTCTCTCTCTCTCTCTCTCTCTCTGTCTCTCTCTCTCTCCTTTATTCTCCTGTGCTTTTCTTGTTAGATGAAAATTTTCCTAGGAGCTTTAGACCTGTGTTCAGTTCTAATTTCCATCAGAGTTTTGACTGGCCCTAGATGCAGCTAGCCAAGGTTTTAAGTGCCACTTGATCTATTAATATCTCATATCTCTCTCACATTCATTGTTCACTTTTCACGCGTCCCATACCTGCATTTCATCACTGCTGTCTGTCTGTCTGTCTATCTATCTATCTATCTATCTATCTATCTATCTATCTATCTATATATATATATATATCTATCTATCTCTCTCCTATAGACACAGTTTTTTTTTTGGCTTGTTAGTGGGGGTGGGGTAAGAGATAATATAGTTTTAATATAGTTTTTAATTATTATTAATAATAAATGTCATAATAAATGACAATAACTTACATGCAGGCAGGCAAACTAAATAAAGACTAAAAGTGCAGAATTTCAGAGCTGTTATTTATACGTAAGACACAGGCCAGTGTCTTCAATGAAGGAGTCCGCCTAATTACTAAATCCGAGAAGGATTGAATGTTTTTATTAGTTTTATTATTTTTGATTGATATTGACCATCGGAAATATACCAAAACATCCAAGGCTGAACAATTTTCCCAGATTTTTGGACAGACATAAACCACACATACACGCCTGACCATCTCATGCTGTAACACTGATGTGTACTAGTGATGACTTTAAAACCTTCAAGAAATCAGCTGGGAAACTCCTCAGCTCTCTGGAGACGAAATATGCGGATTTAATAGACCAATTAACATGAATGTGAAATAAGTAAAGCATATAGTCTTATAATTACATTACATTTATGCAATAAGAAATATTAGTTTGAATAATAACACTGAATAATAACATCTAAGACCATATAATGGTAGACTTAATAGTAGATCTGCAAACCTGTTGTACCGATTCAGGCTTTATTACGTTAAGCTACATTCCAGTATTAGAGATCTGAAATGTGTGTGGTATGTGGATAACATTACACAAGAGGGCTCCTACTGAACAGCACCAGTAAGAAGAGTTTCTCATACAAGTGTACTCTTAGAACAGGGCAGAGAAATGCTGTGTGTGTGTGTGTGTGTGTGTGTGTGTGTGTGTGTGTGTGTGTGTGAGTGTGTGTGTGTGTGTGTGTGTGTGTGTGTGTGTGTGTGTGTGTGTGTGTGTGTGTGTATGTGTGTGTGTGTATGTGTGAGTGTGCTTGTGTGTGTGTGTGTGTGTTATACGAGGGAGTGTATGTGTGTGTGTGTGTGTGTGTGTGTGTGTGTGTGTGTGTGTGCATGCATGTGTGAGTATGCATGTGTGAGTGAGTATGGTTGTGTGTGTGTGTGTGTGCATGTGTGTGTGCATATGTGTGTGTGCATGCATTAGCCAGATGGTAGGACTTCGTGCTGCTAATGAGGTAACATGAAACTGCCAAATAAAACAGATTGATTTGCAGTCAGAAATATACAAATATACATACAGAGCTTAATTACTTGCTCTAACCTACTTTTCCAAGCAAGCTTGATATTAAACTGTCCATCCTGACCTTGTTTTCAGTCAAACCCATGTAGCATACTAACTTAGGCGATGAGTCCTATACCTGGAATGTCAATCACACACAGTCCCAAAGGAAACCTGCCAAAAATAAAAAGAACCATGCTTAAAGCCTTGTTGTTAATAAAATCTTAACAAAACAATAAAATACTAAACCAAACACCATTAAAATAGAGCCAACAAAGGTTGCTAATGGTAGGATGTGGTACGTGCTGGAGAGGTCCTAGATTTCTGTGCAATGAAGTGCATTAAGGTTAATTTCTAACATCTCATTAGTAAGCACCTTAAATCTGGCATTCCAGCAAGCCCGCAGTAATTAGGCTTGTTTGTTAGGTGGAACGCCTAAAGTGTTTACCGGCTCTTCTTGTATCTCTTCAAAAAAATGCTCTGCAATCTGTTAAATGAAAGAGAATGAAGATCTGTGGAACAAAGCACAAAACAGGCAGGCAATTTTCTGACTCATGGACGTTTTGAAAGAGCTTTTTTTATCAGAGAGCCTGGGCCACCTCCATATGCTTTCCATCTTTGTAATAAAGAAGTTAAGAACATTCAGTTCCCAGGACTTAATTGATGAGAACCCCAGGGTAAGAATCCATGACAACATATTTTTGAAGCATTACAGCAAACTTTAAACATTTTCCTTTAGTGCCAGAATGATGTTCAGACTTTATTATCCTGCATGTCCCCATTTTTCTGCTAAATCTTCACATGATTAAATGTTGCATGGGCTTTTTACAGATTTTGCTGATTTTTATAAATTGGAGCAAGCAGAGAAAATATTAGCATGCAACTCAAAGTTATATTGGCTTAGCCCTATCACTTTTATTAAATGCTCTAATCAAAATAGTTTATGAGGGCACCTTGGCCTCTAATGAAAAGCTTGGAGGAGAGTGAGGGCATTATTAACCAGTGTGGACACCAGCCAAGACCCTCATTATGGGACAAGTACTGCATTTAGCTCCCACAAGCCAACTAATTTCATCACTGTCAACCGAAAATCAATTCAAATGTCATTACTTTTTAAACTCCATAATAATAATTACGGCACGTATTAAGAAAACAGCTTTCATCCCCCTTTAAGAGGAAATGAAACTGCTCTGTCCCGGTGCTTTTTAAACATTTCACCAAGAATAACAATAAGACACCAACACCACTTTAGATCCTTGTAGCTCAACAGTTTGCGACAATTAATTGAGGCTTATCAGGACAGGTTATAGGATGAGATAATTAATTGAGGTTGTATCAGGACAGGCTATAAGATGAGGTTATTAATTGGAGTTGCATCAGGACAGGTTGAAAGATGAGATAAATTGGGGTTGTATCAGGCCAGGTTATAAGATGAGATAATTAATTGGGGTTGTATCAGGACAGGTTATAAGATGAGATAATTAATTGGGGTTGTATCAGGACATGTTATAACATGAGATAATAAATTGAGGCTGTATCAGGACAGGTTATAACATGAGATAATTAATTGGGGTTGTATCAGGACAGGTTATAAGATGAGATAATTAATTGGGGTTGTATCAGGACAGGTTATAACATGAGATAATAAATTGAGGCTGTATCAGGATGGGTTATACAATGGATTCAAGGCATGAAAATGGCTTCTTTTTTTCATTCTGGTTTGACATCATGATGAAGCACTGTGAGGCAGGCAGGCTGCAGATGGTACATTGCTGGCCCCGTGGAGCTGCTTACTATGGCCATGCATGTATGACCCCAACTGTAGAGCCGCTATGTTTGAACTCATTACTATTCAAGCCGCACACACATGAACCGTGCAGTATTTACTGTGTAGGTGGTTAATTAATGTAGCTTTTAGTCAAGAGGTAACTGGGAGTGTGAGCAAGAAATCAATGGGGAAAGAGAGAGAGAGAGAGAGAGAGAGAGAGAGAGAGAGAGAGAGGGAAAAAGAAAAAGAATGGGAGAGATAGATAGATAGATAGATAGATAGATAGATAGAGAGAGAGAGAGTGACAGAGAGTGAGAAAGAGAGAGAGTGAGAGAGGACAAGAATGATATCGCACTTGAAACTCAGCAAAGTGGAAAAATGTGCACAAATATGAAACAGTTTAGTGAGCTTTACCTGAGGTTGGTGTGACTATCTCAGCATGTTCCCTTGAGTACACACACACACACACACACACACGCACACACACACACACAGACATGTAGATACACCCCTAGCTGTTTTCTTGCTAATATCCTAATATGCTAATGCCTGTGGTATTGGGAAACTCAAACTCTTTCTATTTATGGATGTACTGCTATGCAGAAACGTGCTGTGTAGGAAACTGACAGGGTGCACAATGAGACAGAGAGCAGCACCATACGGGCACCAGTGCTATTTGTCACAGTGTAACTCTGATTTTTAATGCACACGCTGTTTGTCACAGTATAACTCTGATTTTTAATGCACACGCTGTTTGTCATAGTGTAACTGATTTTTAATGCACACGCCGTTTGTCATAGTGTAACTGATTTTTAATGCTCACGCCGTTTGTCATAGTGTAACTGATTTTTAATGCACACGCCGTTTGTCATAGTGTAACTCTGATTTTTAATGCACACGCCGTTTGTCATAGTGTAACTCTGATTTTTAATGCTCATGCCGTTTGTCATAGTGTAACTGATTTTTAATGCTCATGCCGTTTGTCATAGTGTAACTGATTTTTAATGCACACGCCGTTTGTCATAGTGTAACTCTGATTTTTAATGCACGCCATTTGTCACAGTGTAACTCTGATTTTTAATGCACATGCACTTTGTCAAAGTGTAACTGATTTTTAATGCACACGCCGTTTGTCATAGTGTAACTGATTTTTAATGCACACGCCGTTTGTCATAGTGTAACTCTGATTTTTAATGCACACGCCATTTGTCATAGTGTAACTCTGATTTTTAATGCACACGCCGTTTGTCACAGTGTAACTCTGATTTTTAATGCACATGCACTTTGTCAAAGTGTAACTCCTTGATTTTTAATGCACATGCTTATTTCATCACTGTCAACATGTTTTCACAGTATAACTCTGATTTTTAATGTGCATTCTGTTTGTCATTATCACGCTATGCTTCCCTTCCCACTGATCACATGGTACAGCCCGCCATGTGCAGTGGGAGTTCACTATTGACTGTTGTGTCTTGTTTATAACCACATTCCTCTTGTTAGCACACACCTGCACCTGGTTCATTGTGTCATTTATGTATGTATTTAAACCCCTGTTGGTGTGTACTTCATTGTTGGTCATTAGTCGTGTTAGATGTTCACATACATGCCCATGTTAGCGTTGGTGTGCCTTGTTTACTGGATCGTTATATGTGAGTGCCGTGAACGTTTATTGTTTGTGTTAATACATGTCTGTCAATGTCGAGAGAGATCTGTGAATCCTGCTCCTTGACAGTGTAACTCACTGATTTTTAATGCACATGCTGCTCATCACAGTGTAACAGTGTTTTCAGCGAACATGCCCATAGATCGCTCACATCCACCAGCGTGACCGAGCTCGTCTGGGAATTTCCGTTCCTGTCACCGTGCTAATTACCCGCGCGCCCCTGACCTGAGTGATGTGGGGGGTCAGCGTGTGCTATTGGACATGTTACAAAATCTCTATCTCTCCGTCTAAAGATGGACGTCTCTGTCAAAACGCATTAATTCTCCATGACAAGAGGATGAACAGAGAGACTTTCTTTCTGGAAAGGGGAGTTTTAACTCCTCAGGATTCCGAGTGTTTCTCCGGAGACGGAAGGGATCCACGGAGGGAGCTGGAGCACGGATCGCTCCGACATGTTGACTAGGCCTTCCTTCTGCCATGCGCAGTACATGTGCAACAGCGACTAAGAAAAAACTAAAATCAAACATACAAACAACACGTGACGGATGCGTGCGGCTCCGATCGCGTCCGCGTCGTCTCTCAGCCTGTGCCATAGTCACGTCTCTAATAGGAGTAGTCATAACAGCCCATTGGTCTGCGGTCTCATTTTGCCACACACAGCATGTGGAGCCTTTTGTAGAACCTGCGCATCACCTGTGTCTTGTGGTCGTACAGAACAAACAGGACAGATGGACAAAGCAGAGATGCGTACAGATTATTAGTTACACAGAATGCCATGGTATGTGCATTTTTTATTTACATATTCACACAATATATGTGACAACTCTATGAAGTGTCGACATCAGGTAGAGCCGAGTTGCCACTTTTGCATTTGATGACGTTGGACTCTCTGATTCTTTGGATTTCGCCGTTGAAGGATAACATTGCTGTGCCATTTCATGCATCAGTGGGGCATCAGCAGTGACAGCTGGCTTTGTGTGGCCGAAGGCGTTAACACACCGGCCTTTAGGAAGCGCTCCATCCTTTTCTGTGGGGCCGGGCATGTGCTCTGCCTTATCCTACCACATCCCAGTGAGCCCAAGACTCACCTAGGCGAGAAAATGAGGTCCGTGTGAGGGACGTGAGACCTGGCTAACATCACATGTGCAATACACACTGAGCAAGAAATGGGCAACATTTCATGTTACACGCCACCCTTACAGTGTAATTGCATCATTAATTACATGTGCAATACACACTGAGCAAGAAATGGGCAACATTTCATGTTACACGCCACCGTTACAGTGTAATTGCATCATTAATTACATGTGCAATACACACTGAGCAAGAAATGGGCAACATTTCATGTTACACGCCACCCTTACAGTGTAATTGCATCATTAATTACATGTGCAATACACACTGAGCAAGAAATGGGCAACATTTCATGTTACACGCCACCGTTACAGTGTAATTGCATCATTAATTACATGTGCAATACACACTGAGCAAGAAATGGGCAACATTTCATGTTACACGCCACCCTTACAGTGTAATTGCATCATTAATTACATGTGCAATACACACTGAGCAAGAAATGGGCAACATTTCATGTTACACGCCACCGTTACAGTGTAATTGCATCATTAATTACATGTGCAATACACACTGAGCAAGAAATGGGCAACATTTCATGTTACACGCCACCGTTACAGTGTAATTGCATCATTAATTACATGTGCAATACACACTGAGAAGGAGGAAGGGGAGCAGTGCAAGCAGCATATTTTCATTAAGCCAGATATTGAAGACAGAAGGTTTGCTAACTCTTTGTTAGAAAAGGCCCCACCCCATTACTCTGCTCTATAACCCCATTCCACACCCCATAATTCTCTCACCGTGGCGACCATCAGCAGGACCCGAACCACGGGCCAGGTCTCCGGGAGTCCGAACACCAGTGGGATTGCTGTTGGCCAATTTAGCCCGGGTCAACTCTCATTGCAGGCCATTTCAGCAGCTGATTGGACTAAAATGTAATCCATTCCACGGTGTCAAACTCGATGCTCGTCATGGGCCCTGCTCCTGAGTGCTGGGTCTGCAGGATTTCCGTGATCGTCGGGCTGACCGTGAGATGCTATTATTCACTGCACCGCCTTTGGCTCGAGACCGAACGCTCATTTCCATTCTACCAACAGAGTGTAATGGAGGAGGCAGATAAGGTGAGACGGTGCACACACTGGCTGTCATGTAAACAGCGTCTTGTAGCCCTTTCATAATAATAACGAGATTGTCTCCAGGGTGATTGTAAACATTCTAAACAACCACCGGCTAATTGATATTTCTTTCCCCTTTGATTTCTTTTATTGTACATGATTTAAATATTAGCCACACCATGTTAATTAAATAAGCAAATCTGATTTGTATGAAAGCATGGACAGAGTGGA
The DNA here is from genome assembly GCF_041902795.1 of Electrophorus electricus. NCBI lineage: Eukaryota > Metazoa > Chordata > Actinopteri > Gymnotiformes > Gymnotidae > Electrophorus > Electrophorus electricus. The sequence continues at coordinate 22,873,492 of NC_137508.1, read as the reverse complement.
AGATAAACCAGAACGATATTTTACACATTTCATATCGACTGGATGTTGTCTCACGCTTTCGGATCATAAGCATTTGTAATATAGTTTCTGATTATGCTCGGGTCTTATCGCAAGCGGTTTCCATAGCAGCTCCGGGGTGACTGCGCTGCAGAGATTAATTATTCGACTCTTCAGGTAATTACTGCGCCGAATGTTAGCCGTGATGGGATTGTTAGTGCAAGATAAACACTAAACTCCGCTGTGCTGCATCTGACACACAGGTGTTTGCAGTAGTGGTCTTAAAGTGCGAAAAGTCACGCACGGTCCATGTGAATTTCACGCGTGAAAGGTGTCAGAAACCAAGGGATGCAGTCCCAAGCCCAAAACGAACCTTTTGCAAACCATCACAGCCAAGACTGACAGACTTAGAAGTGTTAACTGGTATTGCAGTTTACTGTTTGTTATAGGATCGGATCCATATTATCTCAACTTTAGCACATATAATGTACATAAAGGACATAGACTACAAGTAATATAAAATTCCACGAGTTTGGTTTATGTAATATTTAAGTGTAAAAACTAATATTAATAATGATAAAGTCAGACGGCCAGAACCTGGCTCGGTCCCTGCGCCTCGTGAAGACTTCCGATCCCCTCCCACGCATCCGGGCAGCCAGCTGTGTCCTCTTCCCATTCAGATACTGTTTCCAATTTGTTCTCTCTATTGACTCTATCCCTGTTTGCAATTAGACGAACAAGCCTTCCCCTCGTTATCCGTCAGCACGGAGCGCCTGTCAGGGGCTGTAACCGCACCTGACGGAGGACTCTGACCAGTGTGTTCGTTTAGGGAGCAGAGCATGTTACTGCACCAAGAGGCACAGGGCGACGCGTAAGGGGAGTAGTGGAGTTTCTCCGAAACACGGGAGCAGAGAACACACAGGGAAAGACACTGCTCGGAAAACAGTTGATTGTGGCACAACGTCTTGCCATGATCAGTGATGTCATTCCTAACT
>NC_137508.1:22830000-22865000 GCF_041902795.1 Electrophorus electricus | reverse complement strand
ATCCAATGTTCAGTGTCCCATCCTCTGACCTGTTCCTGCTCATTTTATTTTTGATAAACGTCTGCGTGTGTTATCCCTAACAGTAACTAAGTAATAATGGTCTTTGTACGGGATGTAGTATGACACACCTGACCCAGTTTCTAGTGATGTACCTATTGGTTGCAGAACTACTTTTCTTCAGCTTTATCCAAGATATTCCTAAAGGAGAAACTTATTCCTATTCCTAAAGGAGAAAGACCTTTCCCGCACAGATGCTATTTCAAACATGTTTCCATCAATATCCATCTAATATCCATAATGCAAAATATTTATCTGTCCCCTGCCACTGAACTCTGTTGTTGCTCGGTGTCCTGTGTATGTATTTGTGTATATACTAGGCTGTGGTTTGTCTATGTCATCCTGATGAACACCCTAATATCAACGGATGACAGCCACCCAGAGGATGCTGGTTGCCTGCGTATCTGGCGAGCGAGCGAGCGCATCTGTGAAATTGCATCCCTGAAAGGCTCCAGTGTGCCCACCCTCACATGGCCATCAGGCGTGGATGTGCCTGTTAGGACAACGCTGGCAAGCTGGCTATCCATAAAGGCCTGTCAGCCGCACGCTGAGCTCATTCGCCTCCACGCCTCCTTCCCATTATCTGCAGGGTGACGAGCTGAGAGCCGAGCGCGCTGATCACGTGGCCAGCCACGGCTCTTTACTGTGTTGTGACCTTGCGTAAAGTCTGAAGACTGTGCTGATGCCCACTGTACAAACACCCCTATGATATCACAGCCAGTACTTAACACTAATGCGCACAGTCAGTGCTTAACACTAATGTCCACATTCAGTAATTAACCCTAATGTCCACAGTCTGTATGGAAAACTATTGTTCACAGTCAGTAGTTACCACAGTGAGTACTTAACACTAATGTCCACAATCTGTACTTAACACTACTGTCCACAGTCAGTGCTTCACACTAATGTCCACAGTCAGTACTGAGTGCTAATGTCCACAGACAGTAATGAACACTAATGTCCATAGTCAGTGCTTAACACTAGTGTTCATTACTGTCTGTGGACATTAGTGCTAATTACTGTCTGTAGACATTAATGTCCACAGTCAGTCCTTATGTCACTTCTACAGACTGGAGCGTCCCGCGTTTCCCAGGCAACCTAGTCACTTCCGGGTTTTCATAATTCTCTATGGTTCCTGATCTCCTCCCCTTTGTCTCCAGCTATTTCCAGTTTATCCCTGATTGTAGTCCCTACGTATCATGTTTGTCGGTCATTGTTTCTCATCGTTTCTGATTAGCTTTCATTTGTCCTCCTTCACTTATGTGTTGGTAATATGTATTTCATGGTTGGTGGTTAGTTCTCGTCAGTCTTAGTCTCGCTTTGTTTTGGTTAAAGTGTGTTTCTGCTTATTTCTCATTCGTTTCTGTCTTTCACTGTGTTTGTGGTAAGATCCCGTGTCACACCTCGCGCCTTGCTCCTATGTGTTTGTTCAGATCTCATTTCTACTCTTACTCTGTGTTTGCTGTCTATGCTGCCTTCCCCATTAATGTTTACTTGTTTGATTTCACTCTCTTTTCTTGTCTGGTATTCTCCCTGCATATTAGTTGTATTGACCATTTATTGTTCTCCGTGTTTATTTCCTTATTTGCATTTATCTCGCACACACCTTATTTACCCGTTATTGCTGTCTGCCTTTGATTCTGTTCAGTGATTGTTTGTTTGTTTATTTGTTTGTTATTAAACATAGTATTTATTTATTCTATTTGTCACGCTCGTTATGGCTTCCCTCGTTAGTTCCGTTTCAGGTAACATCCAAGACGCCGGTACTTCACACGTGTGTTCGCCCTCGCTCACCTCCTGCGTTACACCTTAATAATAATGTCCATTGTCAGTAATTAACATTAATGTCCACACTCTATACTTAATAGTAATGTCCATTGTCAGTAATTAACATTAATGTCCACACTCTATACTTAATAGTAATGTCCATTGTCAGTAATTAACATTAATGTCCACACTCTATACTTAATAGTAATGTCCATTGTCAGTAATTAACATTAATGTCCACACTCTATACTTAATAATAATGTCCATTGTCAGTAATTAACATTAATGTCCACACTCTATACTTAATAGTAATGTCCATTGTCAGTAATTAACATTAATGTCCACACTCTATACTTAATAGTAATGTCCATTGTCAGTAATTAACATTAATGTCCACACTCTATACTTAATAGTAATGTCCATTGTCAGTAATTAACATTAATGTCCACACTCTATACTTAATAGTAATGTCCATTGTCAGTAATTAACATTAATGTCCACACTCTATACTTAATAGTAATGTCCATTGTCAGTAATTAACATTAATGTCCACACTCTATACTTAATAGGAATGTCCACCTTCTCCCTTTTCTTGGACAATTGATGGAGAATTTAAGATAGACTTCATGACTTTTTCCAGTCAGATTTGTGGTGTCCCAGAATGTCTATTTCACTCTACATACAGAGGTTTGGGATATGATACCTGCTACTTTCACTGTTTAAGGCTTCAATACCAGTTTATCTCTGCTCCCGGGTCAGCGTTGTATTGAACTTTGAATGTAGTGGTTTTTAAGACTGAGTTTAGACATTGTTCCTCTCTGTCTCCCATCTTCCTGCAGCTGTGCGGTATGGGTAGACCCTTGCTCAGCTAGCAGAGTTAGCGGACACCCAGGAAATGTATCAGGGCTTGGTGGCAATAGTGAAAGCCTCATTATATTGCTGTTTTCAGCTTTCCACAACAAGGATCTCGTCACTTACGCTGTTTCATGCGAAAACTTCCCAGCCTTTGAGGATGAAAAGTCTCTGACCAATACTTCTCTGTCTTATGGTGTTTGCTGACATTTTTGTCGCATATGGCATTTTATTGTGTACGTGTGTATGTGTGTCTGTGTGTGTTTGATTAGAAGAGTCTCTGTGCACACGTGACAGTGTCGCCCGGGTGTCAGTGTGTGTCTGGGATCATTTGGAGAGCGTTCCCTGTGAAGTGAATCAATAAGATCGAAAGCCGCCCGTTTCCTTTGTCTCTGCCTGCGAGCGTGTCCCAGAGATCCACACAATGGCGGTGGACGTCATTCCTTGGAGTCATTACACCACAGACTTAAACATGAACACCCTAAATAATCAAACATGAAGACTTAGTAATACATTTCTGAATATGAAAGTTCTAGGCCATTAACAGACATACTAAAAACCTAAATAAAGGCTTTAAATAAGACCAGGACCCCAAACAGGTCCCCCGTTTGGAGAAAAGCCTCGAGGATCTGGTCAAGCCTCTGTATTGGTTGATCTCTAGCGTTGCTTACATCGGTGGGTTTTGCATTAAAAAACACTGATGCTATGCGTGAACAATGAGGGAGACGGTACCATCTCGCACGCTGATGAAATGTAGAGAAAGGGAGTTAATTATTGATATGTTCTCCATGGATAACATTTCAACTTCTGGAATGAGATCGTTAGGGTGACGAACCATAATGATAGCAGATGCAGCTGACTTCATTAGCCTTCAAATAAACTGAGATTGCTTTCCCTGAGCTCCCTGAGAAAACCTCCCCTCTTCCTTTATTCTCTGTTCCGGCGCGTTCGGTTATTTCTCGCCCTGTGAGGCTGCGCATAGTCGTTTGCATCATGGATGCTCGCTATCGTCTCTTCTGTGTCTCTTTCTCAGTGTGGAGATAAGAGGCTGTCTCAGGGTAAGTCACATTGTGTTGGAAGCGGTGGAGGAGGGAGAGATGGGGTGTTGGGGCAGGAGGATGGAGTAATCAAGGAAAAAAAAAAAAACTGTCCACTGACTCAGCCGCAGACAAGAGGCGCTTATTGTGGAGACATTGAACGAGGCTACACTTGTCATCTTTCTCGGTCCTTGTGGACTGATTAAGGACCGTCTCGCTTTCTCTCTCTCACTTTTTTCGTCTTTTTTTCCCTCTTTTCATTCACTCCTGGGGCGTGACGCTGAGCCACGCTGTGGTAAGACGCAGCTGTACTGCCCCGGCGCATCAATTAGGCCCTCATCCAAATGCGGGCTCGTGCAAGTATGCTACTATTACCCAAATGAGGCATCTGCACAACGGCGGTGAAAAGCAGGACAGACATCCTCCACCCACCCAAGCACGCTTGCATATGTTAGATTAGTGGCATCGTGGAGAGGTCTGAGAAGACGAGATGGATGGAGGAATGGGGGGGTGAGATCCTGCTGAAGTTAATTGGTGCACACAGGAATTGTGTTATTTATCTCACCCCGTTAACAAGGCTGCCAAGCAGTCAGTCGGCTGTATTATGGGCAGGGAGATATTGATAGGAGGGAAAGGGCCGGATCAATAGGGAAGAGCTGAAGCCCGCCAGCGCGGGCTTCTCGCTCTCTTCCGTGCGCTCTCTGTCTTGCGTTTGTCGGCTGTGGTGGGCGGCGGGAGAGAGAGGGATGTGGAAAAGCTCACGTCGGCACCCTTGTTAGACGACGTTCATGTTCACACTTACGCTGGACAGACTTTGGCATCCAGCAACGTGGCGCGCGCGGCGACGAACAGCGATTCCCTCCGAAGTCATAACCTAACGGCGGATCAAAGTATGCCGTAACGGATTTCCGATGGCACGTGATGAAGTGGCAGGGAAACAGCCCTCTCTTCACACTCTCAGCGGGAAAGGGGGGCTGGATAATTGCGCCTCGTGCCTCCCTCCCTGCTTCCGTGGCCCTCTCTGAGTGATCGCATGGTTGTGTGCTATTGCTGCCCACTGTCTGCAACGGCATCGACCTGCAGACGGATGAATGTGCTCAGGGTGAGGCCTTGTTTGCTTCTCACTCGCCTCGCTTCCTACAACCCCCCACCCCCCACTGCTATCACACGATCGACACTTTCCCCATCGAATGTGCAATTACTGTGTCACACGGGTCACCCGAGACGAGGAAGGCTGTCCAGAAATTCCCACTGGTGAAAGCCACAGAGACAACCCCACACCCGCCCCTTCCCGGCCCAGACAATAGAGCCCATGTTCTACAGTTCAGGTCTATAATTTCACATCTGTACAGTCAGGCATGTATGTTCGGCTCTGTATGTTCCAGACTCTCGATTCAGGCGTGTAGTTCAGGTCTGTACGTTCGCATCTTTATGTCCAGACCTGTGGGAGCAGGTCTGTACTTTCCGGTCTGTAGATTAAGGTCTATATAGAAAGGGCTAAAGGTTCAGGTATGTACATTCAGGTCTGTATGTCTGTGTAGGTTCAATTCGCTCTCCCGGATCCCATGCTATCGTTTGCTCAGAGCAGTGCCTTGCAACTGTAGCTCTGCAGAGTTCCTCCCAGATGATTGTTGCTAGCACCGAACTGATCTACGCTACAAGACAGACAGCTTTTTTTTATAAATTGCACAGGCATATGCGCCCTTGCACTCAAATGTGTTGTGTGCACAGGCTCATGGTGTTGTCTTAGCGATAGATAGTCTTTCAGTCGAAATTCCGATTTTGATTTAATGCTTTATTGCAGGTAACAACACAAAGAATGCAGATGAAAAACAAAACAGCTCGCTAATGATCGTTTTCAGATAGCAAACGCCCTAGTGCAGACCACAGATGAAAGAAGAAGTGGTCAACTCCTACACCAAACGTGGATTTGTGGAAGCAAGTGACATCTGTGCCTCTGCCAGCAGGTGTTAAACTGGCCCGAAACGAAATAACCTGCCAGTCCCAGTCGACAGTCAACATGAAAATGCCCATCCTCAAGCACAACAGGACTGCAAACTCCTCACCTATAGGGAATTCACTGGCAACAACTATATATAATCTTAGACAAGAGTCTAGACAACACTACTCTCTCTCTTCACTTGTATACTTACTGGATATATTAATGTTGTTTACAGTTTGACTTCATAGCTAATTCTGGCTTTTGGCGACTGCAGTTTAAATGTGAACGCATGCAATATCTGCCTAACCTGCTTAGCTGATGTCTATTTTCTTACTAAGGAAGGTGCAGTGCTGCTCTTTGCTAACAAACCGAAAGCGTTAGAACGAAGGAAAAGTCTCGGCTCCGGGGTCCGCGCTGCCCCAATTATCCCGGCCTCCCGTCGTCACGGAGACAGGCAGCTCTGCTGTCAGCCCTGCAGTCCCGATCTCGCGGTGAGCTGCGGCCGCACCGGAGACAAACGCGGGCCACGCGGGATGGCACGGTGGCCAGCAGTGCTCGAAAGCGCACTTAATCACCGGCTGCTGGCGACGTCACCACAAATTGTTTCCTGTGAAAGGGGAGCAGTGAGCCACTACTGCCATGGAGACCCTGTTTCATGTCAAGCGGGGTCACTGCTGCTCTGGTACTTGCAGGCTAAGATTTGCGTTATTTGACACCTTCTCCTGTTTTGAGGTCGTACGTCAGCAGCAGCGCGGTCTAGGTGCCGAAGAAATTACGTCTTCAGAGAAATCACAGCTCGTGCTCTCACACAGACACACACACACACACACACACACACACACACACACACATACACATACACACACACACACACACACGCACGCACACGCACACACACACACACGCGCACACAAAGTCAATACGTAAAGCAAGTTCCCGTCGGCGTGGTGAGTGTGTTTGCGTGGGTGATCTTTGTCTAGAACATGTTGTGTTAAATGTTGTGCTAATGGAAATGCTGTATGAGATAATGGGCCTACCTGCTGTAACTAGGATTACATCCACAACCAAAATCAACAAAGACAGATCTGCTCTCTTTAAGGTTAGGTTCAACTCAGTCACCTTTCCAATTAAACCAAAACTGGAGGAGTGAGAGATTTATTAGTTTAATATCCAAGAGTTAATTGTACAAAATACACAAATGCACACTAGAAAAAAAAATTACCTTTTCAATCGATATTTTAATGCCGTAATTATCAACCTGTTATCTCAGCATTAAACCTCAACATTAAAACCTGTATTCTCAAACTTTCTCTAGTCGTTGAAATAATGACTGTGAATAAACTGGGAACCCATATAACACTTTCAGATGTTATTATTAATACCTTGTTGAATGTTGGACAGTTTAATAAAGTATCATCTTTGAAAAGGCAGAGCAAATGGATGATTGTGTTTTAATATTAAAATAATCACCCGGAGAGCCGTGGTTTAATATCAGCTAGGCATATTAAACGCATAATTAAAAAGCTCGGAGTCCATCTCAAACCCAATCAATTAATGGTAAGTGCATGATAGTGCCCAAATGACTCCAGCCTTTGTGATGTAGCAGAGAATGAAGGCTGAATAGATGGCAATATTTAGCTATTTTGCATCACTGTTTAAAATTGATTACCAGCCAATAGCGGCAGCTGATTCCGGATTGATGTTTTATCATCGATTATTGGCCTGATCACATAATTACAGTTCATTTGTTAAGCAAATGTTTATTATATCTTGCTTTGTCTCATTGCTCATCTATACCAAGATGACCAATTAGTGGGTAAATTGTGCATGAAGGTGTAGAACAAGACGGCTTAGTAGACTACAGTCAGGGATTCGTGACGTGGCCTTCAGATCGATTTACGCGGAGAAGTGGGGAAGAGGAAAAGTCTGTCTGTCTTTTCCTTTTTGTAGAAATGCGTCCGCTGGCATCTGAAGGCTGTCTGTCAATTTTGTCAGTTTCAAATTCAATCAGTTTCAAATTCAATCAGTTGTTATCTTCACCTCCCTCACAACAGGGACATCTTAAAATCACAGTCGATAAAAAAGACTAGTAGCTATAAATTAAAACAACAAAAACCTCCAAAATGTTCTCAGAGGTACGGAACATCTCTGCACTTGCTGACTGCTGACTCCACTTGTCAGCTTTGCGCAGCCTGCGCTTTGACAACGATCTACGACGGACGTAATGATGCAGACCTCATAGGACAGCAATCAGCGCCAATACAGCTCAGTGCACAGGAAGTAACTTACATCTGCCTGCCTGTTTTAATGAGCCAATCAAAGTGCAGTTACTCATCATAAGCATTCAGTGGGAGGATCCTGACTCACTCTCTCTTTTTGCTCATTTTCATATGGACTTTCAAATAATGTCTCACAGAATGTAATGTTTTTTTATGTGTTTGTCCTGTGGTGAACATGGTGACTTGCTTGACTGGAGTACATCTTCAGTGCTGGAGTACACACACACACACACACACACACACACACACACACACACACACACACACACACACTGCTGGCTCTCTCACAATCCAGCCTTGGTGTGTACTCTCTTTATACATGGGGATTAAAATATAAAATAGTTATTTTTCCAGGTTTTTTCCATGTCTCAGGATTTGACCTTACACTTGAGCTTGTACTGGTGTTATGGTTTAATGCATGGCCAACCAGAGGAAAAATAAAAGCGTTACCCTAAGAGAGTCAGACATTTAAGGAGATTGTGGAGAAAATGCAATGAATCTCCTCAGAGCTAAAGTGGATCAGGGACCAACCCGGTGCAGGTCTGTCTGTGGTGTCGTTTGTCTTGAATCACCACCCCCCAGGTTTGGGGCGTCCCTGCGCTCCCTCCCGAGGTCCGGCTTCCACGTCGGTCTGCGCTGCCGAACGGAAGGACAGAGGTGGGGCAGAGAAGCGCACAGGGGGGCAGCGTCTAGGCTGGCCGGGCTGAGGCGGGTGCAGTTTGATGTTGGTCCAGAGCCCTCCTCGCAAGCGGAGTTTGCTGTGCTCGTCTCCATCTGTCCCTCTGGCACCGGATGCGTCACGCTCCTCCGACTGGCCTGTCTACGGCAGGGCTGCTGCTGCCCCACTGACACAGACAGTCGAGTTATTTTCAACACCCTCGACGCAGTATCAGCTCCAAACCAGAGCTAATCAGACCAGAACGGAGCTGGGTGAGATATCAGGGACCTTTGGTAAGAAGGACTGACGTGATCTGCGAGCCTTGGGGTGAAGATCAAACTTTCCTGCTGCTGTTTCCTGAACTTTGTGACTCGGCGGTGTGAAGCTGATGCGGGCCGACGTGCATGACGCTAGTAAAGTGATACATGGCAAAATCACGTGACCCACATTGTTCGCCGAGTTCTCAGTGGCTAGGCAGCAGGGTTTACGCAGATCAGCAGAGGTGAGATAAAACCAAGGAAAGATAAGCAAATCCCTGCTAATTCAATCCACGTGAGACTAACACCAGTATATTCCACGTGGCAGATGAAGCCTTGTCTTTTGGCTCACGTGTACCCCTGTTTCTATGAGCCTGCAAGTTTGATCTGAAGGTCCAGTTGCTAGCAGAGTGCGTGTAAATTCTGGCCTACACAAAACAGGCCCAATCTGTTACTCATCTTTTGCATACAAGGTGCCTCCAGATTTAATGGAGTGGAAAAGCCCAGACGGTGTGTTTCTGCAGTACAACTGGCTGTTCTGACTGGCTGTTATGACTGAATATATTCTGACTGGCTGTTCTGACTGGCTATTCTGATTGTCTTAGATTTCTGTTTGCTTTTGCACTGTTTGATATGATCATTCAGATATATAAGTGGCCAGTATTTCGCAAAGAATCAGTTGTTGGTATAAACCTTCCTGACGATTGGACTGCAGGCGAGAATAAAGCACACAAGGCCGCTGGAGGCAGGTGGAAAGGAAATCGCAAAGGAAATCAGTAAGCAGATGAAGACAGAGGAAGAGAACTTGATTAAACTAGAAAATAAATACCCAAAAAACAGGAAAGACAGAAGAAATCACACCTTTAATGGATTATTTGCTTTAAGAACCTTTTATTGAACTGAACACAAATGCTCTATGCATTTCACAGAATATACTTCCACAGAACAAAGGATGACTGGGATTGTATTTGGTTTTGGGGGGATTTTTTTATTTTATTTTGTTTTGTTTAACTCTGTGGGCAGGGTAACTGATTAAAAGTGTGACCTACTGCAGTAAACAGGAAAAAAAAGTTCAGTTACAGCATCTAATCCATTGGCTGTGGAGATCTGTACACATAAACTTGCTATTTGATAAACGAATTGATTTCATGCAAGTGCACTGGGAGTTAAACTTAACACCACAGCACCTCGACAGCATGGCATTTCAGTAGCTGCGGTTCTGCCTCTGAGTGCATTCACAGGCGAATGGCTCCTTGAGATTTTTGTTCAACTTCGGTTATCATGTTGTCACAATAATTCATTGCAAAAATAGCTCGGCTGTGTCTCTCCGATTTCACCATTAGCCCTGAAATCCCGAGCTAATGGGCTCTTGAGATGAGTATTCTTGAAGGGTTTTTCATTGGCTAGCAGGTTTCCAGGGGAAAATATCTTGGGGGGAAAAAACATCATCTCTGTGCTTGTACTGTTGATGATGAAAGGCACGTGTGACTGAGCTGAGGAAAAGTCTATGACTTTTCGGAGAAGTGTTTCCACCCCCACCCGCCAGTCTCCAGGGATGAGCGGGCGGCCGTGGTTTTGTTGAGCTGCAGCTCACGGCACGACCGCACCAGGTGTTCAGCGTTCATTATTGCTTTGTTCCTGTGTGCGGGCCTGCGTGGGGGTCGACCAAGAAACAGGAGACCCTGATTTGCCGCTCCGACATGCCCTAATAATGTTGATTTTTATATCATTGTGTTTGAAAGAATGAAGAGTTTGATGAAAGACTTGAGAATGACCTGATTAGTGAGTCAAATTCATTGTGTTTCAGCAGGAAAATTAAAGACACAAAGACTTTCAGTAGATTACAGTAGACTACAGTAGACTGTCAGTAGACTACAGTAGACTACAGTAAACTGTCAGTAGACTACAGTAGACTACAGTAGACTGTCAGTAGATTACAGTAGAATACAGTAGACTGTCAGTAGACTACAGTAAACTATCAGTAGACTACAGTAAACTACAGAAGACTGTCAGTAGATTACAGTAGACTACAGTAGACTGTCAGTAGACTACAGTAAACTGTCAGTAGACTACAGTAGACTACAGTAAACTGTCAGTAGATTACAGTAGACTACAGTAGACTGTCAGTAGACTACAGTAAACTGTCAGTAGACTGTCAGTAGACTACAGTAAACTGTCAGTAGACTACAGTAGACTACAGTAAACTGTCAGTAGATTACAGTACACTACAGTAGACTGTCAGTAGACTACAGTAAACTGTCAGTAGACTACAGTAGACTGTCAGAAGACTGTCAGTAGACTACAGCAGACTATAGAAGACTGTCAGTAGACTCCATTAGACTACAGTAAACTGTCAGTAGACTACAGTAGACTACAGTAAACTGTCAGTAGACTACAGTAGACTGTCGAAAGACTGTCAGTAGACTACATTATACTACAGTAGATGTCAGTAGACTACATTAGACTGCAGTAGATGTCAGTAGACTAGCGAAGACTGTCAGTAGCCTTAGTAGAGACAGGAACAGAGCCCGAGAATGCTGGATGTGGATATTGCTCTTTTGAACTAACAGAATATGCCATTTTTTTTAATGTGCAGTTCAGCTCCAAAGTACTCAGAAATGTCCCCTCCACTCCTGGCTTTTAATGAACCCAATGGGCAGCAGATATATTTTGTCATGGACTCTGTGCAACTGATAGTTGCAAGTGGGCAACTGTGTGGTTAAAATGGCATGGATGGTAAAAGCTCTGAGACAGGACCGGCTGCTCCAACCGTTTCACATCCTCTGCACAGGACGATGGCTGTAACACAGAATAAGGAGTCTGCAGAAGTGTTTGGGATCAATTTTTATTTGGATTTAACCACATGGAGAAGATTGAGACTGGTCACGGTGAATCTGTAATTGAGAAATGATATTCATCCATGCTCTTCTGGCTTTCTCGCTCGCTGAGCGCAACCTAACCGACGATCTCGCAAGGAGCAGCAAAAGATGAGCGTCGCAAATGCTTGCAGCGATGGTACGTGGGATGTGTTGCACTAAACTTTGGACTTCTCCACAGTCTGCAGCACATTAGAAACGACAGCTTAATCATCTTAATAGCACTTACACAAATCTTTCTGGACTCAGTGTACAATTTGACTATTTATAATTCAAATGCACATCACAGCACGCAGAACATGCCCTCAGATATAATAACAAAGGCAGGATATAAGACCTCCTGTCAGGATAATACTCACCCTCCTTCACTTAATCCAAAGACAGGCAGGAGGGTCCTGTAGGCCTCTTTTGTTTGTTGTTTATATTTTTAGCCGTGATGTCAGGTCTGGGGAAGTCCCTCCTCCCTGTCAGAGCAGCCCTTCCATGGCCCCGCCCCCCACCCCCCACCCCCTGCTGTCATATCAGCCCACAATAGCTGCTAGCAAAGAGGACCCTGTAACCCCCACCCACCCACCCACCCCCACTCCGCCAGAGAGTGTTCTGCGCACAGCCAGCACATCATCTCTGACTGCTTAATTACAAATGCGGGCCTCTTCCTTCGCCCTAAAAGCTGTTAATTGTGGTTTAACGGTCAAAACGCTTCCCAGGCTTTTGGCATCGGGTGTTTTTATAAAACCCTGGGACCAGAAGGCTTACGCTTTAATGTTCGCCTTTCCAGAGCCAGAGTGTGGGAGGCAGGCGTTCGACTATGGCAATCTCCCGAGCAATGGGTCCACATAAAGACGTGTTCGCTGCTGCGGATCTCTCGAGCGTTTAGGCGTTGGCACCGAGCGCGCTATGGGTTGAGACGTCCGCCATACAGCAAAGAAAAGGACCCGACTCCAGAGGCGTGACCCTCTCCCGTCTGCTGAGTGCGGGCCTGTTTGTGTTCTTTGCGTTCTTTGCATTTCAATCTGCTCATTCCTACACTTCCTACACCCCAGCCTAACACCGAATGACTAACCCCAGCTGTGAGCGACTGATGACCGCCTTCCATCTGTCATTCCAGCTCGCTGTCACCCCGCGTGTGTATTTACACTAGTACACGCCAAACAGACTACAGCTGATGAATGACACACACATACACTCTGCACCTCCACAGAAGACGGGAACTCTCCTGTGCTGTGTCTGTGCAGTAATCTAAAAACGGTGCAGGCTTCATATAATGAGTATGCTCCGTTCTGAGTCACTCCCACGTCTTCTTGAGCTCCTTTCTTCCATAAAATTGCCAGCATTAATATTAAGGTAATGATAAAGGTTCCTCCTGTTCTTTAGTTACCACATCAAAACTATTTCCCGTGTAGCAAAATATGTTAGCCCAGCACAGTGCCTCTCAAGATTAAGCCACAATGTGACAAAATAAAACGGTTTTATGTGTATAGTATCTCATTTCAAGACTGAACAATGACAGCCAATCAGAAAGCTCCCTCATGGCCCACCGATGACGCCATTTCAACACAATCTCTCAAAACATTGCTGAAATAAACCAACTACAGCCAACACATTGTAAGGAGTACAAGTGACGGATGGTCTGCGACACCCTCTGACGGCCTCCCGACGCCCTCCGACACTCTTCAACATCCTCCGACACTCTCTGACGTCCTGACGCCATCCGACAGCCCAAATGCTTTAAGGTTTAGTATTAAACAAATAGTATTTTGTTGGATTGTCATATATTGTTTTATGCATAAGTGTTCTGCCTGTGTAAATACACTTTATGTGTGTTTCCATATCAGTGTGCCTGTGAGTGTCTGACAGAGCAGCTTCTCGTGACCCGGTAAGGAGTGGTTCAGGAGACCCAAGCACGCCAAGGGTCACATATCACCATGTGGCAGATTGAGAGGAAACATGGTGGAGAGAAAGAAGGGAGGGAGAGGAAACACGTCTACAACACAACGCTGCACCAAGCATCCACAGGACCGGCACGAAACGAGACGGATAGAGCCGTGTGCTGCCAGCCTGGCGATGTGTGTAAATTCTCTCAGCGACTGGAGCAAACACTTCAGAGTAGAAAACAACAGTGACAGTGTATTAGGAAAAAGCCGCATCTGTCGGGATGCACACCTCAAGAGGATAGCTTTGATTACCGCCGTTACTTCTAGCAACCATGTCGTTCTCTACCAAAGAATACAAGCTTTAGCATCAGGCCGGGTTTCCCTCTCTCTCTCTCTCTCTCTCTCTCTCTCTCTCTCTCTCTCTCTCTCTCCCTCTTTTCCACCTTTCCATTCCTCTCTCTTTCGTTCTTCCTCTCTCACGCTTTCACTCCATACAGATGCAGAGGTAGGAACATATTAAACTGAAGCTCCTGCTGACTCCTGGCTAATTTAGCCCCGTGTCTACCGAGAATTATGAAGTGGTAGTGACAGGCTTTCCGCATGAAAGCCAGCTTCCACGGAGACGGCCGTCTCCGGAACATCCTGCCCTGGCCCCGACCCTCACCGCTGGGCACTGTCGTCGGGAGACCTGGGGAGTTGCCGGGAGATAATGGCATCATTAGAATGAGGCGAGCATGTTCTCCGGCGCCCTTGTTAAGGTTCTACCTGATGGCCAAGTGCAATAACAGCACAGCACTCTGGGGGATTTCCTTCACGGTGCAACTTCTGACACCAGCCAAGCCCCATGCCTCGGGGCCTGGCTAGGGTTGCCAACACTCAACAGACCAGCCAGAGAGAAGCAATTAGTCATCACATACTTCCTTTCTCATTTGGTCATGATTCATTTGTTAATTAAAACTGGGCGCATGCCGGGGACGGTTCTGCTTTTCTGTGTAGCTCATGGTCGAGTCATATGGATTGGATGGGCAGTCACGTGAGACATCAGGAATGAGGGATAATGGGTATAAGGTGCCACATCTTTGTTTGCACATGCTCTCTGAAACCTAGTAAATGACCCACCCTGAATGCAAGGGTCAGTAAGAGACTTCTCTGGTATATGCTTCACTGCAGAGGTAATTTTACTGCAGAGTACTGAGTAGCACAGCAAAACATATCATAACGTTGCAAATATAGTGCACCCCACTGAGCAAAGGAATTCAACATACAGATATATAACCTAAAGATAAATCCCATTTAAATTCTGCAGATACAATCACAATTCTCTAATTAAAAATGTCAAAGTACCATATAAAGGGTCATCTGTAACTTTAACGAATATAAACACACAGGTGTTTAATCTTAAGATGGATGTTTCTGTGATATGTTGTTCATATATCATAGGAGTCCTGTGTCATTAAAATCAAGAAACATAAAACTATCTGTTATACTCTATTTGACACAGCTCACTTAGACGCCACCACTCAGAGTGAAGAGTACCGGAGGAGTCAGAGCCTTCTGGTTAGAACCCTGTGATGTGGGAAAATTGCCTTTGGGCTGGCAGAGCTGAACAGACCGGTATTGATCACACAGTTAAGATGTCATATGTAGTGGGAATGTCCCCTGGGGCCCTCGGTAATGACTCTTTCTTTTTTTTTTCTCCTCACTTGTTTATTCATTGTTTAATACCCTGGGAGGGGGACATTGTGCATGTGCTTTGACAAGTGGCATAGGTTAGCAACACAATCGATGGAACGGCGGAACGGATTCTTGAGAGGCTCCTCACCTTCCCTCCATCTTTCTGTCTCTGAAGAAACGAAGTCACACGTAAGACAGTGGTGCAGGGGTATTGAGATCAAATCAAGCTTTTGCTCGGCGGTGGCTATTGATTAGACTCTTAGCTCAAAGATAACCACGGCTCTGGGCTATTAGGAGAATGTGAAAAACAGCTACTCTTTCGAAGGAAAGGCAGAAAACTAAAACAAAAACAAACAAACAAAAAAATGCATGAAGAATAGGTTGTGGTGCAGTTATTACTGGAGGGGAATATTTGTTACATGTCCTAGAAGTTACTCACGTCTCTGAAAATGAAAGAACTGACTATTATTTAAATGAAGGACCAGGTTAGAATATTGATGCTGTCACAGTTCCACGACTGAATGTAAAAATAAGGTCATTTGGTCTGACATCACCTGATGAAACAACAGTGGTCAAAGCGAGTGCGGACCAATTAAACCTTGATTTTCTGCACACATAGCTCACACTTCCAGACTCACACTGAGAATGTTAGAGTGGTCCTCCCTGACACACACTAAGAATTTTTTTCCCCCTCAAGCTGAAAAGGTAAAACTGTTGCTTTCACACTTTTTCAGTGACTGGAGGACTATGTTTGTCAAGTGCCACAAAGCCCATGCAAGAGGTTTCGTTTCAAGCACAGGGAAAGTGCACAACACTGTAAATTGCATAGTTGTAATGAACAGTGGGCATCTCCAGTGAGGTGGTTTTGGCTGAACGGTTCCTGTGATCTGTGTGCTCTGAACTTCTTCAAAGCCCAGTAGGTGGGTTAGCACTGTGTACGGTTTTAAAATGCTCGTCACTGAAGCGGTTAGCCTCTCTGCGTCTCTCACTGTCCATCCCTTTGTCTGTCTAATTGTCTTGCTTTTTGTCTAATATTCTGTAGTCTATTTAAAATGAATATTTTCTCTCTTTTTCTCTTTCTCAGTACCTCTTTCTCTGTTTCTCTCTGCCTACCTGCCTGTGCCTGATATCCTCTGTTGCCTGCTTAAAATCCCCCCACCCCCTGTCTGTCTCTCTCTGTCTCGCTCTCTGTCTCTCTCTGTCTCGCTCTCTGTCTCTCTCTGTCTCGCTGCAATAGTTCCCCCTCCCCTTTTAATCCAGCACCACTGTCTTGTCTAAACTCCACTTTGCATGGCGATCTGGGAAGTGTCTGAGTATTGGGGAGTTCTGTAATAAGAGTTTGTCTCCAGGGAGGCTGGCTAGCTTGCTTGTGCTTTAATGAGAGAGCCGCAGCTCCAGTTCATTATGGTTGCCTCTCACACTCTCCACCCACCCACCCCCACCCCAACCCCCATTCCAGCAGGAGAGGATGCAGGGCTGGTTTTATCAGGCTTTAACAACCAGAGGCAGTAGTCCTCAACGACAGGCCCGTCTCCAGAGCCTGTGACGCACGTGCACTCTCTCGCGCAACGCTGATGCACGAACACTTGAAGCAAATGTGCAGTTTGCAGGGAGAGATACATCAAAGTTGTGGCCTGTCAAGACGCGATAAATGTGCAGATGGTGTGACTTTGTTGAGTGTGTTCCTGACAGTCTGTCTGTGGATTATAATGACTTTAGGTGTAAGTCACTAAAGATCTATCATGATCTAAGTTATTAAAAAAAAAAAAAAACTTTGCAAGGGTTGTAAACTGTAATGTGTGATTTTGAGCAAAATTAACCTTTGATATAATTTTTGCAGATTATCAAAAAAAGCCTTGTGTCAAAACCTATTGGCATCACGATTGGACTGGTGCCTCTCACAGCGTCCATGTCTCACACACACACACACACACACACACACACACACACATATGCATATACCCACACACAAACATACACACAGACACACAGCACACACACATGCCCATACACACATACATGCATGCACCACACACACACACACACACACACACACACACGCACACACACACACACACACACACACACACACACACACACACACACACTTCCAGTCACTGCAAGAGAAGCTTCACTGCAACTGAATATTTCACATTTGGTTTACATAACCTCTCATCCCTGAGACTTTACGCTTGACTTTTGAGATTAGCCATGCAAATAAAGTTGGTCATTCACATCCAGATTGGTCTGGCATGGAACGTTTCATGGTTGTGTCAAAAATTCAAGCTTTAAGTTTAGTTCCTTCACTGAGGGAAGAAGGGGATATATTTCCTGGGACACGTTTCCTGTTACTGTGTTTGAACTGTGGTGGGAGACTCAGTGCTTAGGGCATGTCCAAAGACATGTTCAAGTGAAGGTAATACCACCAGCATATCCCCTCAGTATGTGTGTCCTCCCAGGCAAGATTGAGAGTCATTTTACTCCGGTGAGGAAGACGAAGGTGGTTGACCACACACGATGTCTCTCCATGACGTTGAACTTCCTGCGAAGTAGCGCAGGCTTCCTGCTGGCCTACTTAGCGGCTAACTGTATAGCAGAGGCCTGCTGGCATTGGGCTTTTTGTGTTCTCGCGCTTGCTCGGATGTGTATGACCGACTGCACCGCAAAAGCAAGAAAGCCTCAAAAATCAAAGTGCCTAGTGTGGACATATCAGACTGACGTGAGGATTAAAAGTACCAGGCGCAAGAGACAGACAAAGACAGAGCAGAGAAATAGGGAAAGGAAAAATTGTATTTTATTGGACTTTCGTGCCGATCGCGAGTCCTATAACACCCTGCCCGCTGTGCCGGGGATTGGAATTGCTTTCGGTGCCCAGCTGTTCAACCGTGCCACGTGATTTATGTTCTGGTCACAACCAGTTGACCCCCAACGCTGGCCTCTCCTGCCCCTTACACCTCCTGGCTACCCCATTCAGTCTCTCAGGGAGGGGGCGGAGAGGTAGGTGTTGAAGGGTGCAGGGAGGGAACTGGAATAGCGTGGGAGGGTGGGAATCGCGCAAGGAAGGGGTGGGAAGTTTGCGAGGGGGGGGGCAGAGAGAGTGGTTGCAGAACAGCTGCAGGGAGGGGGAAAGGAACAACTGCAGAACAGCGGAGGGAAGACCGAGGTTGTCGGCGTGGATGTGGCGTGCTGTGGGGATTAATGGCGTGTGGCGTGCTCCTGACCACCCACGTAGCCCGTCTGCTTGAATATTTATGAAAGAGAGCAGAGAAGGAGCGACGCACAGAGGCAGACAGGTGTCTCCTCATTTCCCCTCTAATGGAATGGGAGGCAGTGGAGCAGATCGGACAGCCACAGGTACCTGCACTTCGCTGAAGACAAGCAGACACTCACGTCTGATAATATGGGGCGCATGGAGGGATCTGGTTACAGTGTCCTGGGACCAGAAGCGTCTGGAACAAAAAAAATGGGGGAAGAAGAACATTTTCAGCAACGTGCTCAGAGCTCACGCCCCACATGCAGCTGCTCTGTTGCTAATTCAAACAGGAATTGAAAAAGTTCAAAAACCCCCTGAGTGCTCGACCATCCTAGTTTCCCCTGGAAGGAGCGCTAATAAGTGGAGTTAAATAAGGTTTTGAGCATACAGGGACAGACTGTGTCTATCTGTGGGTATATGTATAGGTATGTATGTGTGTATGTGTGTGTGTGTGTGTGTGTGTGTGTATGTGTGTTTATTTTGTGTGTGTTTGTGTGCATGCATGCGTGCGTTTGTGTTTGTGTGTTTGTGTGTTTATCTGTGTGAGTGTGTGTGTGTGTGTGTGTGTGTGTGTGTGTGCTGTGCCCTGTTGTTCAGAGCACCCAGCACACTTCAGGAATGAGAGCAGAGTGCTCTCTTTGGCAGGAGTGGAGGTAACCGGGGCAACGGCAACAGCATCTGGACAATGCAGTCTCCAGGGTCCATTGCCTGGCAACCCCCTCACTCATCGCTACAGTAACAGGCCTCCAGAGCAGCCAGGAATAATGGTGTCCCATGCAGATGGCCACAGAGACTCAGAGTCTTAAAAATAGCAAACAGGGCAGGACGTGTGTGTGTGTGTGTGTGTGTGTGTGTGTGTGTGTGTGTGTGTGTGTGTGTGTGTGTGTGTGAACCCTGGACAGCTTGAAACAGACCACAGGACCAGGACAGCTGTCAAAATCCAATATTGCACAAATGCCACAGGACTGCAAGCCTCTCCAGAGGGTCCTCTGTAATCCTACAGGCAGTTCTTAAAACAAATGCAGGCAGACAGCAAGACATTAAAGCACTTCTCTCTGGTGCCTCCTCTGGTGAGGTGGGCATCTGCACACACATCTGTCCATTTTCCACCATACTGCATATAAACGGGTGACAAATTAAAACACTCTCCCTGCTACTCTAATAGCACTAGTTCTAAGAAGAAAAAAATTACAGTGCCTTTCATGCTCACTAGGCAGTTCATCACAGGTATAAAAGTGTTTGTTAAATCTCTCTACTTAAGTATCATCTTAAATTTAGAGTGCAGTAAAAAAGCCTTGTTAAAAAGTAATTGGTATATTATGGCTTACATAAATTCCTGTGTCTGTGTGCCAAACTGCATACCGTTACTTGATAATAACTTTAGCCCATATTTAAATGTCTTGTGCAATCTGTGCTGGAGCTAGCCACCCAATCCTAAGCTTCGGGGAAACTCACATCACCGAGCTCCGCCCACCTAACTCACACAGCAGAGCTCCGCCCGCCTAACGTGGAGCCGGGTTTTTCCAGCACACGCAAGGTTTGCGGCAGGGAGCTTTCCTGGACACTGAATTTTCCTGGACAGTGAGCCCTCATTTTCTAAGTGGCCAGGACCTTCTGCCCACCTGGGCTGGAAACATGCGCACTGCTTGCCTGCTGTGCTGGGGACAAAATGGACCTTTCACTCACCCTTGACTCTTATGGGAAAAGCTCAAGATTTGCTCTGATGGCTGTACCCTGGTACACTCCTGATGTAATGTGTTGTGCATGTAGAAATGTGTCTTTTTAAAACAAAAAGTAGACATTACGGCCAATTGTCTGTCGGTGTGCGACCTATCACGGAACACGGAGTCTGAGTCCAGTTTCTGCTTGGCTGAGTAATGATCGTCTCTCCTAATCCGTCTCTCTGGATGGTCTTATTATTTTCCGACGGGGAATGACATTTAAAAAGTCTTACTGAGGCTGAACCCAGTTCAGTGGTAGGTGAGACAAGCATGACTCCTAAGTAATGTATCTTATCCAAAGTGTTGAGATTCATAGCAACAGGAGAGCTGGCGCAGCTTTACACTGGTGTTAAGAGAACACACACGCGCACACACACGCACACACACACACGCACACATGCACACACAAGCACACACACAGAGGAAATTTCCAGCCAGCAGGGTAACGGAAGGAGCATTAATAACCACAGTGGTAAACCAGCCGTGAAAGTGTGGTCAGAACCAGCCGTGAAAGTGTGGTCAGATCCCTTGCACATGTTTCGTAAAAGCCTTTAATGATGATGACGGTGATGAAGAAGCAACAGCCATTTCAGCCATGCTCGGACTGGGCCATGCATCACAGAGGGAGAGACGGTGGGGACAGAGTGAAACTTTGCACACTGGAGGGGCCTGGCAGGTCTGTTCCAGAGAAGAGGATGCTGGGTCATTACCCCTGAAAGAACATGGCTGTGGATCACAGTTCCCTATGTCTTCTGTACAAACCAGCCTCATAGTCTCAGAGCGCCTCATTCAACACACGGGAATGTCCATGTCGAGTGCTTGAGATAAGGCAGCTGTGTCCCTGATCCTATAAGACACATAATATGTCAATCAAGTGCCTATTTGGTGTTTCATTTAACATTGTTATTACTAGTAAGCCTTCAAGGGCCTCATGCCTGTCTAAAAGCATTTAGTGCACTGGTTTCTCTGTGGAACTTGTCCTGACACAACAGCAGCTTAAATACACAAATGACTTCAAGATTAGTCACCAGACGTGGCCTCGTTTTTTGTCTCCTGTGTGAGGGTGAGTCCTGTACTGAGACAGTGGACACGTACTGGTTCATTACACTCGCCTCCCCTCATTTCTTCAGTTGCCCTTCCAAGCATGCCCTGAAACGACGGCCATCTGCCCGTTCTGTTTTCTTTTACACGTGTTGACACAAAGCATCATATACGCCGCTCCAGGCTTCTAATGAGCAAGCCAAAGTGACAGTGGGATGGGAAACCTCCCTCAGAGCAAGAGGAAGAAACCTTGAGAGGAACCACAGCTCAGAAGAGGAATCCATCTCCTCTGGTCCACACAGGAGGGCAAATTTCCAACGCTTAATGAAGAAAATTGATTTTGCTTTCAACTATAGTTCACTATAAGAGTGTGTATAAGAGTAGCACATATAAGCATTAAAAAAATGACTAACAAATTTTGGTGAGAGGTATTCAGATTATTTAAGCGAACCATTAGGTAGGTCTAGTCAGAGTCCGTACAGGGAACATCTAAGCACAGTCTTGCAGGAGGAGCAATGGATGTACTGATGGGCTATTTATTACAGTTGCCACGACACACAGACGGCAGCTTTAATCTCATCAGTAAAGAATGTGGCACATGCAGATGAGCCAATCAGGTACAGCTGGAGGGTCCGTGGTGGTCAGGCTGGTCTGAAGGACATGCAGATGAGCCAATCAGGTACAGCTGGCCAGACTGGCCTGGAGGGCAGACAAGCAGGAACAAGTAGGGTGGAGCTTGTATCAGCATCAAATGAGAGAACATTAATCATACATGATTAATAAGTAATTAATAAGAGTAATTAATATTAATTAATAATGAGTAACATTCTAACCACTGCAGTATCTGCAGTGCACCTGAATAATTCATTCAAGGGCTGTAAGATACTGTTGGGTACAGAGCTGGAATGTGAAAAATCTTCGCATTTAAAAGAGAGGCGGGGTCAGGGGTGTGTCAGGGGAGGGGTCAAGGGTGGAGCCACAAACTCAGAAGGAAGTTTGTGCTTAGGCAGTGGTAGCTCAGTTGTTAAGGTACTTGACTTGTAATTGGAAGGTTATTGCTTCAAGCCCCACCACTGCCAATTTGCTGCTGATGGGCCACTGAGCAAGACCCTTAACCCTCAATATGCTCAAGTTGTACTCAGTCATAATTGTAAGTTGCTTTGGGCAAAAGTGTCAGCTAAATTCTGCAAATGAGACACGGGTGGGCTTTGCATTTTCACTAATATCCTATTGTGTGTCACCTTAGATATTACATTGGCTCAGTCTGCGTAGCTGTTATGGAGTTATTTTGTCTATGGTCCTATGATATCCCAATAGGGACACTGTACTTTATGAAATACAACAGTGCTGAGCACCTCATTGCGCTAATTCCTGGACGTTAGCATTAGCTTTAGCACTAAGTTAGAATTAAGAATAAGAATTCTGCACTTTTCTACAGTCTCGCTGCTGTAGGCCTAGCCGAGGACAGAAAAGTTCAGGGTGAGTGAGCAGAGAGAGCATCCTGTAGTGCCACTCAGTGACCTAACACAGCGGAACGGGATAGCCGTACACTCACAGCCCTGCTGGGATTCCAAACATGAGCTCAGCTATTCATGGCTCTTCTCGTTTTTACTAAAACTACTTGAATGTAATTTTTACATCACCACTGTATGAAATATTAGAACCAATTAAGATACTAATTTGATGTGTAATTAAGTGTAACAAAGACAGGTTTCCCTGCTTGTAGTTTATGTGATTTGAATCTGGATCTTGCTCTTGCTTTATATGCTTTAGCCGTCGAGAAGGGGACGTGATTTGAACGAGCATCATTTGTGGTCGCAGGTGCAAGCTGTGATGGTGATGTCTTGTCTGTCGGGTCTGCGTGTGAGCTATCTCTGAGCCGCGTGTCGTGGTGGCACTTGTAAAGTGTGCGGTCTCCAGTGCTTTCTGTTATTCGTCTGACGCTCGATACACCGGTCCCATTTAAATAAGTTCGCCTGTTGAAGTCTGCAAGTTAATGAAACAAATAAAGCATTTGCTTCCCAAAACACACACACACATACACACATGATTTTTCTTCCTTCCCACATCTATCCAATTCCACTTCATCTCTGTCATGCCATTAAACACCTGGACTAGGGCCTGGGGCTGGAGAGGGTAGCAGTTCTCTTCCTGGTTTGCCTTCTGCTCTGATCGATATTGATGACTATCTGCCAAGCACACTGCCTCTCCACCTCCAGGAAAATCACAATGAGCTATGCAACTCATAGATTACTGGTCACTGCATCAAGGTGATATATTGCTTGGCCTGTGAGTGTGTGTGTGGGTGTGCGTAGGGGGGGGGGTGCGCATTTGGGTGTGTTGTTGTGTATGGATGTGGGTTGTTGTGTGGAGTGTGTGTGTGTGTGTGTGTGATTGGGTGTGTGCATATTTGGGTGTGTAGTTGTGTGTGGACGTGGGTCATTTTGTGTGTGTGTGTGTGTGTGTGTGTGCGCGCATTTGGGTGTGTATGGACGTGGGTTGTTGAGTGTGTGTGACTGGCTGTGTGCATATTTGGGTGTGTAGTTGTGTGTGGTTGTGGGTCGTTTGTGTGTGTGTGCGCATTTGGGTGTGTGGGTGGGTGGGTTGTTGTGTGGGCATTTGGGTGTGTTGGTGTGCATGGACGTGGGTTGTTGTGTTGAGTGTGTGACTGGGCATGTGCGTATTTGGGTTTGTATTTGTGTGTGTGTGTGTGTGTGTTTGTGTATATAGGCAAAAGTATACCACACAGACATTTTTATTCTTGCTCCTAACAGCCTGCCCACTTGAATTTTTGCCTATCTCTGTACCCACGTCTTTTTCTTCTGTCATTACCACTAATATTTCCAGAACTTTCATGTTTCTGTATCCACTGCATTTCCCGGTCACTGAGAAGGCGTTGCTGGATAGCGTACTGCACACACATTCTCTTACTCTGTTCTCATCCCAGCCACACATGATCAAACCGAAGCAAATCTCTTCACTTTTCACTGAATCTCTTCTCTCTGTCTTGCCCAGCATCAGGCCTGGCCAGTGTCTCTGTTCCCAGACATCCGCACACTTCCTCTACCCCCCAAGGCTCTGCCTCCACCTTCTAGTGAGAATGGATGGTCATACGTCAGCAGTACAGAGTTACTACTGCCTGTCCAATTTAAACAGTTCACTGTAAACCACTGGGTCCGGCTTTAATGTGATTGAAGCATCCCCAATCGAACACATGCTACGTAAGAAGTGTACTATCTGAACATGTCTGAGTGTTTCAGTCTCAAAGCATTGGTTAAGCCATTGCTAATGATCCACTGGGAATTTATTTATAAAATGATTAGCCTTTGTATAAAATAATTACACATCAGTCACAGCAGGAGTTAAAGTGTTCAACAGTCGCAACTTTGACAATTTAGCTTAGTAAGCAGGAGCTGTGAATAAATTCTCTCATTTTTCATGAATAGGTAGGCCTTAAAGGAATAGCTCAATGAAAAAAAAAAACACATTTAGATCATTTCATACTTATCTCAAGTTTGAGAGAATTTACAAAAACAAGGTTTGACTTATCATTTTCTTCCTTAATATTGCCCTGGAGCTATGAGGCTATTATTGCTAATATTGATAGTAAAGCCTTCATCTCCACCGAGTACCAGGAGACGAACTACATGAGAGAGTTGTCATTGAGTTTCACCATTAGCAAACGTCAAACTTACACCAGACTATGTTAAGAAACTTTTTATGTACGTTCTAAAAAATTACTCAGAGAATAATCATATTCTCATCCTGCTCACAACTATCTGTTCTGAACTGAGATATTTTTGGTGTCACTCAGTCACAGAGTACAGCTGAGCAGATCCATTAAAATGCACTGCATTTGTACTCTGACTGTATTTATGTAACTCTTCGTGAGTACAGAGCTTTATGGAAAATGTACAGATCGGTTTACAGAGCTGAAGACTATGGATGCATCATACATAATTATCACGCAAATTAGGATGCCAGGATCCAGCACCACCCAAGAATAAAAGCTTTTTGTAGTCACTTTTGAAAATATGTACCCTAAAGCAAGACAAAAAAGATTTTTCTCCTCTGTAAGGAGAGACTAGAAAATATTCCGGTATAGAGAATCCGGGTTTCAGCTATTTTCCCATTCAAAACCAGACTTGAGTTCACCTTCGCTGGTACTAGATCTGTAATCTGATCATTCCACTTTGTAAGAAGTCCAACAGTTCTAAAGATGGTAACTGTCCCATAAAAAGCATTTTTTTCCACATTGTGAACACTTCTAAAATGGAGAACAAAGCTTAATTGCTGATGTGCTTTGATGAATGTCCCAATCATGTCACGCTTTAGTTGTAATTGCTCTGGGATACTTTATTGTACCCAATACTGCTAGTAATTAAGTTGCTGAAGAAGCAGTATATAAGTTTAAGAGACAGAAATGCTAAGTGCGGATGTCCATTACCCTGGTGCACTACTGGGAACCTTGGGATATATTGGAATTTTCTTTTTTCCTAGTACAGATTTTTCGACGCAATTAACATAATTACATTTCTTGGATTCTTTTCAGCGAAACCGAAGCATTAAATTCGGGGTTTAATTATGTTTTTTTAATGCTTTAAAGAAAAGAAAAGGACAAGCTTTGGTAGCGCTGGATTCGCATGGTGCAACTCCCCTCCATGGGGGTGAATGAGAGCAGTGGGTCTCTTCTTGGGGACTCTGGCTGTGAGTCTGTGGGAAGGCACAGTTCCATCCTGCAGCTTCCACATGCGACTGTGCTTGGCACTTAATTTGCCAGATCACAAGATCGACGGTGCCTTTGTTCTTTGTCTCCCAGCTTTCGGGGGGTTGTTTTTTGGTTTTTTTTTGTTTAGTCATTATGTTCCACAAAAATAAATAAATAAATAAATGAATCTCTCAGGATTATCTTCACCTTCACTGAGGAAAATCTACCTTTGTCGAACGTCACGTACGGCGTCTTACATAACGACGAGAGGAAGAGACCCTGCCTCGGGCTGAAAACATCTTCAGTATACCAGGCCGGGTGCCTTTCAGTCTCTGTTTTGTTTCGCAAAGTGCACATTCCTTCCCGGGAGCGTAAGCCAGTTTATTAAAGATACCAACAATTAGACCCAAGTATGTTTGGAATGGCAGCTAGTGGTAGGCCAGACACCCTTGCTGCATGACTAATCTTTCCATCAAGCTACTGCTTGTCAATATCAGACATCACTACAGGATGCAAAAAATCCCTTTCTGATTCACTTTGTGCAAAGTGGGTCCATTTTGTGTTTGCATTGCACCTGAAACATAATTTCATGTACTGATTTTCAGTGGGCACCATTGAATGGGGCCCATACACTATGGTAGCTCTCAGCTGAAGAAGCTCTCAGCAACACAAAAGCTTTCTTTTAGTTATAATAAAACATGTCCATGCACTCATACACAGGGCCTCGCTCAGTATCTCACTGGATTTCTAATTGGAATTTTCGGAATATCAGCTAATATTTACAATTTCTTCTGCGTGCTTACTGCACTGTTGTTGCTGGTTTTGGTTTTATTTTGGGTTTGTTTGTTTTTTCATTCTTTGCATTTTGGAAAATCTTTATTTGCATAGTTTTCCAAAGTGCTGATTTTCCCTTGACGTCTTATGAACTGAAGGTTTGCTTTTAGTAAAAACGCTGCCTTTTAGTTTATGACTTCTGCAGTGGTTTAAAGGGAAGCTTCAGCTAATGGACTCTATGGAGCACTATTTATATGAAATGACTTGGTTTAACAATCCCCCCCCAGCCCCAACGTAAACTTTCAGGCTTGTTTCACCAATGCAATAAACACGGAAAACAGAATGGAACAGCCATTGCCCTCATGGGAAACGCTGATGCAGATATTATTCCTAGACAATCTATACTTTGTCCTGTGTTTTCTAGAAGCGGTTGTCCAAACAGTACGTGGCCTCGATAATTCTGCTCCTGAAAATAAGCCAAAACAAGCAGAGTCAGGGAGCACAGCCCAGACCACATTCATCGTCTTCATTTCCTTAACACCCCTCTGTTTGTTTAATCAAAGAATCCTATTGGTGCAGACTCAAGGGGGCTTGTTTCCTAAAATCTGTGATTTTGTTTTTTATTCTAGGCGGATGGCCATTCCAACAACAGCCGAATTGGAATCTTCTAAGGACTGTATTGATGTTGTCAAGCCGGTATCCAGACAACACCCTGTACAGACCTCACATGTCAATCACCACCCTCAGCCACTCCCCCAATCCCAATCACTATTATTAATCATCACACACACACACACACCTGTGCCCTATTTTTCTTCCTTTCCTTTAAAGCCCACAGGTGCCACGGTTCAGTGTTTCGCACTGAATGCCCTAGTCTACATCGAGACTGAGCAGATCTGGTCTTCTTTACTAACAGGCTGTCTTTGTCCTCTTCAATTTTGTAAACCGTGTCTGAATAGACATTTTGTATTTTATTCCGCATGC
The DNA here is from genome assembly GCF_041902795.1 of Electrophorus electricus. Taxonomy (NCBI): domain Eukaryota; kingdom Metazoa; phylum Chordata; class Actinopteri; order Gymnotiformes; family Gymnotidae; genus Electrophorus; species Electrophorus electricus. The sequence continues at coordinate 22,837,246 of NC_137508.1, read as the reverse complement.
GTGTCTTGCTCCTGCTTTGTCAAAATGTCACAGATGTAAAGTTGGCGAGGCTGATTTGGACAGTAAGTAAAAAAGATTAAAGATAATAACTGCAAAAGCAAAAAGAAATTCAAATTATAAAAACCGTACAACATTTATACGTTTATGATGGGCAGGGCTACTGTGTCATCCAGAGAACATGGGCTAAAAATCTAAAAAGTCTAAAAATTCTTTATTTAGCATCAGCAGTGGTACCTGGCTTTAATGTCAGGTGTGGTACCTAGTTTTAATATCAGGTTTTGTAGCTAGCTTTAATGTCAGCTCTGAGTAACAGGCCAAGCGACGATCCATTATCACCAAAGCAATGGACCAGTTTGGCAATGGTTAATATTCAAATTAGTTATTTTCTTCTAGTGTATAAAATGATAAGTAGAGATGGGATTTAGTGCCTTCTTCTGCATTTAGTGCACGGAACTAGTGAGAAGCGATGTATTCCGACTGTATCAAAAATCCCAAACCAGACTGTTTCACTCTTCACGTGTGAAATTATTGATATTACAGTGTACTCTGATTTCCTCAGTGGAACTATCCAGTTCTGTTTACTGTTAAATATACAATAATCTTATTTTTATTATTATTATTATTATTATTCCACTATAGCAGGTGGTGTTTCTTGTGAAACAATAGCTACAGAGAGTATAACACCGAAGCTTTCAGGTACTGGAAGTAGCATTAATAGGAACATGGTGGGCTAATAATACTAGCAAAATAAGAAGTGCAGACAAGCTTGTTAACCCTCCACCAGAACTCAGCACTGCAGCCAAGTGCTCTACAGAGTCAAGAAATTTAAGTTTTGAAAATGTACCAAAACAGATATGCACACCCTCTGTCATGCATTACCAAACACACACACACACACACACACACAAACACACACACACACACACACACACACACACACACACACACACACACACACACACACACACACACACACACACACACACACACACACACACACACACACATGCATGGTGCATGCATCTGAATCTGCCACTAACTCTGCTGAGACACATCCTGGGGAATGATGTGGATGCACACTATACCTTCTGACTCCAGCCTTTCCTCACCTTCAGAATTCAATAATCAATATCATCTTTTTATTGTGGTGGGTTCTAGGAATTTCTCCCATTCGTTCGGTGTAGTGAGAAAATGTCTTAGTTGCAAATATTGGAAGACGTCTGCCCTAGGGAGATTGAATTCACAATTGAACTGTTCGAATGTCTTAAGAGCACCTTGTTTGATATCTGATGCAATTCAAATAAAACTGTGTTGCTAAATCCTGTATCTAAGTTGTGGGGTAGAAAGGTATTCATATATTGAATGTTCGTTTGCGAACTTATATGCTGATTGTATTTTTTATTTATTTTAATTTTTTTTAAGTAGTTGCAGTCCATATTCTCGTTCCTTTTTTCGGGGGGGGGGGGGGGGGGTGTAGGGTCTTTGGTAACATGCCTCTTTTGTTATAAATCTTCATCTGTGCAATAATATCATGAGGTAGGAAGTTTAAGATCCCCCACCTGGCTTAGACAGCTGTAATGTTTAAAGTCTAATTCTTAGGCATTTTCTTTGCCATATGAATGAAGAAATCAATTTATCCAAACTGACTTCAACAAGTAACATCTGTAATAAATAAATATGTCGGGGCAAGACATGCACTTTTCATTTTGATGGGAATTATGTGTACATTAAATAAAAATAAACTGCATGTTGGGTTTAGTATTTTAATAGTATACATTAATAATTGAAAATGTTAGTATTAGCCAAAAAATAAGCTTTTTCAGCCAACACTGTTTGCTGATAAAGTCCTTAGACAATTATAGTTAATAATATAATGGTATAAGCACACACACACACACACACACACACACACACACAAACACAGAAAATCTTAGTGCTTTAGATACCCCCCCCCCCCCAGGGTTGTTGCTATGACTACTGGATTACAGTGTTGCTCTCAGTCAATTGGAATATAAATTACAGGTTCAGTGCCATTCTGGCCTAACACTTCCTGCAGTGCGCTGAACCTCATTCGATAGGTGAACAGGGCGAGCACTTGTGATCAAACGTGCACAGGGCTAAATAATTGGGGAGTGTGAGGGGGGACGTTTCCTTTTTCCCTCTAGGTGCAGGTCTGCTGAGGCAAAGCAACGGTCCTGCGCACACGGAGGGAGGGAGAAAGGGTGGTGCCGTCCATTGGCCATTCGGTGCAGCAATCGTGGAAAGATATGGCCAGTATCTCTGGAGAAATAAAACGATCACTTGTGGTTTAACGCTGAACGATCACTTGCCTCCTTTCAGAGGCAGCATGCTTTGAAAATGCCGGTCGGCAGTTCAGGACTGAGATCAAATAAAAAATGAACTTTATGATGACTGTCAGTGGTAGCCTCACTTTAAAGATGCTATATGGTGTTTAAGGTATGTCGGATGAGATTGATAGGTACTGTAAAACTGGACCCAAACTTGTATACAGAACGACTCAGACAGGTGAGCAGACAGCTTGCGTCCTTGCAAGGCAATGTAATATCCAAAATAATGAGGTGGCCCCTCTCTGCTCCTGGCGTCTAGCTGTCCACCTGGCCATATGATTTGCTCACAACCCCTCGCCTACACCGAGGACACAATTCGCCTTCTATCACTCGGATTTAAGGGATAAAAGAAGCCAATTCCTGGAAAAGATGAGGACCATGAGGAAACGTCTTGCACAGTGTTGCTTCAGCCAAGGAAAAAACTGGATTTAAACACCTCACGCTTGTGGCACATGGTGGCATAACAACTACAGCAACAAGAACTACAACTACAACTACAACAACAAGAAAAACTCCAAAAAGACTTTTTTGATTCCTTGATTCCAAAAATGGTTTATTGATTCCTTGTTTTCTTTGATTACAGCCGGCCATGAAACAGCCCGTGTGTGGTGCGGTCTGTAATCCAGAGGAATCATCTCGGATCCGGATCAGGACTCCAGAGGCACCAGGGGCTCATGGCTTGTTTGAAATAGCCAGCTCTCCTTAAATAAAACATCTCCACTTTAATCTTTCTTCTCCCAGCGCTGACGTTTAGCAGAAGCCCGGTGGAGGGTTAACTTCTCCAGGTTTAATATTGCCTTCATCCCCATTAAAATGACAAGTAAGAGCACAGGACAGGGCAGGGAGAAGCTTGCGGGAGCCCCTTGTGCAACCTTAATTCCCCCTTTATTGGGAGGCTTAACCTGCCTTACTCCAGACAACCCCCCCCCCCCCCCCCCGCTCGTGTCATTAGCCGGCTAAATCACCCGATCTGCTCTCAGAGCCTAATCAGATAATTGGTTGGAGGAGAAAGGCGCTCAAAGGCGACGCTTTCCCCATTCGTCCTCCAGGAGAACGCCGGGAGATGAGGAACGCTGACGGGATGAGCGTTTGACCTCCGGCATCGTCCGTTTTTAGCGTTCCGCGTGGCTCCGTTTGCCTTATATTCTCTCCCATCAGCAGCGGCAGAGAGTGGAAGAGAGGCGAATGTGAGTTCGGTGATCTGTTGGCCTTGCGCGCGGCTGACACATCCTGATATGGCGCAACGGTGCACGGGGAAGGTTCTGGAAACTAGTGCTGACGAGGTGTCAGCCAGGAAAGAACGGAGGGGAGGAAGAACGGGGAAGTAAATGAGACAGACTGGCAGTACTTGTCTGTGCTTCTGTCAAGGGCCGTTCCCAGCTATGCTAAACGGGGTGCATATATTAACTGTCACTCACACACACACCGGTGTCTCTTCAGCACTACAGTGTGGTGAGAAGGTTTTGACACGTTATAGTGTATAGCTGATAATTACCTGTTGTATAAGGAGGGGGCAGATGAGGTCTTCCTTCACTCTTTTAATCGCCCTGGGCTAAACAGTTCTCCCTGCCAGGAATGAAGCATGCTGAGAGTAGAGCATTAGTGTAAAAAAAAATAAACAGCTGTTTCTTGTCATCTCAGATTATGGTCTATGGCTGTGCATTTCACAGTTGATCTTGATTGCTTACATATTGTTATTGAGCACTGGCACAGTTCGCAGACACTCTGGTTGCTTTTACCTATGTTGTTGGTGCAAAACTGTAAACATTTTCTGGACTGTACTGTCATTACAAACTTCTTACACACGTTTTACCGAACACTACACACAACATAGATCTCAAAGCACATCCGTCACATTTGGCAGACTCCAATGAATAGAGAAAATGCATAAAGACTTTAACCTCATTCTACAAGCCGTGCTGCCAAACCCCACATCGCTTAGTGCCGGTGATCACGGCACTGTTTCATTTCCCACTGGACAAAATGAATCTGCGAAAGCACCCTTTGAAAATTATAAAATACATTCATGATTGGACAGATGCAGCCCTCATTCGACTATGAAATGTCAAACATAACAAATCCCAGTCTTGTCAGTGAGCTGTGTGCAATTCACAGTCACGGTGCCATAGTGATTCATTGAGCGGCAAGCGGAATACTACATATAATAGCCATTTGTAGTACCAGAGAATGAAAACAAGCACCGCACATGCTACAATGATTTCATGTAAACTTCATCATAGCATGATAAGGACGCTCAGAATGTACCCTCAGACTGTACTGTTCAGACTCGGTATAAATGTTTCACTTTTTAGATACTACTGCCCCATTCTGGTGGTCAGAGCCCAATTTTCACATCAAAACTGGAGACTGAAATAATCAACACGCTAAGAGAATACCAGGCCATTACACTTGATGAGTGATTCAGAGAGCTATAGTGCAAGATGACATAACATCACCTCCATGAGCGTCTCAACCACAGGCAGAGTTATAAAGAGGCACACAATATCAGTGAAACAACAGTACAGAGTTCCTTTAGAAAACTAATGAAAAAGTGAAGGAGCTGAGACTCTTATGTATAAAGGTAAATCCAGACATATCATTTTAATATTTGTGAATATGCTTTCAGACCAAGAATACACAATGAAAAGTTTCACTTTATTAGAGGCTCCATCTAGTAGCATGTTGGACCTCCTTTGGCCTTCAGAACTGCAACAATTCATCGTGGCATAGATTCACTAGGTGTTGAATTCATTCTGCAGGAATATTGGCCCATACGGACAGGACAGCTTCTCGCAGTTGCTGCAAATTAGATGGAGGTACTGACATGCTCTGGACAGCCCGTTCTACCTGTCCCTAGAAATGCTCTATAGGATTAGGATTGGGGGCCTGTGAAGGCCTGGGAAGCAAGCAAAACTCCCTGTAATGTTCCTGGAACCCATCCATGACTATACGGCCCTGGCGGCACGGCACGTTGTCCTGCTGAAGGCGTCCTCCTGCCGCGGGGTAAACAGCTGACATGAAGGGATGAACTTGGCCACAATGCTTAAGTGAGCCCTACCGTGCAAACGTCCATCCACTATCGGAGGAGCCAGGGTGTGCCAAGAAAGCGTTTACACTATTTCTGCCCTTCCACCTGTATGAACTGTTAATCCCTGACGGGAAGGGCTCATTGATTCATTCTGCTTGTGCCAAATTTTCCCATCAGCATGGAGCAGCAAAAATCCAGATTTATCTGACAAGGCAATGTTTTTCCATGGCTTAGTGATCCAAACTCTGTCTGCACTCTTTTGCCCAATGGAGTCTTGTTTTTCTGTTCACCCTAGACAGCAGTGGCACTTGAATTGGTTGCCTGCTCTTACAATCAACCCTTGCTAAGGAACGATGGGTTCTGCATTTGGACATGTTAGTTGGAACACCAGCATTGCACTCAGCTGCAGTTTGCTTGACTGCGCATCGCCTGTTCGTCAATTGCTGAAACCCTCCTCTGACCCCTTTCATCAACGAGTTGTTTACATCCACATGATTCTATTTCATTAGGTGTCATTCTTGATACACTCTCGACTCCATTGCACGAGAAACCCCCCACAAGGCTGGCTGCTTCTGGAACACTGGCCCTAGCTAGTATAGCACCGATGACCAGGCCCCAGTAAAAGTCGCTCAGATCACTTCATTTTCCCATTGAGATGATGGCTTACAATTATGACTGAGTTCAATTTGAGCAATTGAGAGTTAAGGGCCTTGCTCAGGGGCCCAACAGTGTAAACTTGGCAATGGTGGGGTTTGAACTAGCAACTTTTCAATTATAAGTCAAGTACCTTAACCACTGAGCTACCATTCTAACCTGGACTCATACTGAAACTGAAACTGATCCATGGAAAACTTGTTCACCTTTAATGCTGCACTCCAGGGTCAGGTGTCTAATTTCCATACAGCAGAACTCCAAACCTGAAAGGGCACATGTCTCTAATAAAGTGGCCATTCAGTGTATGTGCACTGTCATTGTATTGATGTTGTATTGGACTGTTTTATTTTATTTGTGTGCTTTGCAGAGACTGATGGAGACAGAGGTGTGTGAGATCCCACACACATTTGACTTTGTGGATGAGGCAGCATTCAGTGTGACCAAACTCAGAAGTCATGGCAGGAACATCACAGGTCAATGAGTCACGGAAGATGTGCCAGGCCAATGTAGGGCAACATCAGCAGAGTGTGCTGATGTCTCAGAGAATGGTGCCATCCACCATGTTCCAACCACCGTCTGAGGATGAAAGAGGAGACCTCACTTTCCAAAACCACGTGCTAATTTGGAACAATGTCAGGTTTCACCAATTTAATCTTGTCAAGGACTGGTTTGATGCCCAGCCATGGTTGTGAGTGGAGATCCTACCTGTGTATTCACCATTCCTCGACACTACTGAGGAATTCTTCTCAGCGTGGAGGTGAATGCATCATTACTTAAGGATGTTAATGCTGACTGCAGAAGGTGGCTGCAGCATACAAGAAGGTTTTTCCCTCAGTCCTGGGAGGCGAAGCATCAAGTGTGATGTCGGTGAAGTGTTGTGGCCAATCATAGAGGAGCGATGAGCTGTACCATGATAAGTGTAAACATTTACACACCTGCATCTCTATTCTAATTTTTTTTTTTTTTTTTTCAAAAGATGATGCTTCTTTTGGTTTTCATTACTACTGCCAGACATATATTGGAATTTGTATGTGGTTATTATGGTCAGCAACACTATGTAGTCAGTTCAATTCTAATATATGTATTTAGCATTTATGATATCAGTATTTGCATGATAAAAGAATTCACTCCATTTGGTGACAGTGTTGTGGTTGTAAGCTACTTTTGTGTAAGCTACTCTGGATAAGAGCGTCTGCCAAATGGCGTATATATATAT
>NC_137508.1:22812500-22825000 GCF_041902795.1 Electrophorus electricus | reverse complement strand
AATGCATATGATACATGTTGTATGTTGAAATTACTGGCACTATCCAGCCCTGGCAGGAAATGAACACGGAAATCCAGGCCGTTGAACAGACGATGGTGACGGTAAGTTCATCTTAAAGCCTCAAGTTATGCTGTGGATTTAGGAAGTTTCTCCAACCGTTGCTCCAAATCTCAGCTTTACACAGTGAAGAGAGATACATACAGAAGTTGGTTAAGAGTCGTGTCCAAGTGGCAGATGAACCTGTTATTCATGTTATTTCAGCAACAGACCCAATGCAGAACTGACACCACAGGGGCTAAAAAAGCCGAGCTAGTCATCTCTGACCCTGTGATTGTCATCGCGAGACAAAGTGGAATGACAAAAGTGTAAAAATGAACAGAAATCGATGGGAGAATGAAAAAATAAAAAAAAGCATGACATCACTTCACTCTGGCGTTTGCAGCACTCTAATTAGAGCTGACAGCAATGAGCGGCTGACATTTGAAGGCATTGCAATAAGTCTGTGTGGCCAGGTTCAGCTCAGACGTAATTACAATGAGTGTGTGTGTGTGTGTGTGTGTGTGTGTGTGTGTGTGTGTGTGCGTGTGTGCGTGTGTGTGTGTGTGTGTGTGTGTGTGTGTGTGTGTGTGCGTGTGTTCAGCACCTCCTGAAAGGACATTTTATGCAAGCAACTTGAAAGAGCAACTTTTAAATGATTCAAATTGTCAGTAAAGTGTTTTATCTTTCTTGATTATGAGAGTTAAAGATAATTAATTTCTCATTACCTTACCACAAAATCAGTATTGCAGCATTGGCCTTTGCAGTAGCTACGTCTTCTTCCACCATACACTGGTTTTTATAGTTTTTTATCCTTTAATGATTGCAATTTTGGAGAGCAATGCATCATGGGATTTGCTCAGTAATGACCAGAGCCTAATTTTCCCAAAGCTTGCTAGGGTAGAGAAAATGGGGTTTTGTTGTATCCTCTCTGTCTCTGGCTTTAACAAGTGCTCCAGATACATATTGCCCCAAACCTTCTCTCACAATCAGACAATATACAATTAATTTAGACATAGATACAGTCATGAAGAAAGTGTAAAGTGCCTGTATTTCTCACAACTGTCACCGAACACTTGCCTCCAGCGAATCACATGGTTTGGCCAGCCATGTGTAGTGGGAGGATCTGTTTATGGCCACACCTGCACACCTGAACCTTGTTTGTCTATATGTATTTAAATCTGTGTCAAGGTGTGCAGAGTGTTGGTCATTGTTGACGTAACGTAGTAAATGTTTTGGTGTATTGTTCTCTTTGTCAATATTAATCGTATTAGCGTTTACTGTCCGTGTTTAATGTTAACCGTTTCTTGTTTGGATGAATCATGTGTGATTCTTGCTACCGCTGGTAGTGTTTTATGTTTAAATGTTAATAAATGTTCACTCCAGACAATGGAGTCTGTGCATTCTGCCCCTTGCCCTGGGGCACTCAGGCCACCCCGCGTTACAACAACATGTCAAGCTACGCCCGTTCAGGCGTTCCCACTGCTCAAAGCACGCCCCACTCAAAAATTACACATTGCATTGTTGGAAATGGTTGCTGCATCTGAAAGCAATGATGTGTGTGATTTTCTGACTGACTTTTTCTTACACATCAAATGCATCGTGCTGGTGAGAGGGTGCGACTTTCTGTAATTCTTCTCATTATTAGCGTCACCGAGGGTGGAGCTGAAGCCCAGGTCTCCAGCTACAGACTGAGACACCTGGGTGGAGAGAGAAGGTGTGGTGGTGGTAGGTAGGCCTGAGAAAAGATTTGCTTTGAACTGCTATTCTGTTTGAGATTAATAAATGTGTTAATAAAAGGGGTGTGTGTTGCTGAGTGTATCACGGTGTGTGTTATTGAACACATCTGGGTTTGTGTTCCTGCGATTATCTGGGTGTGTGTTCCTGAGCATATCTAGGTGTGTGCTGCTGAACACATTTGGGTGTGTATTGCTGAACATATCTGGGTGTGTGTTGCTAAGAGTATTGGGGTGTGTCCTGTGTTGGTTTTTCTATTCTGAAAAACCAACTTTAAAAACTATAAAGTCTATACAGTTTTAATATCTAGGGCCCAACCATTTGTCTTTCATATTGTTTTATTCCTTTTTCTGCAACAAAGCCCTCCCCATGTGACTCTGATGCTCCTCTCCTCTCCTCTCCTCTCCTCCCCTCTCCCCTCCGCTCTTCTCCTGTCCCCTCCTCTCCCCTCCACTCCTCTTCTCTCCTCTCCTCTCCTCTCCCCTCCCCTCCTCTCCTCTCCTCTCCTCTCCTCTCTTCTCCTTGCCACCTCCTCTTTGCTCTGCTCTGTGTGAGTATTCCATTAATTAGTGTAAAATAGACGTACGGTATAGTGCAATGATAGTTGCTACTTAAGATATGCAATGATACTCTACAGCATGTACGTACAGAGCATTCATTAATGCATCGTTACTTTGGTTATTATTGTTAGTGTAATTAATGGTTACGTTACACTGTAACACTGGTAATGTAATATGGTAATATGGTTCTGCTTATATTTCCCAGTGCAACCTATGAGCAAATGGCTTCTCTTTTTTGCAATGCAGATTAACATTGGGCAAATGTAAAAGTGAATTTGCATTTCATGTGACATTTTAAAAGATGTAAAAAAAAACTGGGACTAAACTGAAAACAAAACAGAAAACCAGTGAGAAAAGAAAAAGTTGTGGTCCGTGTTCTGTCAGCAGACCAGAAGGGAGGTGTGGGTAATTTCATTAGATGCTGTGTCGCCAAAAGCATCAGGTACAAATATTGATGTGCTGATATGAACTTGCACTTGTCTGTCTGATTGGCTGAGTGGGTGAAACTCAGTGGAGTGGTTCATTACACTCTCTGGTCCTCAGCTGTACTCTGTAATCACTCCAGTAATAAGGCTAACAGAGGAACGTACATGCCTTGAGTTTACCCTGGTGGAAGTCATTAAGCCACTCTCTAAACAAAATCTGTGTGTGTGTGTGTGTGTGTGTGTGTGTGTGTGTGTGTGTGTGTGTGTGTGTGTGTGTGTTTGTCTTCATTTCTGAGCTGATGGCAGTAGCCAACGGACAGACTCCAAACATCTGTCCGCATTTTGATGCGTCTGTCCCAGTTGTGTGTGGTTTTGCCCTATCTTGCCGCTGTGACTCATGGGCACTCTGGGTTTTATTGTGGGCTTTATAGGAAGGCTTGGTCTCTTTGACTGACAGGGAGGGAGGGTCTGGAGGAGGAGCTTTCAACTAATCAGTTGTCCACTCCTCTTCCTGTAAAGTTCTTTACCCTCGCCCCCTGCCCCTCTCTCTCTCTCTCTCTCTCTCTCTCTCTCTCTCTCTCTCTCTCTCTCTCTCTCTCTCTCTCTCTCTCACACACACACACACACACACACACACATTTTCAATATATATTCTGCCATACAAGCAGTTGAGCAGGTGCAGCTCATTTGAAAAAATCTTATAATAAGTAATAATACTAGTTATAGTAATATTTGTAGTACTACTAATTCTACCAATAATTCTAACAATAATAAGGCTAATAATAATAATTTATTACTCATGCTGAGTATGTCAGGAATATATGTTTGTATTTTTTTCCTTAGTACTTTAACAGATATTTGCAGCTGGTCCTTCCATGGTGAATCTTTGTTATTAGTTATTAACTGAGTTGTGCACCTGTGCCGTGGTGTCCACTGGCCTCGCAGCTGCCGGTGAGGGGCTGAGTAATAGGGTATGGGGTTAGCCTGTGGGTCTGAGCGCAGCCGCTTGTTTTCCTGGGGAGGCAGTCAGCCTCGCTGACCTTCTCTAATGAGAACACGAGACAGGGTGGGAGATAAGATGGAGCCAAGCTGTGGGACTGAGATTGGAAAAGCACTCACCCCATAAAGCAGTCCAAGCCTCGGAAGTGTGCCCAGTGACCCACAACGCGCCACACTCGGCGACACAAAAGGAGCCCTTATTGAATTACAGCACAGAACAGTTAGAAAAGGGAGTGGGAAATTTGTTCTTAACACACTTTTCTTAAATCACACAAGACTGTTTAAATAAATGACATTCATATGCTATTTTCATCTCTTTGTACTGAGTACTTTTACAGGAAGAAAGTGGGCCCAAAGAAAACCAGCATACTGAACACCTCTGTGTTCATACTGAACAACTTGGTAGTGGAAGCAGAAGCTTCGCTGTTTCAGCGAGGTCGCTGTTGCTCCTATAGGTCTCCGCACGGGTTTCGTGTGCATTCAGGGTCTATATTTGTGCAGATAACGCTGGTCCTTCACGAACATGAAACAAAATGATGGCGAACAATATCTGCTAATGGATGACTAGACAATGAACAGACCCTGTTCTTTACAAAAAGAATAAAAAGTTACTATGGGATTAAAAATAATCAGAAATATTCCTGTAACCAGAGCCACTGTAGACAGAGGTAAACACAAGAACAGTATTTGATGGCAACATTGCGTTAGATTGTTTCAAATTAAATTGCCTCTCTCACCTTTAGAATCCATAAACATAGTGTATCCCTCTCTCGTCTATCCTCTGCTCTTTCACAGTTGCAGTTTAATTAAATTTACAGCCGTGTGTGTGCCACGTTCTTCTCCAAGTCCAGACTGTCTCAAAGGACCCACCGTTGGAATCAGCATAAGACCAGGCAGAGCAGACCTCTCTTTGTCTGTGGCTGTTCCTTCAAGCCCAGGTGCTGAACCACTGAATGCAAACGCAAAGGTGGAAGGTTTTGCATTTGGCAGTTTAGTTATTTTATTTTTTTACATTTTGATTCAGTTTCATTAAAAACATGCAACATCTGCATGCGCTCCTTGATGGGGAGGAACGCTATGAACCCGAGGAGACGTCTTCAGCAGCAACACTCTAAATGCTACGGATTAAATTAGCTAACATCGGCTAGCTAATGCTGCATTACAGTTGTATAACTGAATAAAGAATAACTGATATTTTAAAGTTAATTTTCAATAGTCAGTGCCAGGTAAAGTCTTTACTGTAACAGGTGCATCTATTAGTGTAAAAATGATGCATAAATACTGTTTTTACGGCAATACACCTGGTGGTAATATTCAGGACTGTGAAGAATAATATATCAAGACTGTGTTTTTCGTTTCAGTGACTTGAATGAAACACTGGGAGATTGAGACACTGGGAAACCTCGAAACTCCAAAAGAAATCCCCAAAGTGATTATGAGTTGTCCTGGAATTATTTTGAGGAAGATCTGCCTCGCTTGTTTTCTAGATATCACGGTGATATTGTGTGTGATCTGGATGGTGTGATGAGCAGCAGATGTACTTCTCTTCCTCGTGTGGGATGGATCTGGCTTGTGTCACTGCTTAGTTCATCATTAACATTGCTCCCAACCAGTGGCGATTCAAGTCTGTTGGGGCCCTAGGCAAAAATTCACAGGGCCCCCTTAGGAAATTCAGGTATCGTATTGTTATGGCAAACTTTGCCACTGCTGTAGTTTAAAGTTTGTCAGCCCTCGGGGGCCCCCCCACTGACCTAGAGCCCCAAGCAGTTGCCTGCCTTGACTGTTGACAAGCAGCATCTCCGTTCCCAAATGTATATTTTACTGTTAGAGAATATAATCCTTTACTTTAAAGACCTATATATGCCAATTTAGCTTAATATAGGACTCAGTAAATCAGGTTCTAATTATAGCCTCTTATTAATAAGGGCGAACCTGAGAGTAATCAGATGCTCCCTTCTCGACTCATCGTCACCTACGTGATTGGTTCGCCATATGGCTTTGTTTGTTGTTTGCTCTGTTTTGGTGTGTTGGGTGCTTCTGCTTTGCATCCCAGTTTCCACATATCGCTTGTTAACCACATAACTCGTCAGACCCATTCCTCGTTTCTTTATCTATTTGAGTCTGTATAAATATTCCTGGGTTGCGCTCCTTAGTTGGTCATTGTCTGAAACCGTTAGAGACCGTATTGTGTGGTAATTGTGCGCATTTTTGTGTCTGTACCATGTTTATGTCTCTGATTCCCGTCTGTACTTTCGTTTTCATTAAAAGTCTATGCCGCTAATAGTTTACAGCTAACGCCACATTACATTGCTGAAGCAAGATCTATAAAAATAGTGTATTTCTTTAATGAATGTACATGCTGTATATGCTGGCGAAAATAGAGCTGTTGTAGGCTGTAATTATAGTTAAAGCAACTTAGCCTGCACTCATTTGAACAACTAACAATGCTTAAATGTTACATTCATTTTTTCATTTAATGTTAGATTCAGTGAATTTTGGTTTAATAATGCAAATCATATGTTAAGAATATTGCATGTATACATGAAAAATAAATCCATTTCAGTACCTAGAAGTGTACAGGGTGATTTTGAAGAAGTGTTTTTGAAGTCATCATACTGCTTTCAACAGAAAAAGGCAGAACAAAACAAACAACAATACAGTATGTCCTCTCATCAGTACCAGCTGTGATTACACACAGCTTCACATAGCGGCCAGCCCGGTTATTCATTCTAGATTCCACATCATCGCGTGCTTTTTTCAGGGGTCATAAAGTAGAAACCTCCCTCTGAACCAACCCACTGATACCTCACAAAGGTGTCGGCACTGTGGTCTCACATCCCTGCCCAGCAGCCCCCCGAGCTCATTTTTAAAGCAGCCACATACAAAAAAAAAACCTCTTTAGGCATAAACCCACACTGGCCTCCCTGGTGACTAAGACCGTAGCCAGCCCACCTGGTTAATGCGTGCCCGGTGCCGCCATTTCCACACGGGCTTTACGTACTACACAACGGCTCACGCTGCATTAATTACTTGTATTTACCCACTGTGCTGCGCTGCTGCACAGTCAGTCACAAAATATAAACACACAGCGCACAAGAGGAGAAATTGAAGCATATGGATCGCCTGTTCAGGCCTTTATTCAGCTGAAGATGAAGACTTTCATAAAACGATAGAGATCTTTGTCAAATAATTTCACTTGCCCAAAAAGAAGGAATGTAATCCATCTTGATGACAAATGTTTTGGATGAGAACAAGGAGACACTGACGTCTGTCCATAAGGTAACGATTGGTTTAGATATTTGGACATATAATTTAATAGAAATTGACAATAGTTTTCTTGACAAAGAAAAAAAACAGATTACACAGTCAAGACAAAAGATAGATTATAGAAATTCATGGTTATGGCACCTTTTACTGCTATATTTTTGAAATCTTATTTACCAGAAAGAAAAAAAAACGCTGGGGAAATTAACAAGATTTTAAAGTTTTAAATGATTTAAAGGTCAAAGGTTACTCTATGAAGGTTGCTCCTTCATTGCCTCTTTGGTCAAGTAATAATCCAGATTCGACTAGTTACAGAATCTCTGTCAATATCCTTTCTCCTTTTATGCATAAAGGCTTTAATACAAGCCGTACATTGTTATCATAATGATTTAAAGTGCAGATGTTGTGAAGGATGTTTTGGTTTTTCTTATTTTTTCATTTTACAGTCCTGGATCCTCGCGAGCTCTTTGGTGCCCTCTGGTGAGCTGTTCTAGCCGTGTCTGGGCTTTGGGTCAGGCCCTGATGCGTTCTCCCTGGAAAGTGACATCTTTTAAATGAATTGAGAGTGAAAGTGGCTCACCTCTTTCTGCAGCAGCTACTCCAGCGCAGGCCTTTCGGCTCTGCCGCACATCCCTTGCGACCTTTTCACTACGCGGCGTTGACCTTTGAGCTGTAGAGGAGACGTGTTAACACCTGGCCCCTGGTCCAGGTCTCTCATTAAGGCATGCACAGCCGTCTCCACAGAGACAAAGCAAAAAGGCTACCCTTTGCGTCGGCAATTAGAAAGTAACCAATACACCCACAACTGTGTGTGTGAAATCAGTGTGTGTGTGCTTTTGTATGAGTGCATGTGTTTTTGTGTGTTCCTGTCTGTGTGTGTGTCTCTGTTTGTGCGTGTGTGTGTGTGTGTGTGTGTGTGTGTGTATTTGTGTGTATGGTTCAGTAAGTGTGTGTGTGTGTGTTTATGTATGTGCGTGTATGCTTCTGTGTGTGTGTGCGTGTGAGCCTCTGTGCGTGCTTGTATGCATGTGTGCATGCTTACATGTGCGTGCGGCTCATCTTTGTGCTGCATCTTTGGTAATCGCAGGTTTTCCAACCATGATGTGAAAATGTCTGACTGCGAAAGCTGTGTCTGTGCCCCACCCTCCCCTCCGTGATGACTGCCCCGATAGCCGTGACATATCCGCTTTTAAACGTGTGGCAAAGATCACCTCCCAGGCGGGAGATGCGCTCACAGACATCTCTCAAATCTCTTTCACCCATGACGAGGGCCAGGCTCACAGTCTCCTGCTCCAAATCCTCCCGTCCGGCTCCTCTGTTTCCCGGCGAGGAGAGGGCACGTTTGTTATCACCCCTTCCAGCTCACGGCGGTGGCCCTGTGGCATTTATGTGTGTGTGGGGCGGGGAAAGTGCGGAAGAACGAGACGATGCTATCATACCGTGCGCTATTGGTATGCTAGCCCCCCCACCCACCATCCCACCCTCAAAGAAAGAAAAAGAAAAAAAAAACTGATGATACAACCCTCCACCCATTCAGGTTATACAAGTCCTGACTGAAATGCTACATACATTATTTATGGATTTGATTCAAGTATCAAACAAAGCCTGTCTGGTTGCATCCTCTGTGCCAGTTTAAATGCAGTGGTTTGTTGCTCAGTGGACAGAGATGGGGAAAGTTATAAAATGTTTTTGTTCTGCACAGCTTGGCAGTTCACCTGACATAATAGCCCAGTGTGGTAAATGCCTGTACCATCTTGGAGAGTTAATCTTACCCAGGAGGAAGGCAGCTTTCTACAGACAGGATGGATAGTTGGTTTGTCCAAAAACATTTTAGGAAACCCTTCAGAATATGGTTCCCTAGTTGTCCCACTAGCAGCAGAGTCAAGCACAGGTTAGCTAAACAAGGAAACCATAACTTTAAAGGGAACATGGCGAGATGTACAAAAACAGAGCACCAAGAGTGAGATACAAGGCAGGCAAAGAGTGGAAACCAGAAGGTCAAACAATCAGGCACTAATACAGAAAGAAACAAGGAGATCAAATAACCAGACACTAATACAGAAAGAAACCAGGAGGTCAAACAACCAGACACTAATCCAGAAAGAAACCAGAAGGTCAAACAACCAGACACTAATACAGAAAGAAACCAGGAGATCAAATAACCAGGCACTAATACAAAAAGAAACCAGGAGATCAAATAACCAGGCACTAATACAGAAAGAAACCAGGAGGTCAAACAACCAGACACTAATCCAGAAAGACACTAAGAGATCAAACAACCAGGCACTAATACAGAAAGAAACCAGGAGATCAAATAACCAGGCACTAATACATAAAGAAACCAGGAGGTCAAATAACCAGACACTAATCCAGAAAGACACCAAGAGATCAAACAACCAGGCACTAATCTAGAAAGACACCAAGAGATCAAATAACCAGGCACTAATCCAGAAAGATACCAAGAGATCAAACAACCAGGCACTGATCTTGAATAAGTAAATCAGAAAACAGGCTGGACAGTACATAGCCAATCATTAAACAGGACCACCTCCGAGAGCGGCTCAGAACCACTGCTTGTTCACAGTCCTTGATGTCTGTCAGCACAGGTGTGACAGTATTAACCCAGTAATGAAGGAGTAGTAACATGAATGGCCATAGTAACTTCTAGAAACTAATATTGCATAATATTGCTTCTCTATTAATGAACAAACATGAGAAAGAATTAAATATTCCTCTATCAAGGATTTTACACAGTAGCAGGCAGGTGTTTACTTATTTGAAAAGTTAGCATCTAATAAGTCAATCAGAAAAAAACATGTAGATTTAACTGTATTGTTAACACATTACATGTCTTGTTACGCATAAGTGAAGTAACTGGGATTTTTTAAGGTTATCGAACATGATGTGATGTTACAAGCTGTACATCAAGATAAAGAAGTCAAACTAATTCAACAGCTGCTATTACCATTAGTTCTGTCTGCCTATCGCAGATATCAGCATTGCTTTATTACTACAGTCGGTTACCTTTTTAATACATGTAAAATGTATAATACATGAAAACAGCTTTTTCAGAAAGAGCGGGATCAGTATGAACAGAGGAAACTCGGGTTAACAATGAAAATTGTTGAAACATCTTTATAATCACAGTTTATAATCACATCTTATAATCACATTTTACAATCACATCTTATAATCACAGCTTTATAATCACACCTTATAATCACAGTTTATAATCACATTTTATAATCACAGCTTTTTAATCAGAGATTTATAATCACGTCTTATAATCGCATTTTATAACATCTTTAAAATCACATCTCATAATCACAGTTTATAATCACATCTTTATAATCACAGCTTATAATCACAGTTTATAATCACATTTTAAAATCGCAGCTTTATAATCATGGCTTATAATCACATTTTATAATCACAGTTTATAATAACATCTTATAATCACAGGTTATAATCACATCTTATAATCACATCTTATAATCACAGCCCTTTATATTTCACAAACATTTTAATGTCCTCAAATGTAAATGGCCATTAGGCTGTGAAGGAACAAGGATTTGGGTCCCCACAGGTTCTAGGTATTAACCAGGTAAATCTAAGGGACAAACTCCAAAATACTAGTTAATTATTTTGGTAACAAGATGGTAATTACCACGACAGTATAATTTAATTACCCAAAAATGTCTAGTAGGTTCTAAGTGTATAAGTGTTTAGTATAAACTTCAAAGAACTGTGCAATTATTTCCAGTAATATGATGGTATCAAGTAAGCCTAATCAAATTATACTGAAATGTCTGGCAGGTCTCACATAATAAGTATGTAACACAAACTCCGAAGAACCTTCTGGTTCAGGTTCAGTACAGGTGAGGGGGAGAGAGAAGAAGGGAAAAAGACAGAGGAGGAGAGAGAGAAAGAGAGAGAGGAGGAGAGAGAGACAGAGAGAGAGGAGGAGAGAGAGACAGAGAGAGAGGAGGAGAGGGAGAAAGAGAGAGTTGGTTTGTCGTGATTAGTGGGCTGTGAAGAATCTGTTTCCAAAAAGTGTCTCACTGGAAACATAGGCTTATTAAGAGAGTTGAAAAAGTCTGAATGAGCAACACTGCCCTTATCGGAAAGGACAATTAGCATCCGCCTTTACAAAAAAAAACTTTACAGACCCAGAACATTCAGCACACACACACACACACACACGCACACACACGGGGGGGAGAGTTAATGGTGCAGACGTACTGGTGGGGATGGGACTGGAGACAGCTGTGGAACATGGGAAATTAAGTATTTGGGAATGATTCTGGGTGACACAACAAGACAACTTTAAAAAATGGGAAGCGGTTTTAGAGACAGTACAGTCATTCGGAAACAGTGGTGCTGAATCCTACCTCACACGTCCCATGGATGAGAAGTCTAGTGATTAATTTGGAATCCTCATTGTGGCACTGTTTACCAGTCCTCTAGTCTAAACATTATTTCTTTCATTTCTAGGCTGGGCTACATTTCACAGAGTGTTTTGTATCTAGCTAGGGATCAAAAGAAATAGGCTCTGTTTAATTTAGCTTGGGGGAAGAGGACTTTCTGAGCGCAATTTCCTGAAAAGGTTTTCACTTGGCTCAGAACAGTTGCCATGGAGGTCGCATTTTGTATTAAGCTGGTAGCTCCATACTCCTGGGGACACGTCGCCCAGTAGAGTCATGTGACCTGGTCGCCTGGGGACAGGTTGTTGTTTCCTTTGCATATGCATGTGTCGGGGGTCGCCAGATGTGGTTAAGCAGACCTCTGGCACCTTTCTGCACGGAGTCTTCAAAGAGCAAGCTGTTGACCGTTCCGCTGTGTGAGGACAGGGTGGAGTCTCACGGAGACGCTCCGGACGGATGAGCGGGGTGCCTGACGGAGACGGCCGGGCGGCCCATGCGGCGAAGCCGTTTGAAAGGTCATCGATCGCAGAGAAGAGAACTTCCAAGATGAAAGAAGCCCTGTTAGAGAGCACATGTCAGTCCTTATGTAATGGACAGAGATGTACAGCATTTCATGGGGAGAATGGTAAGGCACAGAGGGTGAGGAGTCAATCCTTCCGAGGGGGGGTCTGTTTATCTCCCCAGGACAGGGACAGAAGGGGGCGGGCCATGTAGAGATTGTTTTCTCTTTTTATTTTAGAAAAATGACAATTTATCATATTAGAGAGCAGATTGTGGAAACAGATCAAATCTGTTTTAATTGTCAGCTTATTGTTGGAATATTGTTGGAATTTAAACCTTATAGTTCAGCAGGGTTGAGGTGTGGGGTTTACAATGGAGCATGTCTCACTCCTAATAATGGGAAAAAATAAGAGAACAGGGCTCCATATCCAAAACGCTTCATTGTGTGAAGTTCATCAAACGAGAGAGAGAGAGTTTCATGCTCGCTCTACCATTTATCGATGAGTTTTGTGTTACGATGCCTTTGGGAAACCCAGCCCAGCACATTAAAGAAC
>NC_137508.1:22787500-22805000 GCF_041902795.1 Electrophorus electricus | reverse complement strand
ACAGCCACGCTTCTTTAAGCGCGCGCGTGCAACAGGGAACGAGTCTATTGACTGCATGTTGATTAGGTGGTCGGGGAGAGGGGGACACACCCGACAGAAGGAGGTGTGAAAGCCGCGCGATTCTGAAGATAGGCCGGGGACCGTGCGGCGCAAATTGCTCGGCTGCAGAAGGATGGAAGCCAATTTCTCAAATAGCGGCTGACTCGAGGCCCGCCGAGGCCCTCCCGGAGCCCTCCGTGAAGCCAGCTTTTTCTTTCCGAAGGCTTGGAGATTACCGCCGGAGAGCCGGGTGTCAGCGTGAGATCCTGGCGAAAGGTAGTGATTGGCTTATCACAGCAAACACTTTTGCTAGCGGGGGCAATGGAGGATTACGGTCATTATAACGATACCCAAACACTGTAGCTGTAAATGGCCAAGGGACGAGCAGCAGTAGCTTCAATTACAAGGCTCAGACCGTGGTGAATCTAAGTGTACCCTATAGGTACCATGCCAATCAGCAGCTGGCAGGACTACCAGGAATGAACAGAACAAGTGCCTTTTTATGAGAAGAACTGCTTCATTAACGCTGATGAGCCACGTATTTTACTTTGCGTGGTCATACAGTGGCGCCTCATTTCTTCTTCATCACCACGTGACGTTGCCGAACATTTTGGTCCGTTCTGAGTGAGCGTGATGGAACACTGCAACAGGAGTGCATGAAGAGAATGGTGGCTTGCTTAAGCGGGATCTCAGAATGCCTATTTTAAACTTTTTGAAAGGTGATTGTGGTTATGGATTAAGGTCTTGGCTTCTTACACTTATTCTCAATGAGACTTGAGAGCCTGAGAGCAGGGCTCACCGGTGCTCAGAGCCTTAGAGAGGGTGTTAAAGGCTGTTCCAGACGTCTGGGTCCCCCTGGAGGATATCCGCTCCGCTCCCCCTAAGAGGTGTGTGACATGGTGGTGTCAGCTGTAGCCTTAACAATGTGCCTTCGACAGATGGCATGCCATTTGAAGATGAGGCTGGAAAATACGATGGAGACTTTTAGAAGATTTATTTTCATTACAACAACATACTGATATGGAATATTTGTGCTTACTGCAAAAAAAGTACAATGTGTTGTAACTGTTTTAGTTCCCTTTAACTAACCAAAATAAAATGTTAATTCCATTGATCAATACCTCCTAAACACACAGCCTATAAACACAATACTTCTACAATACCTCCAAAACACACAGCCTATAAACACAATACTTCTACAATACCTCCAAAACACACAGCTCTTAAACACAATACTTCTACAATACCTCCTAAACACACAGCCTATAAACACAATACTTCTACAATACCTCCAAAACACACAGCTCTTAAACACAATACTTCTACAATACCTCCTAAACACACAGCCTATAAACACAATACTTCTACAATACCTCCTAAACACACAGCCTATAAACACAATACTTCTACAATACCTCCTAAACACACAGCCTATAAACACAATACTTCTAGAATACCTCCAAAACACACAGCTCTTAAACACAATACTTCTACAATATCTCCAAAACACACACCCTATAAACACAGTATTTTTACAATGCCTCCTAAACACTCAGCCCTTAAATACAATATTTCTGCAAAAACCCTGAAACACGCACTTCATAAACTACTCTTAATTACATTTTAGTCATAATGAGTCACCAAACAGACGGAATACAGTCCTTGAATATTACTTCCAACATTGCTAATCCACCTCCTTAAATCATTTCTACGCACAGTCATCTTTGAAGGCAGATTAATGTGTAGTTTCAGGGGTGACCTTCAAACACCTCAACAGCCTGCTCGGATCTTTATATAAGGCTCTCTGCATAGACATATTTAAACACATGGTCCATTTTCTGGTCTACTCCAGGATTTGGAATCTGTTCTTCTGAGCCTTATGTCGGACAGAGCTGAATAATCTCAGGGCAGTTATTCCTTTCCACACACCACAGGGCATTAACACGTGAGGTGGACCGAAGTGCCCTACAGTTTTCCCGGTTCCATCCCTGATCCAGCTTTGTTTTGGAATAATCGCGCGGTCACCTCAACACTGCACTACAGATCCGATCCTTATAACAGAGCTCGTCTCTCTGCTTCACTTTGTTTTGTCCATGTTTCAGTGAAGCCAGCAGCGTTTCATCCATACCAATGAATTGTTTGTCGCTCTGGCGCCAGGTCATTAGATGTTCCTCATTACACAGCAGAGTCTTGTCTCTCTGGCTCCCGTGGGATTGGCTGATGAGCCGTCGGATCCGATCGGGGAAACGGAGGCGGAGAGTGGGGGGGGGGGGGGGTGATGTGGTCCATACTTGAGGGACTGCGCTTGGACCAAGGAAAAGTCACGGTGATGTTGCTTGTAATTCAGTGTGAGCACAGCGTCTATTAGGATGTATTGAACCCGTGGGATGCGGAGACAGAACCGGGAGGGGAGAGGGGGAGGGTCAAAGAGAACAATGTTACCCCGCAGTCCGGAACCCCCTAAATCTGCCACGGAACATTCTGGAATCACTCAGCGAGATTAAAAGGAGAAAGAGACGGAGAGAAAAAGAGAAAGATAGAGAGAGGGAGAGAGGGAGAGCGAGATACACACACACACACACACACACACAGAGACATACAGAGCAACAGAGAGAGAGAAACAGAGAGACAGAACCAGAGAGCAAGAGAGACCCAACAAGGATAAAGTCTGGCACAGCCTTACAGACAATCTCCGCCTGCTGCTTCTCTGTTGACTTAACAAATGCAGTGGGGCCCAGAGTACAATTGGATTACAGAAATCTTATTCCATTACACATTCCCCTTTTTACTGTATTATTACAGAAAGAGTTGGAAACATGTCTAATAGCTTTTTAAACAGCTCCCTGCCTGAGCCACTTAAAGCTGCTGTTATTCACCACAGGCTCCTCTCTGTTGCCGCGGCGGCCGATCGATCAGGCCACGCTTACTGACGGCTTCATTTTGCCATTCTGCTGTCAGTGCGAGAGAGAGCAGCGAGCGGGTGGCAAAGAGTCTGCGAGCAGGCTCACATCTCCAGACGTCTGGGGAGAGACAGGACTCGTCATTGTTTTTTTGTTTCGCTTTTCCCCCTTTCGGATGTCATAAGGCCTCCGGGAGGTGACAGGCTCGCGCAGCGGGATTCAAAAACACTTCCGACTGCCTGCGACCATCGCTGGACCTTCTCGGATAAAATGGAAATTTTTTATACGTTTGGTTGTTTCTTATTGATTGAGGGAGTGAGGTATCAACGGCTGTTTGCATTTTGTTCGGCTGTGATAGAGAAATATGGAGAGCAAAGGGAAAGTTCTCATGTCTACTGTCTCAGGTCCAAAGGCAGGCCCATGTCTCCTCCACAGGGCCATACCACGAGCCACTGTCTCCTTTCTTCAGTATGACGAGCTCAACTGTAGAACGAAAGACAGAAAGAAGGAGAGACAGAAGGAAGTTGGATAGAAAGAGAGGGGAAATGATAAGGAAAAGCGGCGGCGTTCCGGGTGACCAGCGAATGTGATGACTGGCACTAGCCGAAGCCGCCTCAGGCAGCCACGCCCCTGTGATGGATAGGCTGGGAGAAGGACAAGCCACCGTTCCAGCAGAGTGGTCGCATTGTTTGTTTGTTTGTGTGTTTATGTGTGTGTGTGTGTGCGCGTGCGTGTGTGTGTGTGTGTGTGTGTGCGTGTGGGTGACAGAGCAAGGTGACAGTGATGGAGCGATCTCCTGGGAGACGGCTGTGTTTGTGTGCTCAAGTTGATGATGAGCAGTCTCTTCTTCATCAGGAACCATGTCAGCAGACTGGCTGTGTGTGTGTGTGTGTGTCTGTGTGTGTGTGCACGCACGTGTGCGTGCATTAGTTAGTGTGTGTTTGTCTGTGTATGTTTATCTGTGTGTGTGTGTGTGTGTGTGTGTGTTTGTGTGTTTGTGTGTGTGTGCGTGCGTGTGTTTGTGTGTGTGCATGGGTGCATATGTATGTGTGCTGCATGTGTGTGTATGTTCATCTTTGTGTGTGTTTTCATGTGTGTTTTTGTGCGTGTGTGTATGTGTGTGTGTGTGTGTGTATGTGTATGTGTGTGTGTATGTGTGTGTGTGTGTGTGCATGTGTGTGTGTGTGTGTGTATGTGTGTGTGTGTGTGTGTGTGTGTGTGTGTGTGTGTGTGTGTGTGTGTGTGTGTATGTGTGTGTGTGTGTGTGTGTGTGTGTGTGTGCATGTGTGTGTGTGTGTATTTGCACGTGTGTGTGCTTGTGTATGTGCACGCACTCATGCACATAAGCACACTTTGCAATGGCAGTGTCACATAGCCTTGTATTTGGACTGGATGTTACCCTGAACAGAAAACTTCCTAAAAAAATGCTTTGTAAATGTTCTACTCACGCTCCAATTAAGACTAATGGAGGCTGGGACTCAGATAAAGAGGAAAACTGCAACAAAGTGAAAGCTCTCAGGCCCAGAACACAAACATACCCAGGTGACCTTGGAACTGTAACGTCTCTTAAACTCTATATGCTGCTGTTTCGTTTTTCCTGATTTTTTCCCAGGTAAGGACAGGCTGCTTCAGGGATCTTATCCTGAGGCTCACAGCATAAATAGAACATAGTCCTGTTTGTCTGCTTCAGGCTACCAACAGCTAAGTGCTGACCACCCAACCCCACCTGGTTAGGCTTTCGCTGGGATTTCAGTGAGCCACTGGATTTCATATGATTGCTTGTAACCTTTCCCGAGTTGGTTTGGGGGCAGTCACAACACTGAGACAGTGTAGCAGCTCCGCACACTCAGAGGAGAAATCATGCCCGCTCTTGGTGGAGGAGCGCTCTACTTGGCCAGGTACTGTTTCTTCTGTTTTTGGAAGGAATCGGCCAAAGATGTCAACCCCTCTCCAGACCAGTAATAAATGTGACTCGTCAAATACCCATGACAGGACAAAATCAATCATTCACAGCTAATCTCTTCAGTAAAGTACACAAAGCCTATGTGTCTTAAAAAAGTTATGGCTGGATAATACTGCTAAGAAAATATTCAAAATATGCACTGTTTTAAAACTAGATTTATATGTCAAATGTACAGTGTTATATTTGATAATAAAAAATAATGTAAAGTTCTAATTTTAGAATGCAACAGTAGATAGAAATCAGAATCAAGCATTTTTAAATTGGAATTAAACATAAGCATTTGTTGTTACATAAATGTGTGTGTTTTTGCACTGAGAGAACACGAGGGTTTTAATGTTTCCTGTTCAGAACAGAGATGGCCATGGTACTGTGACCCACTTATGCTCTGTAATATGCTGCTACCAAAGGACAGAAGTTTACAGAGCAACTAATAATGATCTAGTGACCTATGAGCAACATCATTCATCTCCGAAGCGCAATGTGATAAAATATGAGTTATTACTATTACTATTAACAAGGAGGGTAATGGATGTCCCTCTAAAAACATTTCTGTAGTGACTGTTTCCCCTCTATACATAATATTCGTTTGCCTACTACACAAAAATATGTATGTTTGCATTGTAAAGGCTGTTAACATGTCAGGAATACCGCTAGGAAAGCCCAGTGTAAGGAAGCTTCGCTGGTGGACTGTGGCGCGCGGTATCTCACTATGGCCGGCAGGGCAAGGAAACTGGAGCTCAGCATCCGCATCCTGCCCACGGGCTGAGGCTCTGGCCCCCGAGCGGCTCTGTCTCACGCCAGCAGCTCAGCACAGGCCGGGCAGACGGAGCAGAGGGAGGAGCTCCGCGGCGAGGAGGCGATTTGCAGCCCAGCCGGGCGTCGGAGGGAACACGTAATGAATGAGGAAGGCAGAGGAAGACGAAGGAAGACGAAGGAAGACTGGGCTCAGCGGGCGGTGCGGGCAAAGCAGGGAAATAATCACTGCCATTATGACAATTATAATCAGCGTCTGGAGGTAATAAACATCTTTTATCAGCCTGGTTACTGCCTTGTTAATGTTTGTAGGTTACAGAGACAGGTGGCGGTAGATAACGCATCGGAAAAGGTATAAAACTGATGAATAATTGTGGTTTCTGTTCAAATGCTTTAATAATGATTCCATCGTGGTGTGAACACAACATGGTGGGATGTGGTATGAACATAGTTTGAGTATGAGCCATTATGCCCTCATGTCAAAACATTTTCCAGTGGTTGGACTCTATGTAGAAGCTGTGATGCTGTGACCTCTCCTGTGACTCATTCATGCCGTCTGTCACTCACTCGCATCACAATTAGCCGGCTCACGTGTGTGGACTCAGGAGGGGAGTGCAAGACTTCCCCTTGTATTCTGTCACTCTATAGTGCACCTGAGGTTTCGTGCCAGCTAGCAATTGACGTTAATTGCAGCACCAGGAGAGATGCTGTACATACTTTTGTCATTCTCAGACAAAAAACTCAAGATTCTTTCATAAAAAGTATGAGTTGGTTTTTAGGTGTTGCTGATGTGGCAGTTTCCATTCTGGATTGCTGTTGGTTCTTAAGGCATAATCCAGGAGAAGTACTAGCTAAGCAGTTCCCAGGAATTCCATGTCTAAAAGGTAAAAGAGTGTCACTTTCAGGGAAAGGAGGGATTTAAATGCTAACATAGCCAGTGAACACTACCATTACAACACGACTGTAAGAGTTCTGAACAACGACAGGCTCCTATAGCAATGTTCTAGTCATCCACCCCCATTCATACAACCCAAATCTGCACCCTTGTTGGCTTAAAATGAAGTGTCATCTGCCGTGTGGGTTTTGGCAGGGTTACAGAGAAATGTGTCTGGGACCCAGACGTGCAGCGAGGCAGCCATTTTAAAGACATGTCAGCAGAGATGCTCCACGTAGGCTGGTGACAGCTGGCATGCTTCCCCAGTCAGTGCCTATATCCCAAACAGAGTCATGCTTCCCGTTAGTGCTTATATCCCAAACAGAGTCATGCTTCCCCAGTCAGTGCCTATATCCCAAACAGAGTCATGCTTCCCGTTAGTGCTTATATCCCAAACAGAGTCATGCTTCCCCAGTCAGTGCCTATATCCCAAACAGAGTCATGCTTCCCGTTAGTGCTTATATCCCAAACAGAGTCATGCTTCCCCAGTCAGTGCTTATATCCCAAACAGAGTCATGTTTCCCCAGTTAGTGCTTATATCCCAAACTGAGTCCTGTTTCCCTAGTTAGTGCGTATATCCCAAACAGAGTCATGCTTCCCCAGTCAGTGCTTATATCCCAAACAGAGTCATGTTTCCCCAGTTAGTGCTTATATCCCAAACTGAGTCCTGTTTCCCTAGTTAGTGCGTATATCCCAAACAGAGTCATGCTTCCCCAGTCAGTGCTTATATCCCAAACAGAGTCATGCTTCCCCAGTTAGTGCTTATATCCCAAACTGAGTCATGCTTCCCCAGTCAATGCCTATATCCCAACAGTCATGTTTCCCCAGTTATTGCTTATATCTCAAACAGAGTCATGTTTCCCCAATCAGTGCTTATATCCCAAACAGAGTCATGCTTCCCTAGTTAGTGCTTATATCCCAAACAGAGTCATGCTTCCCCAGTTAGTGCTTATATCCCAAACAGAGTCATGCTTCCCCAGTCAGTGCTTATATCCCAAACAGTCATGCTTCCCTAGTTAGTGCTTATATCCCAAACAGAGTCTTGTTTCCCCAGTCAGTGCTTATATCCCAAACAGAGTCATGCTTCCCTAGTTAGTGCTTATATCCCAAACAGAGTCATGCTTCCCTAGTTAGTGCTTATATCCCAAACAGACTCATGTTTCCCCAGTTAGTGCTTATATCCGAAACAGTCATGCTTCCCTATTTAGTGCTTATATCCCAAACAGAGTCATGCTTCCCTAGTTAGTGCTTATATCCCAAACAGAGTCATGTTTCCCCAGTTAGTGCTTATATCCCAAACAGAGTCATGCTTCCCCAGTTAGTGCTTATATCCCAAACAGAGTCATGTTTGCCCAGTTAGTGCTTATATCCCAAACAGAGTCATGTTTCCCCAGTTAGTGCTTATATCCCAAACAGAGTCATGTTTCCCTAGTCAGTGCTTATATCTCAAACAGTCATATTTCCTAAGTCAGTGCATATATCCCAAACTGAGTCATGTTTCCCCAGTTAGTGCTTATATCCCAAACAGAGTCATGTTTCCCCAGTTAGTGCTTATATCCCAAACTGAGTCATGTTTCCCCAGTTAGTGCTTATATCCCAGAGTCATGTTTCCCTAGTTAGTGCTTATATTCCAAACAGAGTCATGCTTCCCCAGTTAGTGCTTATATCCCAAACAGAGTCATGTTTGCCCAGTTAGTGCTTATATCCTAAACAGAGTCATGTTTCCCCAGTTAGTGCTTATATCCCAAACAGTCATGTTTCCACAGTTAGTGCTTATATCCCAAACAGTCATGTTTCCCTAGTCAGTGCTTATATCCCAAACAGAGTCATGTTTCCCCAGTTACTGCTTATATCCCAAACTGAGTCATGTTTCCCCAGTTAGTGCTTATATCCCAAACTGAGTCATGTTTCCCCAGTTTGTGCTTATATCCCAAACAGAGTCATGTTTCCCTAGTCAGTGCTTATATCTCAGTCATATTTCCTAGGTCAGTGCATATATCCCAAACTGAGTCATGTTTCTCCAGTTAGTGCTTATATCCCAAACAGAGTCATGTTTCCCCAGTTAGTGCTTATATCCCAAACAGAGTCATGTTTCCCCAGTTAGTGCTTATATCCCAAACAGAGTCATGTTTCCACAGTTAGTGCTTATATCCCAAACAGTCATGTTTCCCTAGTCAGTGCTTATATCTCAGTCATATTTCCTAAGTCAGTGCATATATCCCAAACTGAGTCATGTTTCCCGTTAGTGCTTATATCCCAAACAGAGTCATGTTTCCCCAGTTTGTGCTTATATCCCAAACAGAGTCATGTTTCCCCAGTTAGTGCTTATATCCCAAACAGAGTCATGTTTCCCCAGTTAGTGCTTATATCCCAAACAGATTCATGTTTCCCCAGTTAGTGCTTATATCCCAAACAGTCATGTTTCCCCAATTAGTGCGTATATCCCAACAGTCATGCTTCCCCAGTCAATGCCTATATCCCAACAGTCATGTTTCCCCAGTTATTGCTTATATCTCAAACAGAGTCATGTTTCCCCAGTTAGTGCTTATATCCCAAACAGAGTCATGTTTCCCCAGTTAGTGCTTATATTCCAAACAGAGTCATGTTTCCCCAGTCAGCTTTGCTGTGTGCCTTACAGGTTGCTAGCCAAGAGTTACTGAAGATATTCAGAAAATCATAACAAAATGTAATGACTATATGCATGTAGGTAAAACAGCTAAGCCTGACTGGAGACTGATAAGAGACATGCTGATGTGTCTGGGGAAGAAGAACAGGGATAACAGATGTTCGTATGGATTTGCATAGTCACCACAAGTGTAGTTCTGAAATCAGTCACCTGTGGGTTTGCAATGTAAAAGTGGTGGGAGTGAGTTTGAAATCTGGCTTGCTCTTAAGTGGTTAAAATTCAACTACTTAATACAGAAATATATTTAAACTGTTTGGTTTTTTATAAACATATAACAATATAGAAAGGTGTTTTTGTTTTTTTTTTGTTAAATAAGAATTCTGTCTTTATTGATTATTATGAATTATTATGACCATGACCTAGGGACATGACTTATTATGGTTTAACAAACATTTGGATAATTGGGAAGAAAAGTGCATGTGTCTGCATTTGTGTGTTTGTGTGTGTGTGTGTGTGTGTGTGTATTTGTTAAATAAAAACATGTACAGATACATAGTAACTGCTATTAGCTCATTCTGTATCTAGATGGAGAGTGACACTTTTTTGTCTCTGTATGCCAACACCCTGAATTTGAGATGTAAATCCAGTTCACTGCAGGAGCCGCTACATTTGAATTGGTCCTCTATGGTCCACTCGATCTAGATATAAATAACGTCAAATTAAACGTGATGTTCTGCTCTTTAACACTGCAGTCATTGTTCCATTTCAAATCCAGTATGCTGGAGCTTAAAGCCAAAACCTACAAGAATTGTGTTACTGTCCAATTACACATGGATAGCACCGTAGGTGTTGAGAGAGTGCCGGTGTGAGATGAGCAGACATGTGTGGGCAGTGAGGGCCATGCTGAGGCAAGTGCTGGGGACTGCCAATCAGCAGGGCTTTGCTGAGAGGCAAGAGCTCAGCACAGCCAATCAGCAGGGCTTTGCTGAGAGGTGAGAGCTCAGTACAGCCAATCAACAACAGGGGAAAGAAAATGGAGCGCAACAGCGCCCACATCATCCATCCACCTCTGCTCTTCTGTCCTCTCCTGCTGGTGCTGAAACAGCACAGCACAATTATGTCTGATTAGAACTGTGGAGGACACCCCTGAGAGACAGAGAGAGAGAGAGAGAGAGAGAGAGAGAGAGAGAGAGAGAGAGAGGAAGAAAAGAGAAAGTGAAATGGAAAAAACCCAGCATTGACATACCTACAGAGTTTGCACTGACTGATAGTGTTATTAGGTATATCTATTCTGAGTTCCACCCCACCTGGAACAACTATTCTAATCTGAAGTCACATGACTGTCTGGACCAGAGTCCTATACCCTGTGTATGCATATTGTCCTCCTGAAACAGCAACTGGGTATTGACCAAAAGTGTAGATGTTAGGGGGATGCCTTGAGTATAAATGTCATTCTAAACGGAATGAGATATCAGATATCCTCTATCAAACCATTAGGGTTTCACAAAGGGTCCAGACCCACTTACAAGAGGAAGAAACCTTGAGAAGAACCAGGGCTCCAAAGGGGAGCCCATCTCTGGTCCTCACCCTATGGCAAAGTACCACCACTGGATGGCTAACAAAGAATTCAAATAATTATTTTTGCTTTCAACCTTAACTTGTTATAAAGTTTATAAAACACAAGAAATTACAAACAAATATTTGGCAGAGGTACTCAGATTATTCAGCGTCTCCGTAACAGCCAGGCTTTAATCTATTCTTATGACGCACATGCAGGTGAGCCAATCAGGTACAGCTGGAGGGTCCGTGGTGGTCAGGCTGGTCTGATGGACATGCAGATGAGCCAATCAGGTACAACTGGAGCGAACAAGAAGGGCCGAGCTTGCATCAGCATCAGAAGCCACCATTAGATCTGTTGTTTTGGCAGTGCTATAATGGCCACATATAATTATTTCTCTGTCTCTTTGTTAGAATACAACCAGAAAATACAGGATATTTGTATGCAGTGTTAAAACATAAAATATCAGATAAGGCTACAGTAGGATGTATTTAGTGTGACCTCTACTTACACTTGAGCAATAGCAGGAACCTGGCTCTCTTAAACCTAAATGGAAGGGAACCTGAATAGAATGGTACCAGAAGATTACTTCAGAAAACTTCTTTACAGTCTCCCCCAAAGAGTTCACTATGTGTTTAGTGCCAAGGGGGGGGGGGGGGGGGGGTCCACTGACGTTTGCCTGTAGAAGCCATTTTGTTCTGAAAATTGTCTTTTTTCAGTTTTGTGTACATATATCTTGTATTTTCTGTCTGATTTTTAACAAAGAGACAGAGAAATAATGATATATGGCCATTATAGCACTGCTAAAAAAACAAAACAGATCTAATGGTGGCTTGAGACCTTTACCCAGTACCCTGACTGTCCAGTACATTCCAAACACAGCTGAGTCACTCTGTATTGCTCTGTCCTCTCCCACTCTGTACAGAAGGCTTCTCTTGCTTCTATTGTCACTGATGCAGGCTTGACCCTTCTTGTTAACTCCAGCTGTACCTGATTGGCTCATCTGCATGTCCATCAGACCAGCCTGCCCACCATGGACGGTACTGTCACCAGAGTGCACCGGAGACTCTAGAAGAACTAGCTCTAACATCTTAGCTATAAGGGAGGAGCCATAATAAAGAACAACGGTGATTAAACAGATTGAAAAGCCATCAGGAAACCATTCTACGCCCTCGTTTAGCTTACGAACATAAGCGACCACAGAGAGCCGCCCTTCATACCTGTAGAACACATGCTCCTCTCTAAGGTGTGCAGCTGCCAGCCTCATGAATGTCTATAATTTCAGTTTTTCATAACTGTTTCAAAACTGTTTCATCACTGTTTCATCACTGTTTTAAAAACTTCTTCTGAATAGATAGTCAAATCAAGACAGTTAAGTTTGAGTCTAAATCTTTCTGCCATTATTATATTTAATGCATGTGCAAAAACAACTACATACAAAAACACAGAGTTCATTTTATGACCTTGGTAAGATCAACCTAAACCTCCTAGTTGATTGTAACGGTGAGTAAGACGGGCGAGTGCAATGCCACGGTGTGCCACATTTACTATCACAATGCAGTGCAATGTAAACGGCAATTCAGATGATAAGCGATTTCAACGCAATGTGCACCACATTTTGAGAATCGCCTCTGGAGCGAATCTGACGCTGTGCGCATTTGGGCGAGCGAGCGAGCGAGCGAGAATGACAAAGGGAAAAAGGCAGCGCGCCCGACAAGCCGTGCACGCCGAGCTGAATTCGGAGATTTCCGCGCTTTCTCTGATTGCAGGCCCGCCACTGCGGAACATTTAATGTGACAGTCATGATTACCTTCACGCCCAAATCACCGGCACAACACAAGAGCGCTCTCCTCGCTCCGCTCACACAGCGACGGGCTGTGCATTACGCAGAAACTTGCCGCAACTTCTCCGCCTCCTGCCTGAGGGCTGTGGCTCAAGCTCCACCTGTCTCCGCCCCCTCTCCATCCTGACGAGGTGCCCGCTGTTTCTGGTTATGGCTGTTAAATTGGGAATGTCCTTTCTTACAATATGTGCTTACAACCAACTGACCTGGCTTCCCAGGTCCTACAGACAGCAGGTCTGCACAACTCTACCTCTAGGGTGACCATGCAGAAGACCTCTGGCTCACATCCAGCCTATACCAACTCAGGTATAAAGTATTTACCCACCTTTAATTTCAATGGAAGGTAGAAAGTAGTTTATTTAGAATGGAAACTCTACAATTGCCTCATGAAGTGAGACAATTTTGACTAAAACAGTCATCTCTAATATTTGGCAATGAAATCCTTTGGAATTTGGCATATTTGTGGTATATATTAAAATAAACCGAAGCTACATTTTGCAATTTTGCAGTAAATGAATAAGTAAGTCGCGCTGCTCAACGATTTTACAGTGGCTGCCCTTCACGCCTCCTTTTCTCTGGAATGTGACATTTACAGTCAGGAGTACGACGCTTGTATGTGATCCCCACACTGCTGTGCTTGTGCTCTCAAATCTGCCACTGTAGGTGTGCTCTAGTGCTTCCTAATTTAACCCCAATCAGGTCCGTGTGGGTGGATGGGTCGCCCACTCACGCCCCGCCACTGGATGTAAATACAGTCTTGCTCCTAATTAAGTTCATGAATTCTGTTTTATTGCATTCAAATTACACACTGTTGACAGTAATTACAACCAGCCTCCCCATATGAATGTGTTTCATGCCCTAATTTAATTACATTTATTAATCAATGCAGGGAAAGAAAGGGAAAAAAAAGAAAAACTATGAGAGCGAGAGAAAGGAGAAAGAGGCGAGAGAGGGAGTAAGACAGAGGGAAGGAGAGAGGGAGAGAGGGAGTAAGACAGAGGGAAGGAGAGAGGGAGAGAGGGAGTAAGACAGAGGGAAGGAGAGAGGGAGAGAGGGAGGAAGACAGAGGGAAGGAGAGAGGGAGAGAGGGAGGAAGACAGAGGGAAGGAGAGAGGGAGAGAGGGAGGAAGACAGAGGGAAGGAGAGAGGGAGAGAGGGAGTAAGACAGAGGGAAGGAGAGAGGGAGAGAGGGAGGAAGACAGAGGGAAGGAGAGAGGGAGAGAGGGAGGGGAAGAAGAATGAGGATGATGGTGTGTTTATTTGTTTTACCTTAGAGACGATTGTTGGATATTGCACAGCGCTTTGCTGGCCCATGATTGGATCTGATAATGATAAATTATGGAGCATATCCTGGAGATAAAACATCACTGAGACGCTTGTTTGACGCTGGGGCCTTATACATCACAACAAGGGCGCAAAATAGCTACACTTCCTGTGGAGGCCTGAGTTGACTTTCACCATCAATTACTTTGATTTCTTTTGCATCGCAGCTGAACAACGAACATGAAAAGGTGATATTACCTGGGGAAAGCCAGATAAAGGGAGAGAGCAGTGGACAGAATGAGCGGAAGCTACTGCGGAGAGGAGAGAGAGAGAGAGAGAGAGAGAGAGAGAGCCCCTAACAGCACAGCCACACTGGCCACGTCCCTCAGGACTGTCCTCGTAGCGCCGAGGCCGTCCCACGTGCTAACTGTAAATAGGACACGCTCATCGATCAGCGCGCTACGGCTGTGAGGGAGAATTCAGCCGCCATGTCTGCGTAGCCTCCTCCATAGTGCTGTCTACTGGGGAGAAGCAGTGCATGACAGAGCCCTGGGAGCTGCAGCAGGTAAATGAGAGCGAGGGTGGGGGGGGGGGGGGGGGGTTAGTGAGAGGGAAAGAGAGACAGAGAGGAGGGCGAGAGAGAGAAAGAGGAAGAAAGAGTAGAACAGAGAGCAAGAGAAGGGAAGTTAGAGAGCAAGAAAGATCGAGAGACAGAGGGAGGAGGAGGGGAAAGGAGAGAGAGAGAGAGAGAGAGAGAGAGAGAGAGAGAGAGAGAGAAGGCGGGGACAGCCTGTCACTTGTGGTTAGCAGTGGGTGTCTTTATTTCCCGAACCCCGGCTGACAGCTGAAAGCAGAGCTTCCCGCGGTGCACCTGTACGCCACCTGTTGAACATGCAGGGAAACAAACACCCAGAAGTTCCTTCTCAGGTTCCAAGGCTTTCTACCAGCTGTCATTCTGTCGTCCTACTGGCAAAAACAAGTCAAAACAGAAGAACAACAAATCCAGTTTTCCAAAAAGGCAAGCTACAGGCTGCCCCTTTATATGAAATGCTGTGAAATACTTAAAAATATAACAAACACAGGAGAAACTGAAATACGTCTTGTGCCATGTGACATCAGAAGAGAGTGTCGATGCCAGTCACTGTCAGGAACAAAGGTGGCTTCTCAACCTGTCATATGTTGAGATTAGTTTTCATTTTACTTTAGATATAACGTAAAGTGGTAACTGAAACCACGAGTGTCAGTACTGAAACTATTTCAAGATACACCCTCTAACATGTAAAATAAATACTTTTCAAATTTGGAATTAATTTTATATAATAGATTATATTATTATAAATATTAATGTATAGTATATTCTATAATATATAGCTACATTATATAATTGCAATATAATAGAGTATATATCAAATAAAATTATTTATTATGAGGAATATATTATTTATTGTGTGGACATTTGTATATTGGTTTCACAGAATAAAGTTCCATGAAAAATTTCACATTCTGAATTTACCTACAGACTAGACCACAATGTCCTTGTTGGTTTGGGTCCCACCCGAATGGCAAATTGATGAGTCACTGCTCGGAGTTCACCTGCGCAAGAGAGAGTTCCCCACTGGAGAGTACCCCGCCCTGCCCCGCCTCGCCTCGCCGCCCCGCCCCGCCCCGCCCCGCCCGCTCAGGCCTGCCCCGCCTTCTGCTTGAGTGAGGAAATGCCCCACCTCCCTCTGGAGAGAGCCCTACTCCTCTCATTGCACTGGCCCTCGGTGACTCACTGCCCAAGCCTGCCCACACACCTGCGTGCGAGTCTCACCTGTCCTCGTTTCAGCCCCTCCCTACCCCTGGGCCTTCCACACCATGCTATATCCCTGCTCTGGGTCACTTCTATGGTAAACGCCGTCCTGTTCGCCTTTGCTCTGGGTCACTTCCACCACTTTCTGACGATGTTTTAGTCACTTCCCTGTGTTACTGGTTCGTGTGCTTCATGTGTTAATTGCCTGTCTCCCTGTTTGTAGTGTTTGGATTTGGAACTTTTTACCCATTCATGTTCATCAAGCATCTAGTGTTACTGGTTTTAGAGTAACTGAAAACATTTTTCTTCAGATTAGCATTCTGTTAGTTGATGTTCTTATTATTTCTGTATTTATTTAAACCATGTCTTGTTAGTTTTATTTGTTTTGTTTTCACTGTCATCCTGTTTTCATTTTTCTTCCATTTCTTTCCTTTTTTGTTCTTGTTTATTAGTTTGCATATATTGGTTAATTTATTTATTTATTTATTTGTTTATTGATTGATTGATTTATTTATTTTTGCTGTGCACTTTGATTTGCATTCTTATGTCTGAAAAATGCAATACAAAAAAAATTTAAGTTAAAATTAAAGTGAAATGAAAGTTTCCTTTGATTTTCTAATCTGGGCTTAGTGTGGACTTCCATTATGGATTTGCTTGAGATCTGAGATATGTCTGTTATCTTGTCACTTGACAGGAAAGACCGCGTTTCTCAGCGTGTCTCAACTACAGCTCCCTCCTGCTGAGACCCTACGTCCTTACCCACATTAGATCTGCACTGTGAGAACAAACCCAAGTCTCTTGGTGAGATCTCACAGTATGGTAGAGTTGTTTAAAGAAGAACTGACCTCTCAAAATTAAGACAAATTAGCATTCTACTATCAGACACAGAGGGGACATGTATCAAAAATACAGAAACACAAGCCATGTAGGCCTTGTAGCCATGTCAATATCTAAAACATTCTTCGGGCTTTTATGCTAGACTTGCATAAGCATGCATCTTGAATGCATTTCAACCCGCCAAAAGAACATGCCACATCTATGTAGAGAACATCATATGACATGCTGAGTCTAAGGTGATGCTTTTCGGCAGCATGCTTGAGTGGTGAGTATGGAACGAGGCCGGAACTGCTCCTTGTGCAGCTCCAGCTGACCCCAGGGGACGGCACAGTGGAGGCTGAAGGCACTCAGGCACCTTCTTCTACCCAGATCGCGTGTTAGAAGTGACCAGAAGGTCAGTGATGCACTGGAGATTCTTTTAAAAATAATAACATGCACACATCAGCCAAACAAGCTTCCAGGTGCAGGGTCTGTGCTTAAAGCAAGTGGTTATAAATTATAGAGAGCTACTAGTGTAAAAAAAAAACCCCCCAAAAAAACCCCCCTGACATTTAGCTTTACAAAATACCAAACAATTCTTTTAAATGCTGGATACAAGAAGATTACAAAGTTCCATTGGGCAACAGTACAAGATTCATTGTGGACCATGTGCAAACGTAAGCTCTTAAAAACTGGATAAATTATTTAAATGATTCATCGGGTTTTTAAAAATAATTGCTACAGTAGAATGAAACTCATTCTCCCTTCAGAGATAGCAGATGAGAGATATTTGATTGCATGACTTCACCCTAGACCTTTAAATGTTGAAGAGTCACAGACAATAGCGGCTATGCTAATGTGATGAATTAATAGAAGAGTGAATATCTTATTTAATCACAGTAATATATGGGAGAGGGGGCATTCGATTGCACAGGCTCATTTGGACTATGGAGTTATGCTGCATGTATTAGCATAATCACACTGTGTTATTAGCATAATCACACTGTGTGTTG
>NC_137508.1:22682500-22782500 GCF_041902795.1 Electrophorus electricus | reverse complement strand
CCATGTCATTTCACCACACAAAGTGTCATGAGTCGTGACACATTGTAAAGTGTTTAGAATTATGTGAAAGTTGTTTTGTTTCTTTGTAAAGATCTAAAGATCTAAATGGGTTTGGTACCAGGTATATTTTCAATCTGCTGTGTCCCTATTCGGCTTCTAGATCCTTGAGCTCGTCTTCCGAGCAGCTCCTTATTGCTTATCGCTCCATGGCAGTGGAAGATTCTAGCCATGGAGGTCAGAGAGTCTTCTTCTTTACCGAACTTTAAAACTACACTCAAAACATTTTTTAATGTACCGGCTTTTCCAGACTAATAACATTATCTGTCATACAAAATATAGTTCTATGTCTCTGTGACTCATGTCTTTTTAATCATTTTATCTAATGTCCTTCACTGCAGCACAGCACTTTCGATCAACATCAGTTATGTAAATATACTTTATAAACTAATTATACTTCCTTACGTTTTTAGTGCATAGGGTTACTGAACGCATGAAAACAAGCTTTGCTGTGGAGTCTGTAGAATGATGGTATAGGTGTGTTTAGACCTACGGCATCCTGTCATAAACTGGCCTCAAACACACAGCTTTTTCTACTGCAACGATGACTGGAAACGTCACAATGACGGGAAACGTCATGGTGTAGTGGAGAGCTCACTGCAATGGTGCAGTGGAGACCTCCCTGGCCAAGGCAGTGATTGATGTCAGACATCAGAGAGGCATCCAGGTTTTAAAACACACTAACACATTGCTCAGGCTGAAAACTTAACTCATTCCCATTCTTTCTTTCTCCATATGCGCACGCACACACACACACACACACACACACACACACACACACACACACACACACACACACATACACCACACACAACACAGTTAACAACAGATCAAATTATTTAAATGTATTTGCAATTGATTGGTGCATTGACTGGTACACCGCTCTCCTGTTGTCATGCATGCAGTGTGAGAAATCAAACAGCAGGACCAGATGATGAAATACAGACCTGAGAGAGCATCATGTGCATTATGCCACAATGAAAGAATGAGTGAAATGTGACAAATGGAGATGTGTGCAGGCAAAGGCATGCACAGGAAGTGCATGTAAATCTGATCTCCTGGGACTTCAGAACAACGTTCGTTGAGAGGTTCCTGTCAGGTCCACAAGCCACTCCATTGTCAGAAGAACCAGACAGTCCTGAATAATCAACTAAATGTTCTGCCCTTGTTCACCTTCACCAGAGTACAAATGTGATCCACCTGTTTTCAGCTGACTGCCTCCCCTACTTAAACTCTCATGTTCTGAGTCCTCATGGTGAAGTATTGGGTGCCCTCTCTAGCACATGGATTGGTTTTATGAATTTGGTTTGTTGCCCTGGTTTTGACCCCTTTTTGTTGTTCGTCACCTAAGCTCCGGATCTGACCTTTCTGTGCTACTGCCCGTTTATTAAAATAAGATTGATAAGACTGATGCATCAAGCTGCATTCTTTGAAGTCTTTTAATTCCAATATGTGTAAATTGTTGATATTTAATCTATCTTATAAGAATTTACTATTATATGCAATTTACTTAGAAGATAATAATTGACTGTGATTGTCATGACTAACATCAGCTCATTTAAATATTTTACTTTTGAAATATACTATGATGAAATATAAGAGGCGAAAGGTTATTTGTTTGTTTGTTTGTTTTTTATTATTTGTTTGCTTGTTTTTGTCAAGTCAAAAGGTCAGAATGACAGGCCCTGGAACTCAAGTATGCTTTTATCTGCAGTGACTTTCCAAAATGTCATTTTTAGTCCACACAGTAAGAAGGAAAGTTGATATGATGAAATTCTAAATTTGATAATAATGTTTAAAAATTAAAGAATTAATTTGCTATATATGAACTAAATAAATGTTCATGTTTAACTAAGGTAGCGATCCAGAAGAATTGTGGAAGTTTCAACTAAGTGAAAGCTCAAATATTATCCCTGGTAAAAGTGCTTACAAAACCACACATATCATTTTAGACATTTGATAATAATTTTATTAAGGCAAAGAGATGCAATTAGCAATACAGTTCCAGTGAGCTGTTAAACAAAACACATCAAACCAAAAAGCAGAAAACATTAAGATGTGAAGTGACATTAATATTAATATGCTTCATCTCCTGCAGCTGTCTACCCACACTGCTCCACCCCAGCGCTGGAGCTCACAGGGCTGGCCAGGGCCGAGTGGCTCACGGTGCAGGTGTAGGTGCATCCGGAGCTCCAGCGTTCTGCACTGAGTTTCAGGAAGCTGTTCCGGGAGAACGTGCCATCAGCCTGATGCCGAGATGAGCCCATCTGGACCTCAGGACCCGCCATGGCGGTGCCGTCCTCGGACCAGGACAGGGTGGCAGCATCAGGGTAGAAACCCCAGCGAGGCACATGATGCTGGCCTCGCCCCCAGAGGGCGGAGTCTGGGAGGGAGACAGGACCAGCAGCAGGACCAACTCTGCCATACATGAGAGCTCACTCAGAACTCTTATTCCAACGCATCCTGGCTAGATCTCAGCTACTTGACAGACTCCGAGCAACTTCAGGTAACCAAAGTCACTCTGGAGGTTTTTGTACAAGCAGTATGACAAACTGTAACACTGTGATGGTTCTCACATATGATACAGCCACAGTAGTAAATGGCCTCATCTTCAGCCTACACGCCATTGATATTCAGGTACTCGTTATAGCCACTGTCCGTGTATGTGAATCTGCCAGGCAATCCACTGGCCCTGTTGCTATCAGCAAGTAGGAACTTTGGAGCTTCTCCAGTCTTCTGTTGGTACCATGAAATTGTCCAGCCACTTTGATCTTTTTTACATAGAATTTTAACATTCTGTCCCACACTGACATCCAAAGTCTTCTCCTGGGTCAGATGCACTATGGCCTCGAGTCCTGTGAACACAGCAGAATCCTGCATAAAAGCATGTTTGCTGTGTGATTTAAATCTCTGATTATTATTACATATCCATAACATATCCACGTTACAGAGTATTACTAGTTAAAACTGGTTAGAGAAATATAAAATGTTTTACATCAGAAGGGAAGGTGGTGGATATTGGCTGTGAGTTACTAGATAGAGTGATCAGGAGTGTAGACAGGGAGGCATTGTTGAGAATCATGTTCAGGCTTCCAGTGTTCAGAGAGGAGAAATGAGTCTGGGAATGTTCAGAGCAGGACACATACACTTACAAACTACTGCTTATAAAGGGAGCCAACAAACTGTGACACACACACACACACACACACACACACACACACACACACACACACACACATACAAAGAGAGAGAGAGAGAGAGAGAGAGAGAGAGAGAGAGAGAGAGAGAGAGAGAGAGAGATGAGAAAATGCATAACAAGTTGTGCAATAACATGGTTCTTTCCATATTTAACTAATTTTATATCTACCCACTGGGATTTTGGACGATTGTCAGTGTATATATGTGGAAATAATGTTTAACTGTAAATTTAATTCAGTCTTTCTTAATACCCAGCTAGTGGAAAGTCAACCATGACAATTCAGATGTTCAGGAAAAAGATCAGGAACAGAAACTGCATGTAAATTTGACCCCTGGGGTCTCCATTAATAGAATTCTGCTTTCAGCACTGAACTTCAAACAGCTAGGGGGAGAAGCTTTTGCAATAAAGATGACATCAGCATGGCTGAGCACCCAAAGACTGTACATAAAGCTCAATTTACGAAACTTCAACCATTATTAATGCTGTATTTTCTAAGGTACACATTCAATTATTTCAATATTATATTATTATATTATATTATTCAAATTTTTATGGTCTTCAGAAGCAAAGTTCTTTTGCTTTTAATTTATTTATATTGCTCCAAGAGCACAAAAACACACATATCAATAAATGGTCAAATAACTCAAATAATGTAAAGTAATAATGTAAAATAATGTAATATTCCATAGGTTTTTATTATTTTATGCATATTAGTAACAGAATGTGAAGTGATGAAAAATTATCTTTACTCTATGACAATCAGCATTATTTAAAACTGCCTCAGGGCTTTTTATTTCATAAACATAAACATTTATGTTTATTTCATAAACATAAACATAAAAAAGTAAGATTTGTGTGTTTAAATCTAGATAAAAACCTGTTACAGAATGCACCTCATTTTAACATTTTATTTTCATAATTTATTTGAATGTTATTTAATTAATGTTCTTTATTTTCATATAAACTTTATTTAATTTTTCTTATGTCAATTATTTTATTATGAAAATGTAAAGTGCTATTATTATTATTATTATTATTATTATTATTATTATTATTATATGTTTTAGGCTGTGTGTGCAGGATGCTTTGATGTGAATGTCCACGGTAAGAGTGTTTGGGGTAACAGAGTAGGGTCATAGTGCACATGGGAGTGTTGGTTGCATAAATCCATGTAAAGACACTTAAAGACATCACTCTGGTTATATGATGAAAGAGTTTTATTCAGTAACACTGAGCAGTACAGATGCAATCCCTTGCATAATAGAAATGTACAGTAAGAAAATTACATTCTTTCATTGGTGCTTTGGGCTGTGAAGCAGGTTTTCCTGTGTCCTGTACTGGACAAGAACAACATGGCCAACTAAGCTACTAGTCTCAAACCTCTGAATTAGAAGTAAACCTGGGAAATACTGTTCTTTGTATTTCAGTATTGTGAGGTTGCTCTACCCACACTGCTCCACCCCAGCGCTGGAGCTCACAGGGCTGGCCAGGGCCGAGTGGCTCACGGTGCAGGTGTAGGTGCGTCCGGAGCTCCAGCTTTCCGCACTGAGTTTCAGGAAGCTGCTCCGGAAGAACGTGCCGTCAGCCTGACGCCAAGATGCGCTCATCTGGACCTCAGGACCCGCCATGGCGGTGCCGTCCTCGGACCAGGACAGGGTGGCATCGTCAGGGTAGAAACCCCGAGCGAGGCACACGATGGTGGCCTCGCTCCCAGAGGGCGGAGTCTGGGAGGGAGACAGGACCAGCAGGGATGGAGGAGACACAGGACGAGCTGGAGAAGACACCTCTAGGGAAAAAGATCAAGAGAAAGATGAATGCAGCTATAACAGGAATGATGTGTCCGAAACAGATTATAGAACATAAAAAAAGAGTGAATGATCTTTCACAATTTTCACATACATGTTTGCTTCCCAAACAATGGCAAATATAGATTGTACCCTGCATTCAGCTATCAACGGGGAATATTGATATGTGTAATTACTCTATTCAATGTTATACATATTATTTACATAGTCTAGTATAGAGCCTTTTCAATACATATCACATTATATATAAACCAAATATAGCTAAGTGGAG
This sequence comes from Electrophorus electricus, assembly GCF_041902795.1. Lineage (NCBI taxonomy): Eukaryota > Metazoa > Chordata > Actinopteri > Gymnotiformes > Gymnotidae > Electrophorus > Electrophorus electricus. Next base: position 22,777,168 of record NC_137508.1, on the reverse strand, counting down.
AAAATGTGTGTAATTCCAGTCATTAAAAATAGAATTTAAAATTTTAAAGAAAGATATTACTGCATTTAGTTATAGCTACAGTGACACAGAAATGCCATTTTTTAAAAATAAAAGTGTTCTTACCAAGGCTGGTGCCTTCAGCAAACACTGTGCTACCACCTCACAGTGTTAGATGCCAGTACCCAAACATCAGTACTGCAGGCTATGAGCACAGCCCACATTCAGGCAGTGCTCCTATCACCCCTCCTAAAAGAAAGTGTGTTCAAATCACACATCCAGCTAAATGGAAGAAACTGACCATGCACCGGCCAGTTTCCCATGGCCATTTACTGAAAGATCCCAAGTCCAAGTGACTGGACCGACTCATGGAAGGGGGAAGTCAGCCGAGTAGATGTTTGTATGAGCACTCCACTGGAACGCAGCACCGTAAGCCGATCCACAGCTAACACAAGCACAGTAGTAGACCGCTTCATCCTGGGATTCTACCCCATTGATGTTCAGATAGTCCTGGGTGCCTGAGTCAGTGTAAGTGAACCTTCTGGGTAATCCACTCGCTCTTATGTTGTTTCTGAGCAGAAACTCAGGGGCACTGCCAGTTTTTTGTCGGTACCATGAAATGTAATGCTGATCATCTTGTGCAGTACAAAGTATCTTCACCGTGTCTCCCAGTTTCACAGACTTGGACTTCTCTTGAGATAAGGTATATGCTGCCAAACCTGAAATGAACACCAATAAATAAATAAATAAACATAGGCTGGCAAATAAAATTTGCTTACGAAAAGTAGAAGAGAACCAAAGGAAAGAGAATCTACTCAGATAGGATAGTAGTTCATTGTCTCCATTCACTGCGAGGAGAAATGTTGCTTCGTTGATATCACTTGATGTTTGGGGTGCTCTTACCGGTCACAGTGAGCAGGAGTCCAATGAGAGAGGCAGGGCTGAAGAACATCATGTTTCAGAGAGGTGAGAAGAGTCTTTGTGGGTGTCTCTATACACAGCTCCTTATAAAAAGAGCCAGACAGAGCAATTGGGGAGGTGTGTGTTTGTTTCAGTTTCTCATATTTTCCGAATCTCATTACTGTTTCTCAGTAAAAGTAAAGGGTAAGCCCCTCACCTTTTTGTGCAGCTGTTGTAGTCAGAAAGTAAGTCATATTCTTACACATACACACCAGGAAAGAGCCCTGTGTGAAACCCTTTGTCCATATATTTATACATTTCCCTTAGTCTTTAAATATATCATAAATTTGTGCAGCAATAATAATTAATCTCTAGTAACTAGTAATTCAGTACAAATCTTCCTAAATTCAGGCATTCTGTAGGGTGGAGTCATGCAGCAATTCAGCCTGACAGATACGGCTATCGGAAGCCTCTTTCAGACCCCATTCATTAGCTTTGCAAATACCACACGCCTTTAAGAAAAATAAACCTATTCATAGTTTTCAACGTCATGCAGTCAAAAGAAATGTATTGTCTTTGACATAATTATACAGTAGGGGGCAGGACTATCTTGCAAGTAACACTTTGCGTGGCCAGTAGATGGTGCTGTGGATTAGATTTTTAAAAATTGAAAAAAATCTCTCTCTCTCTCTCTCTCTCCCCCTCTTGCTTTCCTGTGCATTGAAGCAAATAAATCTCTACTAAAACGTAATGACTGACAGTATGTTACTTGGTATGTAACCACCATAGTGGGTGCTTTTTTAACAATTGCCTGAGTTATAACCACAGACAATTTACGACTTAAAAAGAGCATTCAACAAGTGACTGATATGTACTGAAGACCAAAGACTGCCTTCTTCCGACACTGATACATCCGTTAACGGAGACCTGCTACAGCCGGTTAACGGATACTGATACATACATTTGGACTACTTCTTCTGGGTCTCATATTATTGGCCTCCTGAAGTGGAAATTCAGAGACCTCCAGAGAATGAATGCCCACATGGGGTTGGTTTTCTCCCCAGTCATGAGACGCAAAACCAAAGCCTGAATCAGAGCCCTTCCTTTAGACGGGCACTTAAAATACAGCCCTGGGTCTGTAGAGTGGTCATCACGTCAGTATGCCCCTGTGCCAGTCCGATTTCGTATGCATTAAACTTGGACTTGGAACTCCAAATACTCAGCTAGTCGCATTCAGTCGTATCAAAGTATTCGTGTGTGCGTGCGCTCAGGGCGGATAAGGTGCTGGTGTCCACCGCTTGCATGGTGTTGGGGTGTGTGTGTGTGTGTGTGTGTGTGTGTGTGTGTGTGTGAGTGAGTGTGGGTGTGTGTTGCAGCATCCGTAACATCCAATGAAATAAGTCCTGTACCATTGTCGTCATCAAACCTATTGGCCATCTGACCAGCACCAGCCGCGTTTCTTCCTTCTCATACGGCCATGCAGTCATTCAAGATTTGGTTAAACCCTTGTGTGTGTGTGCGCGCTGGGGAGAAGGAGGGGCGGGTCCGCTGGTTGCGTTACACGCCTCCTTTATAAAATACAGTTCGCTGCAAAGTCAAAGTAGTCGATGGAGAGACTGTAAGTGGCTGTTGTCATTTGCGCCTTAATCCTTTGATGCCTCTTTAAACGCTTTTTTTGTATTTCAATAAGTTGCACGCACGTCGCTCGCGAAAGGAGAGAAGAAGCGCTCGCCTTGATCAACTGATAAGCGTGCAGACGCGAAGACCTACATGTCTGTATACTGTCCTCCACTGCACTGGTAAGATGTGTAGTCTTTTGCATTTATTAAAGGTGGGCTACGGTGAAGAACATCGGTGTTATTTTCGGACAGGTGTAGCAGTTTTGCGATCGTTGAATGAAAAAGCCGTTTTGCTATGAATAGATCATTGTTTTAAAATACATGCAGTCTGGACAAATCGACACTGTAATTTAGCCAAACGCATCGCGAGAAACCAGTGTTTTCGAGCAGGCTGGTAGTTAACACGTATAGTGTGAATTTAAAAAGAATCCGATCAAAACCTGAACGATTGGCTGTCTGAACAGAGCAAAAAGCTTTGTAAAAACGTTGCGCTGGATATGAGATCGTTTTTTTCCCCCCAGAGCTTTGCAAAGTTGCAACAAATCGTTTCGCGCTGTGGAATACGCGAGAAGGTCATTGGTGTTACGGTACCTTTGCTGTAAATCCACATCTAGAAGATTAACAAAATCACCATCCATGGACTGCACTCAGATAACCGTGAGTCACAGTGGAACATGTTAGAGGTGTTTGGAGGCACTCCCCATCGCGTTATTTCCACCCAAATCCACTGCACAGGTCGATGTGAGTCATTACTGCTGCCCTGTCAGCCTGTGTTAAAGGTCACGTTCCGTAGTGAACGCGACCAACCGAGCACCGCATGCACCACAGTAAGCAAGCAAAGACTAGACTTTCAGTGGATGGAGCAGCATGCATATGCACCATTTCATACCAAAACCTTCGCTTACTATCACCCTCTCCCCACACGAGACCGGGGTCCGTCCTGGGGTTGGAGGGGAGGGGCCACTGATCACTGACAGCCCTGTACCCATAACACTATTGCTTTGGGGTTTTTTTTTTTTCTATCTCCTCCAACCACTTTGAGTTGTCAGAATGTGAAAACCTGACCTTCAGTTATCTTTCTCTGTCTGTCTGTGTGTGCGTGCGAGCAAAGTTGCAGTTTCTCTGCACACTACTGCAAGCGATTTGCTGGTGGTTTGGTTTGCAAAGGCCCTTGATTTCCTCACGTAGCTCTCCATCAAAGGACTTGTGTCAACCCAGCCATGCCACTCTTGTTTTGTTTACATCTGGGTGATCCCAAAGGTGTCAGAGTGAAATTAGACATAGCTGCTTGTAGGTGCTTGCTCTTTTTGCTTGTTGTTTACAGGTGCCGCTGCACAGTGTCACTTTCCATGCTTCTTGTTAGACTCTACTTGGAAATGGTTTGTGCCATCTAAGACTTCTCCTCTCCTTATTAACAGAATCATATGGGTAGGACGGTGTGTGTAGGACTGTAATGAGTGAGTGTAAATAGAAAATGACTAGAGAACAAGGAAGGCCCATTTCCTGCACCCAAACACTGCAGCATTGTAACCAGCAATGTTTTCACCGCAGTCATGTGTTCCACTGATCTGAGCACAGTTTTGCTGCCAAGATATGCTATCATTAACATTAGAGTAGGTGGTCTGGGGTGGACCCAGATCCATTTCTGAGCACCGCTGCCTTGCACCGGTCTTTGCCTGCCTATCCACTGTGCCAGTTCTTCTAAGCTTTTGTTTCGCAGCACTGAATACATGCTGTCAGAGCGTACAGCTACAGATGCCCTCTAGCAATGACATGGGAATATGTGTAGTCATCTCCTCTCTTTATAGGACTGATAAATCTCTGAACCTGGTGAGCTCCAAGTAGTTCATCACTGGGGGGTTTTAGTGGGGGGGGGGGGGGTAGTCTTGCTCTCGATGAGCTCATCTGAGCAGTGGTCACAGCAGAGGGGGAATGGCACAGATTCAGCATGTCCTGAGCAGGGTTGAGAATGGCGTCGTTAAATTAAAGGCAGCCAGCGGAAACCTTCACTCATTGGTGGGAGGCTCTGGCTTAGCCGGCACCTCGGGAGTGTGGTCCAGTCTCCCAATGGGCCCAGCGACCTGTTGTTTAGCTTCTGCAGGTGATTACCACCAATTCACTGAAAAACAGTTTTGGCTTTCTGCGCTCCGGTTCTCCAGCTTGTCCATGGGTGATGAACAGAGAGATGAAATGGGGCAAATCTGCAGTTGAGTCCCCAAAAACAATAGGACTGCATGTCCTTTACACAGATGAAAAATTCTTTATAAACGCACTCTTGTTTAATGCGGTTGAGTAAACATGAGCCAGATAGTGGAGCTGGCGGTGGATAAGATGCTTGGTGTGTGTGTGTGTGTGTGTGTGTGTGTGTGTGTGTGTGTGAGAGAGAGAGAGGGAGAGAAAGACTGCACTGCCAACCTCTCAGTGCTTCCGTCTGTCGCTTAGTCTCGACGTCTGTCGAGGTATTGGCATCTCTGGAGTGCGGTCCTTGGCCCAGCATCCAGACGGCAGCTGCGTCCCCAGCCCTGTGCTTCGCGCCCCCTCTTCATGTGCCCCACCCACCCCCACATGCTCCGCCTTCCCCACATGCCCCGCCTCTCTGCAGAGTCGCATTCCAGCCCCATGCTAGCTAGGCAGTCCCTTCAGATGGCCATGACCAGGTGTGTGGGCTCTGCGATGGAGCTGAGCTCATACAGTCATCAGATCTCCAGGAGACATTAGTGGCCATTGGTTTTATAGCCTCAATTAAACATGCCCAAAGAATCCTTAGATTTCTGTAAAACTTAATAGACGTGGCTATTCTTGACATGGTGTTTCTCCCCGGGCGGTCTGAATAATCATATTGCTGCGGTTGACACCCAGCACCCAGTTATTAAAGTACACTCCTGCTGTCTGAAATACTGGAATAATGTTTGGATGAATCCAATTCAATTAATTTGACATTAATCACCACTAAACTCCAAACAGATTGCTGGAAAATATTGCACGGCTCTTTTCCTTGCTTTGATGCCACGAATAGCTCTTCCCACAGCTAAATTCTCCTTTGCCCTTGGCTGGAAGCCATATCTCTGGCTTCTTGCTTGTTTCATAAGGAAAACTTTGCTTGGGATGGGAGAATTTTTTCGAGCTCTGTGGGAAGGAGGGGCCTTGCGTTGGCCTCGTGTGACAGCGGCCGGGACACTCCCGTCCGGTCCCAGGTTAGGGAGACGGACTCCTCTCGCGTTCTCCTCTCTCCTCCAGCGCTCTCCTCCACTTCCTCTTCTCCTGTGCCCCTCCGTGTTTTATTAGGCTGATGCTCTGTTATTCTTAGCCAAGCAGGATGTTTATGCAGCCTCCGAGCTGAAATATCACTGCCTGCGCTCGAGTGTTTAGCTTTCAGGCCTCTCCTGCCCAGGACTGTACATCTAAATCTATCGGAATCTCCTTTGCCCTACATCTCTTACCCCATACTGTGTGGGCATGTACTGGTGGGTGCAGAAATACTTTCACTCCTCATATTAAGGGCCAGAAATGATTTAAAGTGATTGAATAAATGGGGATGGCATTTAGGAGCTTAAACTATGACCCCAATTACTTAATCAGTTACTTGAAGGTAAATGTGCGTTATATTTTTGTAATTGGAGGCTTCTCCATGGTTTGGGGCAGTACAGCATGTCTAGTGGAGGACAGGGCACTGATGGCAGCCCACTTGGGAAGATCCAAGTTCATGGTTTAGTCTTGAGACTGTAACTTGTCTTTGAATGAGAGGCAGAAGTGGCTTTTTGCTGGCTATATAAAGCATGCTTATTTATTTAGTTTTTTTTTTTTTTTTATGAATGCTTTCCAGTTGTTCTTCTGCACTTCCTGTTTTGTTTTTTTTACCGCAATGGTCATAAGGTCATAAGGAAGAACACAGCACCTCCCCCACCCCCCACCCCCACCGGGTTTTTGCTTTTATGTGGGCGCCAAATCATAATGCTAAAGCTAACGCTTGGTGATACGGTTGGCATATGTTCGATATGCCTGCTGGTTCTCAGAACAACCTTGAAATGGTCTGCTCTTGTACTGGGAGCCATCTGTAGTTATTGGGGCCTGTTGCATCAAGATGCGCATATTGCTTGTGGCATTAGAGAGAAGACCTGGTGGAATGCTTGTCATCGGCTTGCCATTTGGTGCAGCGTTGTTTTGTCTTGCTTCCTTAATACACGTGTTTGTGTGCGCGCATCCCACTGGGACATGTGTGATATGTGGTTGGCTCCAGCTTCTTTGTGCGGTCGGATTCCGTTTGCCCTCCACCTGCTTGACTGTCTTCTGTGTGACATACTCGGCCATCTGCAGCAAGATGTAAACATCCCTTACAACGAGCAAGTGTCTGTGACAACGGCACGTGCGCAGCTTCCTGTTGATAACGTACAAGCCTGGCGATATGGAGATGCCTGCCAAAGATCACAGAAAACTCAGGGCTTCATTCATTTTTTTTTCCTTTTTAAGTGCAAAGTGTCAAGGCTTTGCATGTCAGAAGAGGCCTGTTGGGCATAACTGTTATTAATCCCACAGATATGAGCACGTGCGCGCGCACACACACAAACACATATACACACAGACAGAGCCCATGGGGTGGAGCTTCAGTGGTTTGGAGGTATGATCTGGCATTTGGTTGGCTCTGTCTGTGGATGTCAAATCTTTGATTATGATGAAACATGTTTATTTTTCACAAATGTTTGCGAATGTGTAGGACTAAAATGTTTTTGCTGTCTGTAATGAGGTTTGCATTGGATCAGTAGCATCACACCTTTAGCCTTTGCATAGTTCAGAAAGTATCATTACACTTGTAGTGTTCACCTGCGTGTACTGTAGTCATCAGCAGATAATGTTCTGGGCATATCGGATTCAGTACATAGTTCCATGAGAATTCCTCTCTTTTCATGTTTTTCTGATCACAAGCTTACATAAATGCTCTTGTTGGAGTTTATTTGGCTAGACCCTTGAAGTGTGTGTGTGTGTGTGTGTGTGTGAGCGAGCGTACGTGCATGCACGCACACTCATACTGGCTGCTATACCGGCAGACTTTAAATAACTGCTGTGAGAAAAGATCCACGGTGCAGCCTATGTTCTCAGCTCATACAGGAATAGATGCCCTTTCTTGCCTTTGACATGTCCGCTCTGACAGTGTATGGTAGTCCTTGAGATTTCTGGGGCAATTTACTTGGACACACCGGCAGTAAAAGCTCGACCACCTTCATCATTAACTGGAATCAATCGCTATCTTCCCCCCCAGTTACATATGTATCTAGTAGCATCCAGGATGCCCGATGGAAAGTGCCCTCGCTGTACGCTGGAAGTGACACTCTTCACTCCTCACTGTCGCCAGCTCGCTCCTAGCTCACTTTCACAATGACTAGAACTTTTTAAATATATCCAGGCAGCAGAGCGCCGAACAGCGACGTGACCTCGTAGCTCTAATCACTGACCCAGATGCAGTGGAACCTGCATGGCCACACAGCACTTTCAACGTTTTGCTGAGTTCGGACTAAATGCGAAAGGAACACACGCAAGGTTATTGATGGTTCAGCGTGGCAGAACATGCAAGGGGAAGTTCTTAATAATACAGAATATCCTCGCAGTGTCTCTTAGACAGTGGGAGCCTCCGTATTTGTGTACCGTGTATGTATGTAGTGTGGATAGGTGAGGGCGAGATGGCCTGTATGAGGAAAGTACAGCATTATCTGATGTTATGTGATGCAGCTTGATTAAATTATTCATCTTTGATTTTCTGTGTGTGTGTGTGCGTGTGCGTGTGCGTGCGTGCATTTGCAGCCCCGTGTTCGTGCCGTGTCGTGAAATGACGGACGTGATCATCAGCAGTGCTCCGATAGACGACATGCTCCTCAGTCCTAGCAAAGATGGCAACACCTTTCAGGTATTAGAAAATTCCCCTTCCTAGCAACCCGGAACGCACCATGGTGCTTTCCAGTCTGTATTCCTGGACCATGGTCTGGACCTGCTCCTCCCTGCCCAGCCGGATTCCTCAGGGACCTCTCTCTCTCTCTCTCTCTCCCTCCCTCTCTCTCTCTCTCTCTCTCCCTCTCTCCCTCCCTCTCTCTCTCTCTCTCTCTCTCTCTCTCTCTCTCTCTCTCTCTCTCTCTCTCTCCCCCTCTCCCCCTCTCTCTCTCTCTCTCTCTCTCTCTCTCTCTCTCCCTCTCTTCCCCACTTTCTCTCTCTGCAGGGGTTTGTGTTTTCTTATTCCCCATCCCCACACCCCTCCAATCACTTCTGTTGGTTGCTGTGCAGAAATAATGCTTTGCTGTTTTGAAGGGGAGCTATTTATAGTGAGTGGTGATGTATATATTGTCTTTTTCTTGCTGTTGGCCTGAGATAACTGAAAGGCTGAACTGGGGGGAGGGCTTATTACTGACCGCATCATTTGGTATACTTTTTTAAACACGCATATTTGTCTCGGGTTTAAGCAAACTGACTGTAGGTGGGTTCTTCAGTGAAAGGTCTAGTAGGCTCAGGCTTGGATAACTAATAGTTTTGTAGCCTCCTCTGGCTTTGGTTTCTGAACTCATTCTTACGTCCTTTGTTTTTAACTATGGATAACGGATATTTTTGCACATTGTCCTTCACAGCCTGATTTTGCAGCTGTGTGTGTGTGTGTGTGTGTGTGTGTGTGTGTGTGGTGCTTCATGCCTCTTTGCTGCCAGATGCTAACCCTACAGCAGTGTCTTAGGGTGTTATCAGTACTAGGCTGTGACAAAAATTCACTTCTCCTCTTCACTCTGAGAGCTGATTTTCTCACACACAATTTCACATTCCTCTCTCTCTCTCTCTCTCTCTCTCTCTCTCTCTCTCTCTTTCCCATATCTAATGAAATCAGATGAAAACTCCCTCGTGAATTTTTTTTTTTAACTGAAGCTTGTTAATTCTTTGAGTCTTTCTGTTTTTGTGTCTGTTTTCTGTTTCTCTGTCTCTTCAAATATTGTCTTCTCTTGGCTTATTGCCTACATGGTGACATTTACTTTCCCTTCATTCCATGTGTGTTGCTGAAGCACAGAGCTAAAAAACATTGCTCCACTTCATCCAGAAGTCAGCCAAGATGGGGTTTTTGGATGGAGACTGGGCCTCCAGCCATATTCCTCTTACTGGGGCCAAGAATGAAAGATAAACAAAGAGAAAGATATGTGTGTGCGCGCGCATGTGTGTGTGCGTGCACGCAACAGAAAGAAAGTCAATTCTGGAATTCCGTTCGTCATCTTTGTGTTGCAACATCTAAGCATACATTCAACATTTCACACAAACTTTAATGATGTGGCACAGTAGTGCTTGTTTTCCTTTAATCATCTTGGTTTGTATCAACAGAAGCTCAATGGAATAGTATTTAAAGCTGGTCTTGTCTTAAGATGAGCATGGGCAGAAGTGCCATTCCCAACCTCGCTGTCATTTTATTCCCCGCAGATCTTTCCTGGTCCTTCCGATTTCGAGCATTCCCGAAAACAGAAGCACCGCCTACCCTCTATCGTGGTGCAGGTGACGGAGGGCGAGGTGGAGAGTGGTGAGCTCCGCTGGCCTCCGGAGGAGTATATCGTCAGCAAGGAGGAGGAGGACGTGGAGGAGAAGGGGGTGAACACGCAGGGAGAGGGAGAAGATAGCAATGGCCAAGCACCAGAGGGACAGCTCGTGCTGAACTCTCAGCATTAGACAGGACTGCACTGACTTACACACACACACACACACACACACACGCAAGCACGCACGTACAAACACACGCACGCACGCATGTGTTGAAAATCGCGACAGATCATATAAGAACCAGCTTTCTGTCTCTTCATACAGGTGCTAAATTGAAAAAGCAGACTTCAAAACAGTGTTCCTTCTTTGAGAGCATAGGAATCTTAGGGTGATATGAAAGTGGGAGATGCATTATATCCTCATATTCACTTACTAAAAATGATGGAAGTGTTGTCTGTTTCTCTCAGTTCCCATACCAGCATCTTCCCTGCACACACAGGAATGTTTACGTACTGACACGTACTCCACCTTCATGTCCCTCATTCACTCCCGCTCGCTCCTTCTGTTCAGTTCAGACACTCCTTCAAATACTACACACCCATTTACAAAGTGCATGCACACACACAACCACCCAAATGCGTAAGGAAGGCATGCAGTTCTGAGGCTTGCAGACTTTGTCCAGACCATAGCAGAATCTGTATCCGATGGTCAGATGAACCAGGCTGAGAAGACCTGCTCCTCAAGACCATCATATCTCCTCCAGCTGCAGTCCAATGGAGAACTCTGACTTGGTCTAAAATGGAGCCAAGGGTTTGGTTTTGTTTTGTTTTTTTGTTTAGTTTTTTTTTGTTTGTTTTAGTTTTGTTTTGTATAATGTTCACTAGGAAGTAACCCTACACCACAGTAAAGATGTGGGCCATGTCCGAAGGTTGTCGCTGATGACTGATCGCTCGCAGAGATCGCCAGCAGATGGGGTTTCGGATGGCAGTTCCAAAGTAGGTGTGGTGGAGAGTTAAAGAACAGTGGGATGACTTTTCACCTTCAGCCGTCACGGTTTGGAGAAAGTGGACGGGTGTTTTCTGAAACTTGGGGAACAGAGATGGTGGAGTCGCAAGCGCCAGACATGTACAACCTTCAAACTGTGCAGCATGTAGAATGCTCTTTAATAGTTTTACTATGTTCAGTTTAAATTGCACTCTGTCCCCTTTCCTTCCACCAAAACAAGTTCATCCTATACATAATACTGTATGTAAATAGTATTTGTATGCAGAAATAGTTTCACTGTGAATATCCGCAAATTAATAGTGTCTTTGTATATAGCAGCATTCTAGCAGATAAGTGGCATGCAACTGTTGGGGGTGGGCGTAATCGCCCCCTGGGGTATAAATTGATGTCATCCCTTCATCCTTCCTTTCATCACAACGTTATACCTTCTTTGCCCACCATCATTCATAATGAGAGGTGATCTTGAGGCAAAGGCTTTATTTGAAGTGCACTGGGATTGAGAAAAAATAATTAAGGCTTCCTCCAGCCGCATCGGGGGCGGGCAGTAAGAGAACTTGTCTGAAGTTTTTTTTTTTGTTTTGTTTTTTTTCCTTTCTCTCTCTCTCTCGCTCCCCATTCATCATCTTCCCTCGGTGGAAAGACTCTAGCAGGTCACCTTGGTGCGGAAAACACCATGTGTATTTTAATCAGGATGTCTAGCCATTAAAAGCAACCCCCCCCCCCCCCCCCCCCCCACTATGTAAAAAGGTTTTGTGTAATTAGTCTGCGCATGTGTACTGGAGTGTTCGGGTCTTTCGAGTAGGGGTGGGGCCATGGTCAGGTTCCTCCTCTATCTGAACCACCTGAAGATTCTGTTCTGTTTCTATCTGTGTACAGCTCAGGGAGAATGGTTGCCATTTAGTTTTTCTTCGTTTTGATTTTATTTTTTCCTTGCTGCCATGTTCTCTGACTGAGAGGTTGTAAATAAACAGTTTGAATGCACTTTACAGACCAGTGTGTTTGTGGGCTTGGATGCAGTTGGAAGGGGTTGTTAGTGCTGGGTGGTTTTTAAGGGTACAGCTTGCTCGTTTCTTCTCTGAAGTATGTGTGTTTTCAGGAAACATTTATACATATAAAATATTTAAAACTCCGAAACTTAAAAACCCTTTTGGTTTCGCTTCCCTTTTAGCAAGCCGCTTCACCGAGCGCAAGCTTTTAAAGCCGCGCGTGGTGTGACTTCCTGCAAAAAGCCTTCACGAACGCGCACTGTATTTAGCTGCACTAACCACATCTTGGCTTCCTGTCTTCCCAAACTCACCTCGAGCCTTGCACGCTTCCTCTACGCGAGCTGCAAGCTGAGACACACACACACACACACACACACACACACACACACACACACACACACACACACACACACACACACACACACACACACACACACACACACACGTCCGTGTTTCTTATAAGGCTTCTGGCAGACGTTCGGCTGCAGGCGGTTTTCTGCTCTTTGTGGAGCGGTTCCGTGTTGCAGTGTCATGACAGTGACCTGTTTTTGACACTTGTTGCTTTAACATACATTTAATATTAAATTATTTGATCTGTTTTATGGGTAAGGACATAACGTAGCATGTAAGTAACAGACCCCATAATTTAAATATATTTGCCTAAATGTTTGGATATATTGACCATATTTGAATATGTAATCTGTGTATAATATTGACAAATACACTTCCTGCTATGTAAAGAAAGTGTAACACAGGTGGTAGGAAGGTAGGCAGATGCATTGGTACAGACTTTAATGTGGCTTGAAACCCAGGTATTGAGTCAACCAGTATAGCTGGTCTCAATATCTCCAAAGACCTCAAAAGAGAAACAAAACAATAGTTTCAGGGGAGATGGACAAATACAGTCATGTGAACCGTGCTCTAATAGGCCTGTGAAATATTGTGGACACCTAACTTCTAAGTTCCTCGTAGGCCATGAGAACAAGCAGAAATACACCCTGGGTCCACAGTTATATTAACCTTTGCAGGTTTTGCCATGCAAATGATTTAGCCGCTTTCATTTTCAAGTTAGGTACATCTCACGTAAGACTGGAACCTTAAAGGTGACGTGGAAGCTGACCTGCGCAGAACTTCTTATGCCTCCTGTTTTATGATTTTGTAATGTACATATATTGTGTTATATAATGTCTGAACTGGGGGGAAAGATCAGTGGGCAGAGCAGTCCGAGTCACTCTGGGGTTGTTAAAATCGCTTTGTTGACCTAAGATTTCTGTTATGTCATGTGCTTGCTCTGAAGAGCGGTGACTATGAGATGCTTCATTGACTCAGATTATGTTGCGTAGTCATCATCCACACTTATACTCATCCAACAGGAACATTCCCCAAAGCAGGATATCTCAATAAACTTAAAACAAAAGTCAAAACTAACCAATAAGACAATAGGGGGGGAAAAATGCTTGACTTCAGCAGTGGTTTTTGTCTTAAATGATCAAAATGACCCCTTGGAGGGTTCCAAAGTCTAAGGACAGCACTGACAGAGTCATGGAGGGTCACTTGGGCTCCCAGTGGGCCTAACCAACTGGACAAAACGTGGCTTGTCTGTGCTCTCTTCTCTGTGCCCACCTATGACCTTTTGCCCTTAATGACTGTGATGAGGTAACTGATCCTAGATCAGTTGGGCATGGGGGGGGGGGTTACCGAAAACATGGCTGCCAGCACAGGTCCTCGGGTTACTTCCTGGAAACAGTGAGTTGACGTTGCGCCCAGATAGAGGCTCCTGGCTAGATGCTTCCTGGAAAACTGCCATCCACAGCAGAGTTATTTATATGGTGGACAATGTTACAGTTCACCCAGGCAACTGGGTGAAGTCATCAACAAGGATGGGCCGACAGGTGTTACCAAAATCAGGTGATCGCATCATCACTGTGGGAGTGCTTTTACATGCATAAGTGCAGGGAAGGGTACCAAAGCGACGGTAACACAGCCACACAACGTGCCTCTGTCAGTGTGCACCCAGCCACCAGTGAACTGGAAGGACAGACAGAGGATAAGAACTGGATTTGCAAAGACAGCCCAAATTAATCTTCATGATAAGTTGATTTTACACTTTTTGCTCGTTTCCACTGTGCTGTCGGAAAATAACAGTCACACACATTTCTCAACAAAACAAGTGGGCAGAGTTTATGTATGTGTGTTTCAGACCCTCATGGACATGGAGTGTGTGCATGTGTGTGTATATTTTAAATTATTGTCCGGGTCATAGTGCTCAGTCACTGATAGCTATTCTCTCGCATTCCTAGCATTCTTTCCAGTGGAAACAATCTGCCACTGATCCTTGTCTGTCAGCGCGCGCACACACACACCCTTACTCGTACTTTTAAACCTGTCACCAAAGTTCACACACTCAGACCCTGTTATAGCCACATACACAGCAGAAGTACCCTCTCTTCAGAAATAATGTCATAATATCAGGGAGAGCAATGAGTAGTCTTGCTTCACACAGACACACATACACACACACACACAGTTGTACACTGGAAAAATGTGCTTATCCCGTGACCTAACACTCTGCCCATTCCTCTTGTCACCTTTACCACCCCATCCGTTTCTTACCGTCTTTTTATTCATACGTCTTTACGATGTCAGATTATAGTTCAGGACCGACTGCTGGTATTACAGAACCAGAATGTAAATGTAAACTACTTGTGTCAACCTCTGTGTATGTGTGTGTAATGCACTGAGAAAGACGGAGGGAAAGAGAGTGCACAGGACTACTTATAAGAATTTCTCTGCTTGGGGTGTGTGTGTGTGTGTTACCAAGGCTATCGTGTGGGTAAATATTCTTTTCCCAGGGTTGTGCGAGTGTAAGAAGAGAGAGATGTCCCTGGTCATCTCTAAGCACAGCAGCTGATTATTTATATTACATCTGTACCTGCAGCCTTCTATGTAACACAGGGGTGGATAGCCCAGGTTTACTCCTTATATATTTTACATATATGAACCCGAGCGAATATATTAAGGGAAGTTTAGTGTTCGTGCTTGCTGACATCTCAGCAAGCATAGGTCCATTGATCTGTGGCTCTGTGGGGCCAGTGGAAAAGCTTATTATGCAGATGAATCATTTTGTTTACTAGAGGTTGCTCTGGGAGAACAGTGGCCTCTGTCAACATGTCTCTATTTGGGGCATCTTGCAGGTTTTATAATGTATTATTATGGTTATTGATACACTGACCCTCTTCCATTCACTGTCATTGATATAAATAGGCCACTGTCCTCTGATAAACCTCCATGCTTGGAGAACCTGATGGAAAAAATTAACTCAGACACAGAGAGAGAGAGAGAGAGAGAGAGAGAGAGAGAGAGAGAGAGAGAGAGAGAGAGAGAGAGAGAGATGGGGGGTGTTATTCATAGTTCTACTATCTTAATATCTACTGTCTGTGAGTTCCTGTCTCCTGAGTGGCTAAGTAGCTCGAGGACAGGACAGGAAATGGAATCCTGGAGATTGGAATGCAGATTCTGGAAAGTAATGAATAAAAATAAATTAGAATGCATCACTCCTCTTTTCTCCTCTCTGCTCTTCTCTTCTCCTTTTCTCCTTCCATCCCTAGATCTTCTACACTCCCAAAAAGGAGAGGGCATAGGTAACAAGAATGTTAAAAAACAACAATCCAGTCCGGATTCTTTCCAATAAAGCATCGTTAAAGTGCTATCAATAGCCTGCTTTTAAAAGACACAATGTCCAGAGTCCAAAAGAAAACATTCTCTCTACCATTTCTGACTTAGCTACTCCCATGTCGCCTCCCTCTTTTTTGTCAGTCACCACACACACACACACGCACACACATACGTACAATGGTACAAGGTTACACTCTCATATACTCTGTGCGTGTCTGTATGTCTTTCACAGTCCATTACAGAGAGAGAGAAGCACAGAAACAGAGAAATGCCACTGTCACTCAAATCAATATTTGAGCGAATATAAAGTCAGCGTCTTATACAAACTCGCGTTGGCCTAAATTTAAATTCTCTGCCTCTAATCTCACCACAGTGAATCATTGTGTTTGGGATAACATACTGACTGTTTTCCCAGGCAGGTCTCCATATACTCATCAGCAGCATTTTAGACGACCGTTAAGCGGCACACTTCTTTGCTGACGGAAGCTCAGCAAAGAGAATTCTGTGGGGAAAAAAAGATGAGCAACTAACATGCATACACATCAGATAATGTAAGAGGGTGTTGAAGCCAGCAGGTGAGGCGGAATAAACAAACAAACTAAACAAAGAAAAATACATTTAAAACATACGCCCCCCCCCGTCTGAATTCCTACAAGCAGCCTTTGTCTTACACCGAACAGACCATCCACCGTGCTCTCTGTTACGTGTGCGTTATTTTGCTCCTGATCTCGGTCGTGTTCGGGGGGTGGGGGTGTGGGGGGCTAGGATTAGTCCCGATCCCGTGCCGTTGAGTGCCTTTGGCTTTCTGCAATAGTTGCTCTGGTGAAAAACGCAAGGCTAATGTGATCCAACGAAGGCAAAGGACAGAGATGCCACGGCAAAAAGATTGAATGGGAAATTAACTCCGCTCTTGTTGGTGCAGAGGACTTGATGGAGTCCACAGGGGAGAAAAGAAAAAAGGTCTAATGATTTGGAAACAAATAAACACACAAAAGAAACTAAGATAGCAAGAACAAGAGAGAATAAACAGTTCCAGTTATAGTTTAGACAGTCTGTGTGTTTAGGAGAGCAAAACACAGTATGCAGTAGCGACACCCAATGTGTGTCATCTATCTTGAATGTTTGTGGTCAATACCTCTATTGGCATTTAATAGTATTTGCTTATCAATACATTCACAACAGTTCCTAAAATAAATGGTTGTTGCATTAGAAGAATTGCCAACTTTAGTCCTGTGTTTCTTCTTAGGCCATGTATGGCAACCTAACTGCCGAGCCCCAGCCATTTTTAACATAGTTTTTAATTATGCGATGATTTTAGTTAGTTTCACGTCGGCTTACACTTCAGACACGGCAGACAGAAGAGTAAGCTGGCATTCTTGGAAACTTCTGAAACTTTGGTTTGACCTCTCAACACAGTGACCCTTAAGCAGTTTACACATAAACTCCTCAATCCCTTCAGATAAAGCACATGCCATAGAGACCAGGTCATGGAAAGTCTTGAGTCTGACTAGGAGTGCCCCCCCCCCATCACCAAACACACACACACACACACACACACACACACAAAGACATCCTTTAGTGTTGAGATAATGTGATGGCAGGATTGGCCCCTATTAAAAGGGTTTATTTGTTGAGCTGTCCATTTTTCCATTGCCCTTACAAGGAGCTCTATGATAACTCATAGAAGTCCCAGTTATACAGCCACTTTCAGACTTCCATTTGATGTTTGGATGAGATGGCAAAACGTGTCCTTCGGCAAGAGCAAAAAGATATTTGCTCAATGTTACTTAAACATCTCCAACCCTTCCTACACATACAGCCATCATAAAGGTGTGAACAGTCAGCTTCTGAATTATATTATTACAGTGGGTGTGGGGAATTAGAGAATACTGAGCTATTAACTGTGGAATGAGAATACCAAGTTATATGTGAAGTAACTATTCAGACAGAAACATTTTGCTTCTGACGAACCCAGGCTCCCAGATGTACCAAACGGCGGCCCCTACTGACCAAGCGGCGGCCCCTAACGACCGAATGTACCAAGCGGCGATCCGTACTGAGTTGAGCGGTCATTCGAGTTAAACGAGAAAGGAGCACCATGGCGACCGGAGCGCGCCGAACACCCTCCTTACATTCCGCGCCCTCGGCGTCGACACGCTTGACGTTTTGTGGCTAGCTGAGTACCTCGGGAGCTCGGTTACTCTCGGTCGTAGTAAACAGCCACTGTACGCATACAAACAAAAGGATGTTTTGATTTGATTGCCATCTTGCTCCTCGATGCTAGCTCGCTAGCTAGTTCGCCGTTAGCGTGTGGCGCTCGAGTGTGCTGTTGTTAGCAGAAGCTAGTTAGCTAGCAGGCTAATATTTTTAGCACCGGGTAGAGAAACTCGGACCGCCCTTGTCAACGTCAAGCTGGAGACCAGCTAAAAGTGATACGAGTGAGTAAGAAACATTCCGTCAGATGCACTGGCTTCCCAAATCGCCAAATCATGATGTGCTTTGTCGGGAGTGAACTGCAGTAACTAGCTAACCTAGTTACTGTGTAAAGAGCCAGGGTCTCTTGGATAAATAACCGACTTGGCTTACACGAAGTTTCAAACATTACCACAATAGCTGTTCTGTACATTTAAAGTTAGAGTCAAAGTTGGTAAATTTGAATTAGTTAGCGTCATATAGCTAGCTACCTAGCTATAGCATGTTGTTGCCGGTAATAGCTAGCGTCAACAGCTAATGAAACAATCAGCTGCTTGTCAGGTGTAGTAGACTCCCAAATATTAACAGGAACAAAGCTCCTCCTCCCTTTTTGGGGTTATTTTACAACTACCTTTTAAAGCATCGATGAGTTGACATGAAGTATTAAGAATAGGTTAAGCAAGGTTAGCAAGCTGAACTACATTCAGTAGCTGCATGTAGATCTTAATCTGAGATCTTAAAGAATCAAGACAGAAACGAGAGTAGTGTCTTTTCGATTGTCCCAGTGGGATCACTAGTGAGTTTTGATTTGCATTTGGCTGATTTGCATTTGGTTAGACAAGATTCTCCTCCCTTCCTGTTTTATTTTAGAGTTGGTAGGGCAAAGTAAATATGCTGCTGTTCAGTATGTTTTTGAGTTGCATGAGTCCATTCCCTAAAGGGCTGTTGAACAGTAAATATTTATGTCCTTTAACCAGCTGGATCAAGCGTGCCCAAACCCAGTTCTGTAGATCTGCGTCCCTGCACTTTAGTTTCAACCCTACATTAATGCACCTGATCCGGGAAACTAAGGCCTTCGGTTACATGTAAATATTAGAGCCAGGTGTGATGGAACTAAACTCTGCAGGACAGCCAATGCTGTAAGGGACCGCACATGGCGGAGTAGGTTTATGATGTTGCTTTGATCTTGGTTGATGAACTTAACCCCACGAAAGGGCCTTGTGTGGTATTAATGATGTGAAAGAGTTCATGGTAGCTTGTTAAGAACCATTAGTGTTTTATTGTTCATTGCTGATAGCTGTTATTGTCCTTGGGCAAAAGGGCGTGCAGATATGAGCAGTCTCCTCATTAACTAGATTAAGGGACTGGAAAATAGACTGACTATTTGATACTTTTATAACCCAGATAATCCTATAATGCAAAGTGTACAATTCCAGGTGTTGTGTGTTCCTCAGTGACATACATTCTGTGCAGTATTCCGGTCTGTGTTCACTTAAAGGCCAAAAATCCCTCATCAACTCTTCTTATGGTTCATCTGAGGTGATAGATGAACCCAACCCGCCTTGTAATGGCTGTCTGTCCCCCATCAGTGGTTAGGTGTGGCTCTGGAACCAGATATACCCTGCCTCTGGGGAATCTAAGATGGGTTTTTGTGTGAACATAGTGTGGTGCAGCTAGCTGTCAGAACAGACACCTGTTCAGTCTTTTGGATGATCTTTACGTTTACATTTAGCTGATGGATGGTCTCATGGATTGTGCAGTTTTAATTGCTGTATGCGTCAAAGCCTGTTTCGTATGGTGGATGGCCAGTTCTGAACCTGGTTTGCACATTTTTAGTTGTAATAGATCGTCACACAGGTTGCATGATCTGACTGATCGCATGAGCTGATGGATCACATTTGATCACATCATCATCTAGTTTTCAGATGATCTCATCTAGTATGTTACAAAACATTTCCCAATTGCAATGTAGTAATGGAATCACAGTGCAGTGTTTCTGTCCTTGTGGAGCCGTATATTAACATGAAACAGGGATCTGCAGTTACGTGTATCTGCAGGCTTGCAACCCCCCCCCCCCCCCCCCCATCTCTGTGGCTGGAAGAGTGAGCAGTTCCATGCTTAAATCTCACCACCATGTAACAAGGATTAGTGATGTAATCACTTATCAGGAACCAAAGCCGGAGCTGGATTTGCTCACCCCCATCGCTTGGAAGCTCGGATTCACTAAATCGTTTGACTTCTGATGCATTTTCCCTCCTGTCCTCACTACCAGAGAAAATCCACTCACAGGCCCCAGCTTACAACTCCATTAGCCAAATGAAGCACTGTGTTGCAAATTCCACACACACAAATATCAGCTGCCCTTTAATCTGGTGGAATATGTTTATAGGTTTATAACCTATAGGTTTTGTCCTCCAGGGTTTTTCACCCTAAAAGTTGACTGGTGGCTGCTTTTTATCGTTGTCCCTCAGCAAGATGTTTACGCTTGAGGCCAGGATGCATTTCTGTAGGGAGGGTAAGGCCCATGTTTAAATAGCTGCAAGGCGTGCGTCTGCTTAGGTTAACGCACACCTGGTTGGTTCTGAACTTATTGTGCTAATAATCTTATAGGTTTTCTTCTGCAACTAGTAAATTGAAAATAAATGAGTAGTGCTTCAGAGCGTGACATAGGCTTGTGTGAACGTTGAGCCTCCACCGTGCTGGAGTAATGTTCAGCCGTCTGGACCGAGGACCCACCATCCCTTTACCAACGCCCTCTTTAGATATTGTACTCATGTGGCACAATGGAAAAAAGTAATCAAAGCATAGTTTCCACTCCTCCTACCACACGCTGTCATCAGCGCAGACAGTAATTAACTTTGAGTGCGTGCCTGCATACGCACGCGTGTGTGTGGGGATGTAGTTCCGAACGAATGGAGAAGGGTCAAAGTCTTTCTGTTTTTTCCACTGTCCCTCAGCAGATTACAGAATAGGTTGACCGTGGCTTCACAGAGGGACGCTCTGACGCCACCTCTAGCACGAAGTCCCGACGGGGTGGCTCAGAGCCTGAAACCCTGGGATACTCAGCCTAAATTTACGAAATGGGAGACCACAGGCAGGGGCTGGAGATGGGGGGCTTTGGAGGCGTGGGGTCGGCGGAGGCGGTCTGCGTTTGATAGGCTTTCAGGCTGGCTGTGACCCATGTCTTCACATGAGCAGAAATGGCCCAGCCAAAGAGAGAGAGAGACAGGAATGATGATGATGATGCTGCACTCAGCTGAGCCCAATAGGATCTTGGCCGATCCATGCTCAAACCATGAATCGCCTGCACCAGTTTTCATAGTGACCTGTCATTATGAGAATGGAAAGTCTTGTGTTATTCTCCTGACCTCATGCAGACAAAAACATAATTCCACTGACACACCACTTTGCACTGTCCAGATGCCTCCAATGGGTGTGTCTGTGTGAGAACACACTTGGACTTACTGTCCCATGCGTTAGAACGCGTCTAGACTGCACATGTTTTTTACTGAGTCATCATATTTGCCCCTCTTAAATTTCTTATTTTCCATTGTTGGGTGGAAATGACTGTGTGTTTCTGTAATAACCCCACCTGTGCCCAGAGTGCTGAGTCATGGCTCAGTGGGCAAACGAGGGCGGGGCAAGAACGCAGCGTGTGCGTAAAAATAGCTTGATTAATCAGTGTTCTGAAGCTCCTCTTGACCTGGGGCAGGTGTGCTGGGATGCGGGGGTGGGGGAGGGGGAATGGTTTAGGGCCTGGAGCGAAAGCTTTCTCCTCTGAGGTAGCAGAGCTATTCCAAACTGCTCTGCCTTATTCTGAGATTTAAAAAAAACAAACAAAAAAACCCCTCAGGATTCAGAAATTTAGCCTCGTCTTTTCCCTGTTCCATCACAGCCAAAGCCCGTCGGAGCATTCGCTGCTTGGCTGGACTGCTGTGCGGATGATGTGTTGTAACACCTGCTCATATAAGCGGCTGTATACGTTAAACTGGGCCTGTGACGAGGAAGCACTTTCGCCTCTCTGCAGTGCTGGCCGTTTAAATGAACGCTTCTGCCAGCATGATGCTTTACAGGGTTGGGGGAAAAAAAGTTCTAACACTAGTCATCTACTTCTGCTGTGCCCCATGACACAGCGAAACTATGAGTTATCGGTTTATTGGTTTATAGGGTTATCTACAGTAACGATGCGGCGCACGCCACTGTTACTCAACAGTTTTGGCTTGAGAATTTGTCTTCTAAACTGTGTGACTAAATTGGTTGTTTGGATCTTTTCTTTCTGCTTCCAGTCATTGGCACTGCCATTCCAAACATTCCATGTATAAATTCAGGCTAAAGGCGTTTCCAAATCGGTGCCGGCACCTATGAAACTAATCAGTGGTGGGGTGTGGGTTGGGTGTCAGGGTAATCCGGATTAGTTTCAGACAGTCATAGTAGTTGAACTTGAGCTGGGTTACATCTGCCTTTTTCACTGTACTGGAGGAGAGTTAGACTCCAAATGGAGAGCTCACCTCCCTGTCTCCAAGGCTCTGCTGCTTTCCTGTGGCTTCTGGTCAAAGGCCCTCTTTCCAAACTCTGGTGACCTCCAAGTAGAGTATCCTGCACTTTGCAGCACCACCCAGTGGTTCTGGTTCTGGGTTTAAGACGGCTGCTTCTGCACTCGTCATGCTCTGTAGTAGCCCTGGTGCTGTGGTTCATGTTATCTCTAGTTCCAGACTTTCGCCCCGTTTTCAGATCTGGGTGTGGGTTTTCAGAAGGTTATGCTTTATGGTTACCCATGTTCTGTTTATTTTTGGCTGCTGTTGCTACTCTAAAGCTTGACATGTTTAGTGTGTTTTGGTAAACTTTCAAGTGGGACAAGCAAAGTTAAGGATTTGGAAGTTGTTTAAGTCAGCATACGAAGGTTAGGATGTAGATGTGGTGAGGCTATTTCAGTCTGTAGTGTAGTCATGTATAAACACTGAATTTGTCCCTCTGCCAGTGCATTTGTAATATTCATGGCTCTGAGGGGAAAATGGTGTCTAGATCCAAGTCTTGTGCAAGTAAGTGATGCAGGTAGTGATAAATTGTTGGTCATTTTTTTACAATTATCACAAATGGTTAACCTTTCTGGTTTGGATAGCTAAATAAAGCTCTCTCTCTCTGTCTCTCTCTGTCTGTCTGTCTCTCTCTCTGTCTCCCTGTCTCTCTCTCTCTGTCCCTCAGACATGGCTGCATTGTCTATCCAGGGCCTGTACTTCGTCGTCACCCTGTTCCTGAGCAGTTTCTTCGGCAGCGTCTTCATGCTGGGCCCGGTGCTCCCTGTCATGATTCTCACGCCCGCCTGGTACCGCTGGCTCACGGACCGCATCGTGGCCACTTGGCTGACGCTGCCAGTGGTGCGCTCTCGTCTTCACCACACACACACACACACACACACACACACACACATATTCATGTAAGCGCATGCACCTCTTTAAAGCTGACACAGCTTGTGTGCATGTGTGGCTGCTTGGAACCGCGGCAGCAACCCAAGCGACTGTGGAATTCCGTCTGTTGGCCCCTAATAAGATTTTTTTGATTTTTTTTTTAATCCTGGCATGACATGGTATCTCTTCCCCCCCACCCCACCCCCTTTTTTTATTGCTCTCTTTCTGCTGCTCTCTCTCTCTCCCCCTCTCTCTCTCTAGGTCTCTCTCTCTCTCTCTCTCTCTCTCTCTCTCTCTCTCATGCATGCTCTCGCCCTCACCCTTTGCTCACTCCATTCTCTGACTCTTCACCCATCACAATGCATCAGTGCACTGAAATGGATATTCATAATTAAATTCTTTACAGAATCAACAGTTAAGGGCTAATCAACAACACTGACACCCTCTCACTCTCATCTTCCTTTCTCGCTCTCTCTGTCTCATACTCTCACTGTCGCTTACTTTAGCATTCCGACTCTCTTCGCGCATCACAATGCTTTATTTAAATGAATATTACTGTTACCTTTTAAAAGCAAATGATTTACAAAATTAACAATTAAGTGTTGATCAACAATATTTACCCTCTCTCCCACTATTCCTCTCTGCCCTTTTCTCCTTCCCTTTCTCTCTCTCCCTTCGTCTCCCTCCCCGTCCCCCCCAGGCACTGTTAGAGGTGGTCTTCGGCGTGAAGGTGGTGATAACGGGCGATGGCTTCGTTCCCGGGGAGCGTAGCGTGATCATAATGAACCATCGCACGCGTCTCGACTGGATGTTCCTCTGGTGCTGCCTGCTGAGGTACAGCTACCTCCGTCTGGAGAAGATCTGCCTGAAGGCTGCCCTCAAGGCTGTGCCAGGCTTTGGTGGGTGAGCGCGCACACACGAATGCGCTGAGCACCGTAGCTTGCATGTCCGTTTGACGTCTGGGTCTCCACCCTTATTTGGATGCCTTGACTTGGTTATCTATTTGTGTGTGTGTGCGCTAGGCTGGGCAATGCAGGTGGCTGCGTTCATCTTTATCCATCGAAAGTGGGAAGAGGATCGGCGCCACATGGCCAACATGCTGGAGTACTTCTGTGATATCAGGGAGCCAGTACAACTACTCCTCTTTCCTGAAGGCACTGACCTTACTGGTGAGACACGCACACACAGCAGGTCGTATACTCCTAGTTCTTTTCAGGCTGATGGATCCACACACCGATGGCCTCTTCACACAGCTGATCGTAGCTACATCTAAAAGCACTTGCTTTAAAACTACCAGATAGTCAGATACTGAGCGTTCTATGCAGCAGATTTCATTCTATTACACAGGAGCCATAGACCTGGTACAGTTGTGTGTGCGCGCGCTGGAGCCGATCTCAGACCTGCTGCATGTGTGGGTCAGCCGGAGTGGGTCAGTCAAGGCTGATCTCAGACCTGCTGCAGGTTTGTCGGTCGCGGCTGATCTCAGACCTGCTGCGGGTTTGTGTCGATCGGGGCTGATCTTAGACCTGCTACGGGTGCATGTCCGCCGGAGCCGGTCTCTGACCTGCTGCTAATTTGGTGTTATTGGGAGCTAAGCAATCACAAAGACCTGCATCCTCTGTGGCTACTGCTGTAGACAGGGGTGCTTAATGCAAAATTTTGGTACCTGAAGTGTGTTTGGGGTTAGCAGAAAGAATGGAAGGAAGTGGGCTTAATCAGTACCGCTTGTTTCAGCATGGCTGACAAATGGAGAACATCTCCACAGTTACTTTGTTTTGTGAATAACGGCTGGAAAATGTCACTGGGCATGTATTTAGATCCGCCCACCATGACAGAAGTGTATGATTTTGCTGCATTGGCATGTTTTGAGGGATTCCGGTTAGCAGACAGATTTGATGAAGGAGCAGAATTAAAGTTGACTGTTGTATCAGCGTTTAAAACGCACCCAAATTCCACTGGAATGACTAGCCACCACAGGTTCCACCCAGAGGATCATACTTGTGAAAGGGTTAAAAAAAAAAGGGCCCCAGCACTGAGAAATGTTAAGCCAAGCTTGGGTCATTCTTTTTATAGCTGTCTGTGGCCCCGCTCTCTCAGGGTCTGTCTGAAGATGTTCAATTCCCTTATTAAACTCAGCTTCACAGGAGATTTCAAGACCTGTTCAACAGTGACATCTTCATTTTAGCGGCATTAGCTCTCTCTTTCGCTCTCACTCTCTTACTCTCTCTCTTACTCTCTCACTCTTTTGCTCTCTCTACCCTGCTCCCTCTCTTTCTCACTAGTTGGGCTTTTAATTTGCTCTCTGGGAGCCCAGGGGGATCAGAAAAGCCCGATTTAATTGCTCATCAAGAGGCAAGCATAGGTGTGTGTGTGTGTGTGTGTGTGTGTGTGTGTGTGTGTGTGTGTGTGTGTGTGTGTGTGTGTGTGTGTGTGTGTGTGTGTGTGTGTGTGTCTGTGTGTGTGTCTGTGTGTGTGTGTCTGTGTGTGTGTAAGTGCGAGGATGAAACTCGTCAACCTCTATTGGAGTGAGTTCGACCCTCACTGGTACCGGAGAGGACTGTGGCTGCACTTCAGTTTTTGCTATCAGTAGCCTCCATAAAATGACTGATCAGATAAGTGTGACATTAAAGGGTTATTAGAAGGCTTATTACCTGAATTAACATCCTGACTGCATAATGCTGATTATGGCGTAGTTAGATTTATTAAGCTCGCTCTTCTTAAAACATGGGATGTCACAAAGCAGCTTTATGCATTTTTGGTCCCAGTCCCTAACGAGCAAACCCGTGGTGACAGTGGCAAGGAAAAACTCCCTCGAGGAATTAATGAAGAAACCATAGGAGGACCAAGACTCAAGAGGGGAGCCGTCCTCCTCAGGCAGCCCAGTGTATAAACGAGCCGTCCTATACGAAACGGCAAACTTCCACAGCATTCCAAATGGTTAAATACATTTAGTTCGGTTCAGTGCAAGTGTGGCAGTCTTTCCTTCTCTAGGGTGGAGCTGTTACTGCATCCATTACAGTAGATGGAGTAGGTGGAGGGAAATGGCAGCATCTGAAAGGTTGTAGCAAATAAGAAAAGGTCTCATGATCAACAGAAAATGAACTGGTTTTATTTCAAATCCGGATGTCTGAGTAGCGTTGAAAGGAAGAAAAAAAAAAAAAGCACTGAAGACTCATGCTTGTATGTTTCATATGTTTCAGCATGTTTATCCCTACATTGGTATTTGTCTGTCATGTTTGGTAGTGGCAGGGGACGTGGAGTTGGTCATGTTGCGGCCCGTTTACTGATGTGAGGATTGGCTGCTCTTTGTGAACGTGTGCTGTTCCCCTGCAGACAACTCCCGTGCCCGGAGTGACAAGTTCGCAGATGAGAACGGCCTCCCTCGCTACGAGTATGTCCTCCACCCGCGCACCACTGGCTTCACCTTCATCGTGGACACCCTCCGGAAAGGTCAGAAGTCATTGCGGTTCGAGCGGCCCGAATTGGCGCTTCCACTCGTTGAATCAAACGGTCATCAGAGTCAGAGATTGTTTACATTTTTATAGTGCTTAGCATTATTGCAGTGTTTTCCCTTGTTGGATTTAATAATTGGATTTAATGAGCATTTACATTTTTTTTTTTTTTTTTTACAGTTTTTGGTCTTTGTTTCATGTCATGGTTTGGTGGCACACTAGACTAGCCCCCCCCCCCCCCCCCCCCCCCCCCCCGCCTCCAACCTGGTGGTGTTTGTCATTTGTAAGTCTCCTCCATAATTGCACATGTAGGTGCCCTCACTGGTTTCCTGGGCTGCTATTCACACAGCACTGCTGAGCACCTCAGTGTGAGGGCACATGGCTGGCATTTGAGCCTCATCCTGTCTGCGTTGCGTGCAGCGTTTTACCGTGCTGCCAACCAGAAATATTGTGCTAATCCAGGCAGTATTAACTGTATCTACTGACTGAAGCTCAGTGGTCTTTCAGAGTCCACGCACACACAAAAACACAAACACACACACACCCTCGCACATGCTGTAATGAGGTAAACATGGCACTGCTTCGAGCGAGTCTCTGAAGCAGACGGATGTGAGTGATATTAATGCACCACTAAACAGGTGCGTCGACCTCCCTGACGTCACACACATTAAACCCTATTCCAAGAGCTGATGACAGCCAAGCGTGTGAGTGTGTGTGAAAGAGAGAGCGACAGAGAGCAGGCAGAGACATGTCATCCATTAAACTATTCATGCTCGTCTCCATGCCTGGTACTCCTCTTATGTAGGCAGACTGATGGTGTTGCGTATGTGTGTTGTGCATGTTTGCGTGCTGTAGTGGAGATTATGAGCTATATTTGTGCAGTATGCACTTAGGTGCCAGAAGTATACACTCATGCATGTGTTATATTAAGCTGTAACTGAAAATGTGTACTATTTTCTGCTGTATATGGCATACATGGTATAGTTGTTTATTTTGCCAAGCTTACCTTTTTGAATCCAAGTGACTCATTGGCAGACCTCCTCGAATCAATGAAATGTGTGGTTTAAGCTGTGTTGCCATAGATATGCATCAAAGAGCTTCACCCGAGCTCTTCCTATGTTGCTCAGGCGACAATCTGGACGCGGTCCATGACATCACCGTGGCCTACCCGGAGAACATCCCGCAGACGGAGCGCCACCTGCTGTCCGGCTCCTTCCCGCGCGAGATCCACTTCCACGTGCAGCGCCACGCAGTAGCCTCATTACCCCGCCAGCCCGAGCTCCTGGAGGCGTGGTGTCGCGAGCGTTGGGCGGAGAAGGAGCAACACCTACGGACGTTCTACGCGGCCCGGCCGCCTGCCTTTGCTGCACCCGAGGCTCGCGTGCCGCCCTGCAAGAGCGAATGGCGCGTGGCGCTGGTCAAGACCGCCTCGCTGTGCTACTGGACCGCCTTCATCGCCCTCAGCACCGCTGGCCTCTGGTTCTGGGCCCCGCTGCGCTACTACTTCCTGTTCATGGTGGTCTTCTTCCTGGGTCAGCAGAAGGCGATGGGAGGGTTGGAGCTGATCGAGCTGGCCTGCCATCGGCGGCGGAGGGGCGGGGCGATAGGCGGAGCTAGCAGCAAGGAGGAGTGAGAAGAGACCCGGTGAATGTGGACGCAAGTGCGGTGGGGGGGTGGGGGGGATTGTGGGGGGCAAGCGTGGAGCTGAAGAGTGGACAGAAGGCCAGGAGAGTCCCCTGCTGGCGCCGCTGGCGAACTACATACAGCAAACTCAGCACTGCTGCCTTCTTCCATGTTCCTTCGTTCTCTCGGAGGAGAGAGGGCACGCTTCCCTGCCACCTCAGCGCTGCACGCGTGCATCGCCTGACGGGGGAAGAAGACACAAAAGACTTGTCCTCCTGTGCTGGACGGAGCACATATAACCACTTGCAGCCATCACTGCGCATGTGTGTGGATGTGAGGGAGCGTGCGTGCACATGCATGTGTTCGGTTTTACCTGCGTCTTTCAGACTCCAGTCAACATTCATCCCGTGTCTTCATTTCGTCTTTCCCAGGGGCTCTAGTTTTGCTGTTTTCTGTCATCCATTTGCTTTTGAGTCATGTTGATCTTTTTATTTTCTGTTTAGTAATGTTTCTTTATATCTTGGACATCTTATATTTGTTACAATTCAGTGCAGTCAGTCATTACTGCTACAGCTTTATTTTAAAATAGTTTTAATAATGTTTTTACTGTAACCCTGCCCCTTTTCATTTTTCATTTATGTGGTATGAGTGTGGAAAACAGCCATAGCCCACAGTTTTTGAATAAGGCACTATTGATTGTTACCATATGTTCCTTAGACCTCCAATGTAGCTACAAACATCACTGTAATGAGGGAAAAGAACCTTAATGTGAATATGCACTTAGAAATTGCATCTCTTTGTAAAAAAAAAACAACAAAACACTAAAAAACAACAAACACCGATAAACACCTTGTCTACTGTGGAATTGGAGCAGGCTAAAGGATGACTCTCTCTGCCTCTGCTCTACCCAGAGGACACAGGCAGCGAAACCTGTTAATCTTGTCCACACAGAACAGGGAGAGGACTGACATTGAGGGAATAAGAACATCCGTGACACGTCAAAATGTTTTTGCAGCTGTATTTTTCTGTGTTTTCTTGGGCAAATTCAATATAAATGGCATATTTAAAGTTATCTTCCTCATCTCATTAAGTAAAACTGGGCTTTTTGCAGATTTGCAGAAGAATAAATTTCCTGTGCTAGTTGATATAAGTAGCTCATAGCCTTCTCAAGGACTGTTTTTCCACATAAATGTAAAAACGGCAGAAAACGTAAATCTAGCCATCGTTAATAGGCTTTAATAACTTCTCCAGCTAATGAATGCAGCGGCCATGCGTTTGCTTGTCGCGGAAGCACACTGCTCCTGTCTCCACACCCCTCTGTGGAGGCCGTGGCTAGCAGGAGGGGGCGGGGCTTTGTACTGTCTTTTTTCTTAATCCTCCCTCTCTCCCTTTCTCCCATCCTCTCCCCGTCCCTGCCTCAGGTGAGACTCAGTCTCCCAGTGTTCCAGTCTCTTTGAGGTTAACCTCAGAGAGACAGCACACAGGAAGATTTTTTTTAGGGATACTCCCACGCACACAGACACGCGCGCACATGCCAATTAGTTAACGTCCCCTTTTTTCATGCATGTGACAATCCATTCTGAGTCTGTTGTGTGTGTGTGTGTGTGTATGTGTATGTGTGTGTGTTGTTGGTTCTGATTCATCTTACAGCAGGTAGAGGGAAGGCCTGCGGTCATCTTGACTCTGTGCGTAGTTCCTGTTACGCAAAGGGCAGAGCGCTGTCGGTGCCGGCCGACTTGAGTGGCTGGAGAGATGCCGTTTACGGGGTTCCAGGTGTGTCGTCGTCTCCTGCGCTGTAGCAGAGGACGGATCAGGCACCGTGATCAGTGATATCATCTCACACCTGTACACCATCGTCTTCTCTCCTGTTGTCTCCTTCTGTGCTCCTGCTGTCTCTTTCTCTTCTCTTGTCACATTCTCTCCTTTCTGTTTGCTGTGTCTCGCTGCTGTCACTGTGCTCAGGTATACTTCGTTGAGAGTCCGGTTCTTCTTTAGCACTCAGTCAGAGGTTAATGCTCTAATAAACATCTCGGCCTTTAAAGTCTCTTGTACCTGTGCTTTTTGCTTCTGTTCTTGTGGAACGCGGGATTGCATTTTTGTCTGTACTGTGTTATGGGCATGCCAGCCTTGGTGTTATCCACCATAAACACAACTGCGTGAATGAGTTCGGAAAACGCACCGACCGAGGAGATCCGATGGGATGAGACGTTTGAAGGTGATGGGGACAACTTCAACAAGCTTCCTGCACAGGGCAAATGTATCCCCTGGCTGCTGTGTGTGCAACCGCTGTGACCCTGGTGTATCTGCTGTCAACAACACTACCAGCAAACACACTCGCACCCTCATTGCCTTGGGAAAGAAATGTTTCTGCCAGCATCAGCTGTTTGGCATGGACAGATTGAAAAATAAACTGCTTCTTTAACTGCTTTCAAAGCCACTGTAGAAGCATTATTTCTACACACATCCGTGTGGGAGCTGCTACATGCATGTCCAGTCGAGGGCTTCCGGTCAGGCTCGGATCTGTTTGCTCATAACCTGCCTTACAGAACGTTTAAGGGCACGTTTAGTACAATCCAGTGCTGACACTGATTTGGGTTGGAGCTTTTCATTACATATGTGACTCTTGCTGGATTCTGGGTGTCTATGTACAGTACTGTGTCTTAGGTCACCATTAGATTTGTTTTAGCTATGCTATAATGAACATGTGTAATTATTTATCAGTCTCTTTATTAGAATACAACCGGAAAGTGTATGACCTTTATATATACGCCACAGCAGCAGTGATACTTGAGATGCTTGGCTACAAGAAGAACAGCATCAAGGAGCAGTGTCCTCCATGGAGAAGGTGGTTTGGAGGCCACGATAAAGGCCACACAGTAAGGAGTCAGCCAGCTATCAGAAATGCAGGAAGGTGTGACGAATGTACCTGAGAAACAAGCTGTCCATACCTGAGGCCTTGGAGACTGCCAAGCAAAGATTAACAGCTCTGGCTACCCACCTGAAGAGGTACACAAGAGAAGTATAAGCCATCAGAATAAACAGGATGTTCTCCCATGAGCCATCCACAATGTACTCTCAGTGGTAGGGTAATAGCATAAGGACAGACTCACCAAAGTTGGTGACTAAACAATGCTAGAAAAGGAGAAGGTATCACACAGAAACAATGTCTAGTGGTTGTTGAGCCTGAGAGCAGCAACCTCCCTGAACAGGATCCAGTAACCATCACACTGGCTGACGTCCAAAAAAGGGTTTCGGGTATAAAGAGCTGGACAGCTGATGTGGTTCACACTTGCTGGATGAAGATGCTAACTACAATCCATGAACACATGGCACTGCACACGAACCAGCTGCTAATGGATGGAACCCACCCTGAAAGGTTAATTGAAGGCAGGACAGTCCTGATCCAGAAGAACCCCCGGGGGCAGTTCCATCAAACTACTGGCCAATAACCTGCCTCTGTACAACGTGGAAGCTCCTGTCAAGCATCATGGCAGCTAAGATGAGTAGGACACAGAAAGGCAGTGGCAAGAACACCAGAGGAGCCAAGCGCCAGTTACTGCTGGATAAAACATTCACTGAAGACTGTAAAACCAGACAGACCAACCTGCGCACCACCTGGATTGACTACAAGAAAGCCTATGAAGGCCAGCTCTCTGAAAGAGGAAAAATCACTTTTTTCTTTTTTTGGGTTCTAGTTTTAATGACATGGCTTTCCTCTGCATTTTCATTGAGAATTCCTAATGAATATTGGCTAATGAAGCTGTGCGCTGCAATTCACCGTCTTTTGCTGCCATCTAGTGGACAGAGAGAAAACACCTCATTCATTCATATAAATTGTGCTTTTTGCAGGCAACCTTCCAATGAAGCAAGCCCAGAACTGACGATAGCAAAATCTATTTTTTCTTAGACTCTGTTTCGCTACCTCGCTAATAAAGAATCTTCTGATAGAGGTTTCACAGCAAACCTCCATCAAATGAGTGATCACATAGTGAAACTACTACCCCTGGTTATTTGGAGATTCAGGTGGGTTTGTTTTACACTGTTGAGAACAGAAGGAGTGTGCAATAGTGGCCAACCAATACTCTGTAGTTCTGGGACAAATTCAGTGGGTTTTTTTCCCAATAATAATAGTAATAAGAAAAAAAGAAAAAAACACATTTGCTCCTGTAGTTCACCTGATAGAGCAGGTAAAGCAAGGTGCAAGTAATACTAAAGTCATGGATTCCTTGAGCACATATACCATCATACTGATAAATGTAGGTATGCCACTCTGAATATGTAAATGTAGCTTTTATTATTATATCATATATTGCATCACCCTATGGTATCATCCATAAATCTAAAATAAAGTCTAAAATAAGCCAAAGGACATTACAATATGCTCGCCTTAAATACACGTCTAAAAATCAACAAGAAATTGTCTCATCTGTAAATCCATCATTTAAATCAATGAAATGAGCACAAACGGCTGTTGGCTGCTGAATGCTGAGGTATTCTCTGCTGATATTGGCGTAGTGTCCTCTGGAGATGGAGAAGGAAAGGTTTTTCCATTCCGTGCCTGCCAGGAGACTTAGAAGCCGCATGTGTTGTTGTAGTTCACCTTCTCTCTGGTTTTCACTGAGCCATTACAATGCCGGATTTATCAGCTGCCCTCTACATGAGGCATCACACATAACCTGCGTTCTTTATGCTGAGATGTGGGTTTTTTGTTCGGTTGGTGCAATTGTTCTTGTTCTAGTTTGTTGCATTGTGATTGTGTTTCCTATAATTTTCCTGTTATGTAAATAATAATAATAATTATTATTGTGCTCACAGAACCACTCCTGAGCCAGCATTATTTAGGCCTCACCCCAGCAGTGGTGTGAGTGGGTGTTATGAGTGCATCAGGAACTGCAGTGTCACTGCTGGGCTGAGAATGGATCTGCTGCTCAGACAAACCCAGAAAACAGCCGTGCTTTTCTAGTGGATTAAATCCACATTTGTGAAGAAATGTGTGTGCGGTTGTGTAAGTGTGTAATGGCTGGAAATGAGCCCCTCAATAAACCCAATGCACTGATTTCCAGAGTATTTCCTCTGCTAAATGAAGCACAATAATGGCCTCCTTCAGAATCATCTTAATGGGACTTACACACAGCAGTGGTCAGCAGGTGGGAGGGGCACATGGAGCAGGTGGTCAGCAGGTGGGAGGGGCATGATGAATGAGTGGAGGAGGAGCAAAACAAGCAGATAGGGGAGGGGGATGAAAAATGACCAATGGGAAAGAATATTGGCGCATAGTACAGCTTTCTAGCTGCTGTCTAACCAGTGGCAGTTAAGAGAAAAGATGAAGCATAGATGAAGCCCTCCACGTAGAACCGTCCTCCACGTAGGAGCGTCCTCCACATAGCACCATCCTCCACGTAGGACCATCCTCCATGGTCCAAACCAGCTGTGCTGCCGTCCCTGTGTGTGTTGAGGCTACACGTTTTGGTGGTGAGCTAAACCCTCTAATATGCCATGGAGACAGTCACTTTACATTTTTACGCAAAGGGTATGTGCTAATTACTCTCAAATTGGCCAAGATTCAATCCTATTCAATCATTATGAAGCAGAATTTGCAGCTGTGGGCCATGCCTTCTTCCATTGCACATGGTTCACAAACAAACACTAACTCAGAAATAGGCTTCCCTTGCCTCCTTATAATCAGTTATTTTTCCAGTACAATACTAAGGATCCTGGTGCAATCAGGCAATAGCATAAATGCATTTATTGTGCTGTGTTGAAAACTGTAAACGTGCAATAGAGAGAACACCAAGGTTGTCCCGGTGGTGATGCAGGCACTTGTCGTGTGACCCCTAAGATAGTGGAGGGGGCTCCAACAGACCCCTGGAATGACAACATCAGTCTCAGTCCAGAAGAGCACAATCCTTAGAACAGTGAAAATACTGCATTGCACTCTCAAACTCGCAGACCTCTAGTAGAACACACACACACACACACGCACGAATACACGCATACACGCACACACTCAAACACCCAGATCTCTGGTTGAAGATGTGAAAAAAGGATCTGACTGGAAGGATGACGTAGGACCGATCGTGACAGTCATATTTTCACTGCTAAGACAACAAGCTTCTCTTGCACACTCCTGTCCTTCAGATCAGGCTTGGACTGTAAAACCTGATCTTTAGTTCAGCATGTGAGTGAATAGTTCAGCATGTGAGGCGTGCATCTTACTTCTGGCTAGTGAACACTCACCCACCTTCACTACACCTTCACCCTGTGCATGCACTGCAACTCAGTTGCTGGGCACTCTAACTTTATGCTTTCATAATTGGGTTTATAAAGTGTGTCACAAATGACATTGCAGCTGTGATCAGCTTTTTTGCGATTTGATTCACTTCACTCGGTGCTGAGCGGCATACACCTGCACAGCAAAGGCCACCACTCACACTAAATTATTTAAATTAATGTTTTGAAATTAAACGAATGCTTAGTGAACAGTCAGAGTCATCAAAATGATATATATACCCTATTCAGGAAGTAGTGAATGTGACTTATTTTCTCCAGCTGAGAATCATACACTAAAGGGTGAGCCTAGTTGCTATAAAATGTGAGAACATTAATGTGTTACTGTGATGGAAACAATAAATGAGAAGATCTCTAACTGGCCTTGTATATCATAAATAATGGATGACTGTTTTGTAGCGAATTCTTACAAGCATAGCAGCACACTATGTGGCTTTAGCGATCAGGCGAATTTGATCTCTAAATCATCAGCTATAACAGACAATATCGATCTGAATTATTCCAACTTCTTATAGGCTTTAGCACACCAGGCCTTGAAGTTCAGGTCTTTAGATATGGTTAGAGTGCAGAAATAAGACAACGCACAACAGAGTTATTGGAGTCTATTGATTTTAAGGAAAAATATCACTAAACTTTTATTTGGAAATAACCACAGTGAATCATTAAAGTAACTCCAAGCATAAGGGTTTACTGTATTACAGGCACTAGTCTTTTTTCAGCTTCAAAATGCTCAAGACATTAGCTCTACTGGGAGCTAACTGCATTAAATTTGTTCAAACACATGCTGAAACAGCACTTAAATCAGAGATAAAAGCTCAACGTTTATCTCTTCACTGCCAGTGCCATGGTACTTCAGCTGCATCCGTCTGAAGCAGTGGAGATGTCTTCCCCCTCCGGTTTAAAAGTCCTGCCCGTTCCTGCAACCTGTGCTACTGGCAGCACTTTGGAACTCAACAAACTCCCAAGGCCCTCAAAAGCATCTCTAAATCCAGCGAGTCTGGTTAACACAGGATCTGCGGAAGGGGAAATATCTCACGCTTTGTCTTAATTTTAATCGTGAATCCTTTTGATCACTAAAACCTACGCCTTCTGTCACGCTGGCTCTGCCTTGTCTTGCAACAGGCGCAGAAACAACAGAAAGTGCATGTTGATGTTTCCATTACATTCTCATGTCACAAACCGCTTTGCGAAATCTCCAGATTACAGTGAATGTACTGTCAAACAGAAATCGGTGTTTACATGTAAAATTGGTCTTAGATTAAATAAGACTGAAAGTTACCCTAAAAGGTTTCTAATACAATTTGAACTTCTGATACAATTTAAACTTTAAAAAAATAAATAGTATTAAATGGAAGTAGGCATTGCCCAAGAAGCCTTGAACCTACCAGAAAACCTCTCATTCTCGTGTTTCCTGTAGTAATTGGGGTAGCACTAGCTAGGCAGTGACAACTCAAAAATCCAGAAAAATGTTGACACAAGATGATGACACAAGATGATAATCCCAAACCTAGTAATATGGTAGTAATCCTTCACTGAGGCTTAAAATGGTGTTTTGACCAAAGTCCTCTCTGCTGGGCTTCAGAAAGTTTGGTACAGTAATAATTTCTAATAAATACACAGCACCTTTGGTCTAAATGATACACATCTGTATCTCCCGCTTTGTCAGCACTGCTTACAAGCACCAAGGCCATCTGGGTCCTGGAGGGGCAGATTGAAATTTCTTAAAGACTAACCACAAAGTCCATGGACCTTCACAGTAAAAGTTAATAAATACAGCAGTTGTGGAGGGCCTACTCTCCCTGAGGTGCATGGTGGGTAATCTTTGGGCTAGCTTCTCAGAGACACATCAGCCATATTCCTTGGCTAAAAGCTGAAAAGAATCAGAGGGGATTCTTCTTGCTGAATCGGCTTTAGTCAAGGAACAAGCCGTGTTCTGGTCTGAGAAAACCTAATCCTCCTGGGCTTAAAACATTGTGATTTGGCAGTTTTTGTCTTCTGTCCCTCTGTATCCTCCCAACAGGTTCTGCATGCCCTCCATGTTGACAGCGACCTCAGTGGAGGGGCAGGACAGCTTTACATTACGGCCCGTTTCTTTCGGGTCACCTGGACAGCAAGAGTTTTTCAGGCAGTCGGCGGACACGCAAGGGGTGCTGCAGAGGTTCCCCTCCTGGTCGGCCTGGCCGAACTCCATCTGGACGGTGACGCTGTGGACTCGGGCCTTGTGGAACACCTCGCGGATCTGGGCGTGGAGGGTCCTGGTGCTGCTGGTGAAGTCCTGGAGCTCGGCGCTGACGTTGACGTGCAAGGTGGCGATGTTGCGGTCCTTGGCTAGCTCCCACACGTGGAGCTCATGGATACTGATCACCCCGGGCAACTGACACACGTCGTCCACTATGGGAATAAAGGAAAGAAGAGGAGCGAGAGAGAGAGAGAGAGAGAGAGAGAGAGAGAGATGAAAAGGCAACCCAGGGTAGGGGCACAAAAGAAATCGAGACAGAGCAAGAGAGAGAGAGTGTGAGAGAGAAGGGGTAGAATGAAGCTAATATGAGTAGTATAAGTAAGAGTTTTTCATGAACACGAAAAGGGTGTTTTGTAGTTAAAAGTGTGACTTTACTCGCCTCCCCTGTACCCACAAGCCCTTACAAAACAGAAAACAATGTCCTTCTAATAGGACAAGGTGTTAAAATGTATGCACTCCTGCTGACCTATTCTGGTAAGGGGCAAGTCAGGGGGGCTCATCTGCAGTAGTATACTCGTGGTCTCTTTCACCAGAGGGGCCGCGGAAGACATGATGATGGCGACCATGATCAGCGTCAGTGCGGGGTCCACGTAGCACTGCCAGTTACAGGGGGCATCTGGGCCCAAGGGCCACACATAAAACAGGGTGGAGGTCACCACCACCACCACCGAGCCCAGTGCATCATTCAGCACGTGGAGCAAAACTCCTGAAACCAATATGAAAAAGGAACATAAGGTGTGGGTGACATCTCCAGAAGCAGGCCAATAACCTGACACGTGATACAGTCTGAAGACAGCGGAGAACGAGGCTATCAGATTGTTCGAGGCTTGAACGCAGTTTCATTCATTCATTCATTCATTCATGCATGCATTCGTGCATTCTAGCTGCTAGGCGCTTACCTCTTATGTTGAGCGGTTGGCCTTCCTGCTGATTCTTTTCTTTTGATTGAGAATCAGCCGGCTGGGCTCGAACGCCTGCGGGTGCATAGAACACGAGTGCTGAGCGCGCTTGCCGCTAGCAGCGCGCGTCGCCAGTTTTAAGAACCCTTTACTGCGGAGGACCATACGAACAAGTGGAGATTATGGTCAAAATGCATTCTTTATACGCCGTTGTCTGTTATTTGACTGCACAGTTCTATCTCTCGCATAAAGTACTTACAGGTGCAATAGAATTTGAGTCGCATTGATTACACTACCTCTAAAATGCCTTACATGTAACCTAATGTGTTATTCATACGTTCTTTCAATACATTTTCAAAAATATACACATAGGCTACACTTTAAAATGTAAACTGTGCTGCCCGTATTTCATTTTCTTGGCCTTCTGAGGGGTTTTTTTTTTTGTCTCTTTAAACAGCTGAGCGTTCAAAATATTTTATCAGTGGATAAGGCTGTCCCCAACCTTATGAAATTGGCCTGCATGTTACATAAAGTCTATAAACGAGCGGTTCAGTTTTTACGTCTGGTCCTAAGTTCTGAAGCTATCCTAATTTAGCACTCTCTGGATGCGAGATCAATTTCTACATCGAATTGAGTCTTAAGTGGGAAAAATAAAAAGCTGACTCACTGTTCACTCCAAAAGTGAAAACAAAAATTGGAAAAGCACCACCGATCCGAGCAAACCCTAAAAACTCTACGTTGTTTAGCATTTTAAAGAAAACGACTTCTCCACAGTTAACTCAGCCACGCGTTTTGGACTGAAAATACGGGAACCGTTGCAAAATAAGAGCACCTGCTTCCCCGTTCACGACGCCTTTTCCATCGCTTCCATCCCTCTCAGAAGTCTCTCCCTTTTTCCCGCGACACCACCGGCAATCCTGAAAGATTAAAAGTCCAATGACGTTGACCGCCAGACCGAGGGCTCCGACGGTCAGCACCAAAAGCGGGTCGTCGATGGGCTCCGGTTCACCGAGTCTTCTAAGCGACTCCACGGAGACGGAGAAGCAGAGGGCGGCCAGGAACACTGCGTTGGCCAGTGCGCCGACGACCTCGGCCCGCACGTATCCGTAAGTGGAGCGACCCGAACCTGCGCGGCGAGAGATGCGGGACGATGCCAGGCCGACACAAAGCGACATGATGTCCGAGAGCATGTTAAAGGCGTCCGACACGAGTGCGATGGAGTTGCCCACGTATCCTGCCACTATCTCTGCGAGGAAAAAGATCACGGTGATTACCAGCATAAAAATAAGGCGACATGTTTTACCGCTATAGCGACCCATTTCTGTCCCTTGCGTGTGTGCTTCTGCTTAATCTTCAGAGTGCTGTTTCGCTGGTAGAAGCAGTACGATCCGTATTCATTTACTCA
This sequence comes from Electrophorus electricus, assembly GCF_041902795.1. Lineage (NCBI taxonomy): Eukaryota > Metazoa > Chordata > Actinopteri > Gymnotiformes > Gymnotidae > Electrophorus > Electrophorus electricus. The sequence goes on along the minus strand of NC_137508.1, from coordinate 22,737,997 downwards.
CTCCGTTAGAAAGCTCAGGCGCACTCCCTCCTCGTTTCGCTGCCTCATTGCCCCTCCTCTGTTCATATATTTATTAATCTCCACTACGTTCAGCTGTCGCAGGTAGAAACCTGCGGCCCATGGTAGCTGCAACCTGCAAAATTGTTGGTAATTTACTGGTTTATTATTATTATTATTATTATTATTATTATTATTATTAATATTATTATTATTATTGACCGCCTTCGGAGGCTTCATTCTGGGCCAGTTCTCGAGTCTTGGTCTTCCGCTGTTATATAAAATGAAGGTATGGAGATATAAATTATGACTTATAGGTCTATTTTAAATATTTTTCCATATAGGTCAAATTTAGGGCATTTTCCTGACTGGTGTACAACTGCACAGTGCTATATAGTTTTTTTAAAAAGAGGGTCACATGGGTTTAATGTCTTAACTCATTCCTTTTTTAAAAGTGAGCAGTGTTCAAGTACCTGCTGTGTGGCTTCATCATAACATGTTTATAATTACTGGCTGAATACTGTTAACGTGGTATTGATTCAATCTCACACGCTAAAGAGCCAGAAGAAGGACGAATTGTGCAGTGCTATTCTGGCTTCAGCACTACTATGACAGCATGGCCTAAGAACAACAGTGTCTGCTGGGATCCTGATCTGTTCTGCTGTTCTCAATTATGATTCCTTGGAATAGCCATAATCAATAATAATCTTATAAGCATAAGAGTTGTATTCACACTGAATTATTGTTGTTTCCACTGGGGTGTTTGATTATAATATATCTTTATATCTTTACCAAACATTTCATCACGCCTTACGGACCTTAAGGAAACAGAAATCTGAACTTCACTTCCTCGTTCATATAATCTGACGGGAGCCTGGAGTAAGTTTACCAGACAGATGATACCCCTGCACGGACCCTTTTACAGAGGGGTCTCACCAGCCAGTCTCATCCTGCATAAGCAGAGAAGTGTTGAGTCTGCATTATCTTATGAACTAGCAGGAATTTACACCAGCGAGGTTTTATGAGAAATTATGAATGGCTGAGATTATTGCAAGTGTCATATTTCACGGTTGTGAAACCTGCTAACACTGAATCAAGCACGATGTCTCTCAGCATCTCTTTGTATTAATTTTGGTGAGGTCACATTCACTGAATTGTCAATTGTCTTGCTGGCAGAAATCATCCATTAACATTTTACTTGTACAGAACTACCCAAGTCCATGTGATAATCATAAGAACTTAGAACTTGTGATATCAGCAAGGACGGCGCATTTGGTGAGGAGATACCCTATGGCCAGAAGGGTACATCCTCATGTGCTTGGATTTCAGGCTGCCCGACCATCACCCGGAGCTTCAAGCTCTCCCAAAAGGCCAGCATGCCCTGGCTTTTCAGTATACACAAACATACTCCGCACAAGCATACGACTCAGTTTAGCAACTCAAGAGATTTTTATCATTTATTTTCCTACAAACTGCTGAAACGTGATATTGAAGATAGCCTTTCAGTGACCTGCAAGACCAGTCCAGCTTGTAACATGGCCTTGCTTGAACTGAAATCTTCTCCTTTTCCCATATGTACCTTTTTCACATTTTTCTGGAGGTCTTCAGAGGCCATGGAGGCTAGAAAAGTGTTACATGTAAGAAGCACAAATATAATCAGGCCTCTTCTCACTGAGTCACACAGCAGGTTTACTGAGAGCGTTTTGAATCGCATTTGATTGTGATTGAAAACAAGTTTGATTTCTAGTTAGGCTATGACAATATACAACGCCTCTTGTGTGATTGGCCAGATGTGAGTTCCATGGCCAAATTCAATATGAGAGTATACCCAAAGTCAGGACAATATTTTTTCACTAAGTCATTGTGAAAAGTTTGGATATGTGTTGGATGTTGTTGAAAAATTCAGAAATGTTTAGGTCACGTCAAGCTGATTGTGCTCACATGATTGTATTCACATCGACTCCACACAGAATATAAGAATTAAGTAATATGCACAAAGATTATGTAAAGAAGTTTATCTTGAAATGTACTGGAATGGCAGTGGCTAGTTATTAAGTGCCTTGCCTCTCTTTTGCAGGCACACACACAGACCCACACATATCCAAACAGACACACACAGAGTATCGTGTGTCAATATGATAAAAAGGTGTGTGTGTGTGGAAGTTACAAAGCCCAGGTTGAAATACTGATTTCCCTCCAATTGCTATTACATGCCTTCAGGTCTTTCTGAGATAGGAAACAATTAATTATAAACTGGACTGGACTGGACCTAAGAAAACAGTAAACCTATCTTTCCACTGGTCATGAGTCAGATATTGTGGGCTTGTCAGTCATGCATCTGGTCACATGGCTTTGCCATGACATCACAAATAGGAAGTCATGTGAGCTAGTTCCATCTGACCAGTGTATGAAAGAAAACTTGCCTAGACCACTGTAGGCCTTCACAATTACACACCATTTAGTACCATCTAGTACCATTTCAGGACATGTATCAGTATTACAAAGAAAAAAACTAAACTCACATTAAACATTAAATTTTTTTTCCTTTTGACTGTGATATACTATCAATGTGCAATGCTAATATTAGACATTTATATGTGATCTGGAAAGTCACGTGAGAAAACACTTGTTTTTTAAAACGTGTGAGGTTGAGAACCTGAGTGGTGGAGCCAGGAAAACAACCTTGCAGGAACAAAAGAACTGATCTTTGGCTTCAGGAGACTGACAAACAATTGTCACCATCCCATCAGCATCAATGGTGAGAGGACAGAGGCATTTCAGGGCAGACATTCTTTAGAATCAACATCAGCCAAGACCCATGGTCCATTAACACCACAGTGAGATCCCAGAAAGGTCTTCAGAGCCTAAAGTTCCTGAGGAGCCCACAACAGCTGATGGTCAGCTTCTACAGCATCATATAACTATCATTACATATTACATTACAACAGGGTACTCTGTCTGCACCTCTGAGAACAGGAAAGCCCTCTAGTGCATCATTAAAGGGGGTCACTGGCCCACAGCTTCCAACAGTGGAAGGCCTCTACAGAACCTGCTGTATTCCCATACTGGAAGGTTTCTACAGAACCTGCTGTATTCCCACACTGGAAGGTTTCTACAGAACCTACTGTATTCCAACACTGGAAGGTTTCTACAGAACCCACTCTATTCCAACACTGGAAGTTCTCTACAGAACACACTGTATTCCAACACTGGAAGGTTTCTACAGAACCCACTGTATTCCAACACTGGAATGTCTCTAAAGAACACACTGTATTCCAACACTGGAAGGTCTCTACAGAACACACTGTATTCGCAATGCCATGGAAACTTTGGCCACAGCAACTTCAGTGGTGAGTCGTTCTGAACTACTAGACAGAAGGGATGTGATCATCACACTGTAGGGATTTCCTCATACAAACAGAATGTGTAGAAGGTCAGTGTCATCATTTATTATTCGTAAGCTACATTTAGCTTCTTAAAGTAGCTCTGCATGCACATCCACATGCTATGTCAGAAGAAGAAGACCATGTGGAATGAGATGATATAATTCACAACTTTACAATTGAAGTATACAGACTGAATCTAAAGTGCTGGACGTCAGATTCAACATAAAGGGTATTTACAATTCTATTGGAAGACCCATGCAGAGACTTTGTCAAGCCTGTAAGGCAGATCAAGGTTGTGATTCACTTGGGCAGTCCTGGGCTTTCTGCTTTTTGGCCTTGAGAAATGTAGCTGCTATGGCATATATCTGGGGCCATCATCTTGCTTCAAGGTTAAAGCGCATATGGTGGGTGCCGAAGCCTTTTAGTTAGATTTGAGTTTAGTTTAGTTTCAGTAGACTTCAGAATTCATCCTGTTGCTGTAGCTGACAGGTTATCAGTGAAGACCAGTGAGCCAGTTCCGTTGGCAGCCATATGTGTTCAGACCATTGTGCTTCACATGTGGGGTAGTCAGCTTTGGATCATGTACAGTTATTTTACTAGTTCACACATATCATCCCTTAATTTTTATCTTACCTATCTTAAAGACTTTGTCCCAGAACTCTGTGAGCATACATATTAATGTACCTCTTTAGGAAGATGTTGTGTGCATCTAGCAGAGGTTTTGTGTACTTCTCTTTTATGGGAGACTTTGACAACTATTATTACATACTGGCATGCTTTCCTGATCAGGGCTGGGTTTCCCAAAAGTACTGTAGCACAGAGGTCATGGATAAATGGTACAGTATCACACTGAATACTGTATCCCTCTCTCATTTAAGATGATCTCAGTACTATGATGCTTTTGGGAAAGGGGGCCCTGTTTGAAAAGAGGCTGTTCTTCCTGACTGAGGTTCTTCCTGACTGAGGTTCTTCCTGACTGAAGATACTGTTCAGTCATAGTTAAGCAGGTTGTTTGCTTCAGCTACGATTACCAGCCTATGCATTCTTACTGCTGAGCTATGTACCCAACAGCTGACACGCCTTGGGTTTGTGCTGTGTCTATGACTGATTTATTCAGATTTTTTTCAGCTGCATAATGGCCTGCTCTATTGGGACTCTCTTCTATGGGGCTTTTGTTCAATGTCCCTTTTATGTCGAAGCACAACAGCAACAACCTCCAGATACAAATCAGAATGACCTCCAGAATATTATTTAAGATGGCTCTTTAAGCACATGTGGTCAAGAAGCAACAACCAGTGGCACATCTTTCCCCTGTGAAATAAGAGAGAAATTGACTAATAAATACTGGAGTTCATTGTTTCACTGTACTGGAGCCCAGAGGCAAAACAACAAAAATGTATGTATCATACTCTGCTTTGGTCAGAAACATTATGTCACGGAATGCTCCTCCCCCCACAAGTCACGTGGTACGGCCCACCACGTGCAGGGGGATTCACATGTGTTTGTAACCTACACACAGGTTTTTGTAACCTACACACACCTGCGCAGGGTTTACTGTTTGTCTATTTAAACCCCTGTCAGTGTGTGCACCGGTGTTGGTCATTGGCGCTACGTCTGTTTAATTCTGACCGTTTCCATTCCAGCATTTGTTCAAGGTCATGAAGTTTCTGAATAGTTGTATTTTTTAAATGTTATTTTAATTATAAGGCTTCACATACTTTTTTTCATTAAGTACCTTCACTGATTAAACCATGTGTTCAATAAATACCAGTGGTACTATAAATATTTAATGCTTATTTATCATTAATAAGACTCGATTTGGTGACATTTTAGAAGGAATTTATACAGAACTCCAAATAATTACGGATTACGGATTCCTCTGCTAGCTCCAGGAGGACAAAAACTGGGTCATGACTTGGGCTCGATTTCTCAGCACATGAATGATGCACAAACCCAAAGCAGCACATCGACCATGACTGATACTTGCATCTATAGCTAAACTATACCATCACCTTGGTGGTTCCAGCTACATCCAAGCTAAGGAGGCAACCCAACCTGACCCAACAGCTCAATGCAAGACCTACTCCCAGTACGTATGAACTCGCACACAGGCACACGCACACACACACACACACACGCTGTCACAATGACTCAGCTCGTTACTGGGACACGTACCAGTAACCAAAACAAACCATTCACAAGTCTCTGGAGAAGAAATCTGATCAGACAAACTACTGTCAAGCTCTCATTTCAACTGATCATAGGAGTGGTATTAATTAATTAACTACTAATTAACAGAGTGCTATTAGCACCCAAAGTCATAATCACATATCATCAGTTTTTTTTATGCAATATATGACTTGACTACTTGGTGGGAAACACACCTTGGCAAATAATTGTTGTCAAGGCAATGAACAGCCTAATCCATGGAGGCTGCTAGACACGCACGGCATAAAGATGGCACTGGTATCTGTTTGTGTGATTCTCTTGCCCAGGGCAAATGCCATTGCAAGCTGCTGTGCTTTAGAGTGGTCTTTCGGTAGCTTTGATAAATGTTGCATTGTGGGAAAATCCTGCTCTGGACCAGAGTCCCACTATGAAAGTGTGCCATTCTACTGCCTACATGTTTTGGTACAGTCCAGATTTCTACTGCCTGGATGTTTTGGTACAATACAAACTTTTGCTCCTGAAGTGTGTGTGTGTGTCTTTTGAACAATCTGATGCAGAAGCACCTGAGTAAGAAGGAATTACCTGAACGCAGCTGCTCACCTGAGCACTCACATGCTATTTATAAACGGACAACAACACGCAACACCATAATGTCTTCACTTACATTACTGGCATGGTAATTATAGAAAAAATACAGTACAATTGACTAGTGTAATGTACCTAACCAGGCTCATGAAAAGCCCGATAGCCTTATGAGGTAGGGGTGATAACTACTACTGTGCAACGTATATATTTACAGTTTTATTACAGTGTGACATCTTACCTTGAAACATATTACCCTATCTTGACTGACAACTATGGTCAAGTTAATAAGTAAGTTCCCTCTCTCACACACACAAATGCAGATGTGTCTTATGAAATTACACAGTGAAGTTTGCCTTTTACAAAGTTCAACTGGTTATAACAGCTTTAATACACCCCAGTTGTACTGGATGCAATGTGCACAAAAGGGCTCATAATAAGATAACGCTGAACTCACTCACAGTGTCTCGATAGCATGGCAGTCATTATGAACAAAATTGGCTGACTGTGTTATTTGCAGATCTGCGGGCAACATAGCAGAACTGAAAGAGTTACTTTCTTTTCACCAAGACCAAGACAATAACTCATATCTGTGGGTGAGCAATGCAGTTCTTTTCAATACTATTTAACTATGGTATTATGTATGAACATAAAAATATGTAGTAATGCTCTGATTACATGCTTGGGTTCTGGGTTTCTCCTACGCACATCAAGCCTGGTCAATAATTCAGAAGGGCTCTCTGTGCAAAAGATCTTTTGGTTTAGTCCAAGACCAGGGTTGAGCTTTCTTCCACCCAACAGCAGACATAGCCTCAACAATTAGATCGCAGTATTACTGAAAACCAAAATATTTTGTTTTGTGGCCACCTAGTGGACAAAGAAAACTCTTACACTTAATTCTTTGTTGGTTAAGGGGAAGTTAAAAATCATAAGACAGTTTAACCTTAACACTAATCCTATACAAGAAAACATTTGTTAAATAAACAGCCAGAATCATAAGTAAGATTTTTATATATATTTCTGTTTATTTCCAAGTAACACAAACAGTTTGCATTTCTCAATTATATGCAATAAAATGTAAATTCAAATTAACATTCTGTCATAAAACTAAGATAAAATTTATGGAAACATTAATGTTAATAAACCTATATAATTCAAATATAAAACAAAGTAATGGATTTCACAATCCATGTGTTATTGAAGCAATTCACTTTAAAATTGACGCTGATGCAGAACCACCAAAACATTCTGACAAAAGGCAACTGAAAAAAAGTCGAACCATAGAGGATTCTAAATACAAAACATGTAGCCATAGCAATAAAGCTTAGACTAGGAGAGCTGTTCCTGGATCAGCTTTGGGTGGCGTGAGTGCAGCAAAAACAAGCAGATGCTCCTGTACTGCAATTCAGACAGGAATCAAACAGAACAGAGTACAGAACAGGGACAGCAACCTGCAATGGACACCAGGTCCGGAATCACATCTGCAAGCGTATGTGGTCTATCTGGATGTAGGCGTGCTTAAGTGAAGGCCTGGGGGTTTTTCACAGTCAGAGCGATTCACCTTAGGGAACCCCGGGAGCTAGCTGGCTAACAGGACCACATTCATGGAGAAACTCCAGCCCAGAAGCAGGTTGCCTGACACTGTCCTCCTGCACAAGGGACAAGCCTGGATCACAGAGATGGCAAAAGCCTGTGGTGTGGCCCAGGGCTATAGAAGTCACTAGGTTAATACTGCATTGTGTGTGTGTGTGTGTGTGTGTGTGTGTGTGTGTGTGTGTGTGTGTGTGTGTGTGTGTGTGTGTGTGTGTGTGTGTGCGTGTGTGCACGCTCTCAGGATAACATCTCTGAGGCACCTTCTTATGTTCTGATGGCTCTGATGTTCACCGCAGGACAAAGACGATGACAGCTCATACCGAAGATCAGGCAAAGAGACATCAAGCATACGTCAGTACACATCTGACGGCGCATGCTCCTCAAAGCCCTCTCTCTCTCTCACCAGGGCTCTCTCCAGGATGATTCGGCCTTCCTTGTACCGCTGGCTGTCCTTAGTGGCAAACTCGTAGATCCAGCCCAGCATGCTGCTGCAGTTCTTGCAGCTGACGTCCCGGACCATGTGTCGCCCGGTCAGCATCACACGGTCCTGCACGTCGCTGTACTGCAGATTGACCACCTGATGTGCACACACACAAGCATACACCCACACGCACATGCACGTGTACACACAAGTACATCCACATTCGAACCAGAGTAGCAGAGGAGACTCAGCGGATGAATGGTGACCTTAGATGTACAGTAAACAGTGACACAGGACTGGATTTAGACTAATAAAGACAGTTGTTTGTGAGTCTGAGAAATGGAACAAAAAAAAAAAGAGAGAAATGGAGCCAGAAGCCGGAGCCTCGAAGCTCAGTTTGATTGGTGTGTTTGTATATGGATTTTGGTGACAGGTGCATGTTTTGCTATTCGAAATGCCTGAATCATTCACTGATGCTGTGTGCGTACATGTGTGCCTGTGCTTGCAGGAACGGCCATGTACCTTGTTGAACAGGAAGGACCTGCCAGTAGCTCCTGTGAAACGTGTGGAAATAAGCTCCGAGCGGTTGGTTAGGATGGTGTCGCAGCTGGCGCAGGAGAACAGCCGCGTACCTCCGATGTGGTCCAGAAAGATGCGGCCCATGGCGAGACCAAGATGTTTAGACCTGCAGGAAACATCACATGCACCAGTGGACATTTACAACCACGTACAGACTTAAGATGACCTTTGTCTTCTTTGTAACTCACGTCCTTCTTATATCAAATGTATGTAATATATTGCAAAGTACTACCTGACTAAACAGAATATACTGTAATACAATTTATTTAACATTTATTGTGGCAGCACAAGATCTGGTTAGAACTGGCATTTGTACGTAATAGTATTCCTAAACTGGGTTAGATTTAGGTGTAAAGGGATTTGTTTATATTTGTTTCCTTTTACAATGTTATTATATGACCTGGATGTTAGTATTGCATGTAAGACATGTGAACATTATATCTGGGAGTTGTTTGTTTTGATCTCTATGGAAGCTTTCTGGCTCTAACACTGCTAAAGTCGCAGAACGCATGGTCACTGAGGACAAGTTGACGGCACGTACGCAATAGTTAATTTCACAACTGTCGGGTTCGTGTATAAAGTGGCTTAATTCCCCATGTTACACTGAAGCACAACATTATGGAGACAGTTAGCCGAGGTCAGTCAAAAGACAGTGAAGTCTTACCTGCCTTTGGTGTTTTCCTAATGCAAGCGTTATTTCTTGTTAGTTAGTGTAATGTCATTGTACTGTGAATTTTATGTGCTCGTAACAGTTCCGACGTCACGGGTTAATGGCGTCTGATAACTTGCCCGCTTTGGTTGGTCCTCCACACAATGTCAACATCCGGTCGAGCAGTGACGTGGACACGCTCCTCCCACTATATAATCTCGTTAATCTTCTTAATGAACCCAGATTTGTCATAAGAAATGTAAGGGTATGTATATATATATATATATATATATATATATATATATATATATATATATATATATATATATATATATATATATATATATATAGATAGATAGATAGATAGATAGATAGATAGATAGATAGATAGATAGATAGATATAAGACTCCAAGTGAGTACAATTTTGAATATCTATCTATCTATCTATCTATCTATCTATCTATCTATCTATCTATCTATCTATCTATCTATCTAATATATATATATATATATATATATATATATATATATATATATATATATATATATATATATATATATATATATCTTTTTTTTTACATACCCTTATATTTCTTTATATTACATACCCTTATATTTATTTATTTTATTTTTTTATTTATTTAATTTATTTATTGCTTGTTGGTGGGAGTGGGGTAAGACATAGTATAGTTTTGAGTTGAATGTTTAGTTCATTATTTATTTATGGAGGACCATGCACATTGATTAGTGTAAGAACAGTGCCATTGTGACCCAGGCACAATGGATATTCAGCATATAAGCAAAACTAATGTTATAACACAGCACACAAGTAATAATCTTATACTATTATAATATGAATTATTATTAATAATAAAGGCCATAATAAATGATGACAACTTACATGCAGGCAAGCAGACATGCAAACTAAATAAAGACTAAAAGTGCAGTCATCTGTGAAATAAGAGTGGTATATAGAAGCGTTAGACAGATAAATAGTGTTAGCCAGAAGCACTATGTCTGTATGAATTTAAAAAAAAACAAAAACAAAAAAAACCGGTGTGATGATAGCCAGCGTAACTCTGAGATCTCCATAATATAAATATTAATGCTACCAAAATGAAAGAGCTCTGCACTGTGTTGACTTTAAGACTCCTTATCTCAGGTTTTATCTGCTGAGGACCAGTTTTATGCCATGACCCCACCTGAGGGTTTGAATTTCAGAGCTGTTATTTATACGTAAGACAGAGGCCAGTGCCTGTGGTGAAAGCAAAACAACAGGGATAGTTGGACACTAATTATTAAAAAGTTGCAGAAAAATATTCATAATGACATATTTCATGAATTCCACATGGTCAAAGACTACAAAGGCTTTCCTAAAGGAAATTGCCTTTTTACAAGCAGTAAAACAATCCCAAACTGAACTCAGTACTCATCTACTTTAATGCCTCCTACAGAGAGAGATGTCTCATCCGCTTCCATGTCCCTGAGCAGGATTTGTGGAGACATGACAGGCGGGGGCAGGTTCTTCCAAAAAAAACAAACAAAAAAAAAATAACCAAGGAACCCCCAGAACAAAACAAAATAAATATTTATACTGAAAACTCAAACAGAGATCAAAGTTTAGCAGTCAGAAGACCCAACTGACCTACATCATATTTACACAGCTGAATAAGCTGTGCTGTTGGTGTGTCAGGAATATCATTCACATACACAGGACTTGTCTGGAGCTTTCCATGACAAATGCCATCAGTGTACAAACAAGTAGATCGGTCCTGTGGAGGGAGTCAACAGACCTATGCATACATAAGATACAGCGCAACGCAATACACATGCGTACTGAGACACTCATTTTTTGGAGCTGACGTAACTAGATGTAGTTTTTGACAAATGATTATGACAAGAGGACAGGGTAAGGCATGAAATCATAGAGTGTGACGCGGTGTTAGAGAGCTAGTGCATCTGTTGTGATAGTGCTTGTATTATTTGTGTGTGTGTGTGTGTGTGTGTGGGAAGAAAATGTCCATCACATAATGGAAAAAATGAACAGTTTGATGTTGTGGGGACATTTGTCAACATTTATCATTCGGTTTGCTTGGGTTAAACCTTAGGGTTACGGTTATGTGTCGGCATACTGTTATTTAGCTATAGTAATTGCAAATGCTCTATAATGATAGTAATACAAAACTCTTTGTGTGTGTGTGTGTGTGTGTGTGAGAGAGAGAGAGAGAGAGAGAGAGAAGGAGAGAGAACAGAGACATATGTTAGTGTTGTGTTAATCAGAGTTTACAATCAGTTTGCTTTATACACAATGTAGGAATTTCACTGCATTGTGGTTTGAATCCATTGTTTGAATTAACTGCATTAAGAGGGCTTATGTGTGACCCACTTAAGGTCTGAATCTGCTCATGCAACCCAGCTGGGTGTTCTTAGACGGCGGAAATGTCCGGGCGGACTGCGTGCCGAGACCACTCCAGTGCCATGTCCCACAGAGCAGCCAAACAAAAATGTACTTGTGACACCTGTGACACCTGTAAGAAAAGCACATATTTGAAAGAGGAAAACAAAATCAGAATTCATACCGGATAAGACTACAATTTTTAGTTTACATGTTACACCAAGGATGCAGACAGATCAGATGGAAGCAGACTTGGTGCATTCCGAAATCAAAACCAGTAACCCAAGCCTCAATTACTTTAATTCATAAATTGATCTTATTTCTCCCATTTGGTATAATGCCTCTGCTGATTAGGCTTATAGTATACCAGACTACTAATATTATTTTGGTCTATTATAATGGCTATGTTTTCTTATTGCTACATACTAAAATGTGTTAAATAGTAAATATATTAATGTGATTTATATTGAATATATTGAATATTATTAGATTATCTTGTTAGATAGATAGATAGATAGATAGATAGATAGATAGATAGATAGATAGATAGATAGATAGATAGATAGATAGATAGATAGATAGATAGATAGATAAAAATGAATGTGCATTGTGCAAAATATTAATGATATTCCCCATACACATAGTGTGGAAATAGGTGGTTTGTGTGCACGCCTGTGTGTGTGTGTGTGTGTGTGTGTGTGTGTGTGTGTGTGGGTGGGTGTTTGTGTGTGCGTGCATGCAAGTGTGTGTGACTAGTTACATAACTGTTCTTATGTCATACCAAATCATTGAGGAGTGGCTTTATAAACACGCTTCTTAAACTGAAGTTTTCAGTGTCTGAATTCTCTGCGATTCCTCCTCTGACTGATCACTGCTTTATGTAAGTACATGGTTTTTTATAGACTCTTAGAATTACTTTTTGTATTTTATCTTTCTTTTAATAAAATAATTTAACATAAGAAACAGAAAATATAGATTTACAGTATTAAAAAGACAATCCAACTACATATAATTTTAAAGAGGTTTTTTTTTGTTTTTTTTTAAGTAACTGATTAACAAAATGATCCAGGCAAATATACATATACATGTAAGTGAATGCAAATTATGGACATTCTTCATTTATCATTTTCTATGATTGTAACCAAAATCATAGTTTTAGTTCTAGCTACAATCACATTGGAGATTGGGATCAGTGGAGTTGTCCATCATTTTAGTTTAGCAATTTAGTCCTCATGTAAAATTCCTGCTTAGTACAACATATAAATTTTAAATAGGAGGTAATTATCGCACTTTACATATATTACCAAATACTGTAAAGGAAACACTTTGTATCTTTATATTCATATATTTATAATTTGTCTTTATAAAAGACAAATTACAAAAAGCAATACATTATAAAAACAACTGTTATGTCATTAAACATTTTCTAGTTTTTTCTTTGGTTCTTTCAACATAACAGGAACATGTAACTCTAAAAAATCATGACAGATTGACCATCTTGCATCAATACATAATATTTCAATATTACTATTTTGTTTTAAAAACCATTGGTGCCAAAGAAAAGCGGCAAACTGCAATTGTCATGTAACATGAAGGAACTTTCTTTTCATAAGTTATGGTGTAAGAAAAACAGTTTTAGAACTCTGACCTGTGTTGCACCTTGAGCCCTAGATTTTCAGGTTAAAACTGTTGTTTTCACCTCTCTTTAACGTTTTGTGGGATAATTGATAAGTAAATAAAGTTCAAGTTTCAAGTTGGGTATATTGGTCACATACAGTGTCATACACAATGTAACTCGCAGTGAAATAGTTTGAGAGTGCTCTGTCCAAACATAGGAAAAAAAACAGGGGTGCATAGGGATATATATATATATATATATATATATATATATATATATATATATATATATATATATATATATATATATAAAATATATTACAATGTATGTACAATATATGTATAATATGTTTAGATACATAATGTACAATGTATATATGGATATTTATATATATATGTATGTACACAATGTACAATTCCAGCTTACAATTGACATATTTACAGTTACATGGTGGTGGTGGTCCCCACAGTTTATCAGTTTCCCTGATTCAGGGCCCGAATGGCCTGTGGGAAGAAGCTCCTCTTCAGTCTCTGTCTTGGTCTTCAGGGAGCGAAAGCGCTTCCCTGACCTCAACAGAGAGAAGAGTCTATTGTTAGGATGGGTGGGGTCCTTCACAATCCTCCTGGCCTTGGTCTGGCACCGCTTGTAATAGATGGTCTGCAGGTCAGGAAGTTCCGTATGAGTGATGTGCTCTGCTGAACGCACCACCCTTTGGAGTGCTTGTCTGTTCTGCTTAGTGCTGTTCCCAAACCAGACTGTGATGTTTCCCGTGAGGATGCTCTCAGTAGTGCAGGTGTAGAAGTTCCGCAGTACCTTGGAGGGCAGTCTGAAGTCTCTTAGGCGTCTGAGGTGGTAAAGATGCTGACAAGCCTTCTTTGCCATGGAGTTGGTGTGGCGGGACCAGGACAGGTCCTGCAAGATGTGAACACCAAGGTACCTGAAACTATCTACTCTCTCCACCATGGTTCCACTGATCCTCACAGGTTGGTAGTGCCGCTCCTGCTTCTTGCTACAATCCATGATCAGCTCCTTTGTCTTGCTGATGTTTAGAAGGAGATTATTTTCCTGGCACCAGTTTTCCAGATGTTTAATCTCCTCCAGGTAGGCCTTCTCATCGTTGTCTGAGATCAGGCCCATGACGACGGTATCGTCAGCAAACTTGACAATGATGGTGGAGCTGGAAGTGGCTGTGCAGTCGTAGGTGTACAGTGAGTAGAGTAGGGGGCTTAGGACACAACCGTGAGGAGCTCCAGTGCTGAGGGTGAGGCTGGATGAGACACAGTTGCCCACCCGTACTGATTGTGGTCTGTCTGTTAGGAAGTTGGAGATCCAGTCACACAGGGATGTATGCAGTCCTAGATCCTCCAACTTAGTAGTGAGTAGGGAGGGGATGATAGTGTTAAATGCTGAACTGTAGTCGACAAACAGCATTTTAACATAATTTCCCCTCCCTTCATCCAGGTGTGTCAGTGTAGTGTGGAGCAGATGTGCAATTGCATCGTCAGTGGAGCGGTTGTGGCGGTATGCAAACTGCAGTGGGTCCATGGAGGCTGGCAGTGAAGATGTGATGAAGTCTCTGACCAGCTTTTCAAAGCACTTCATCACGACTGATGTGAGGGCAACAGGGCAGTAGTCATTGAGGCTGGAGGGTCGAGATTTCTTCGGGACGGGGACGATGGTGGATCGCATGAAGCTGGACAGGACAATACCGAGCATCAGGGAGAGATTGAAGATGTCGGTGAATACTGGGCCTAGCTGGCTTTGAGGACTCTCCCGCAGATACCGTCTGGTCCCGCCGCCTTCCTGGTATTCACCCTTTTGAACACTCTCCTCACGTCACTCTCCGTGATGATGAGGGGGCGCTGTTCTATGGCGCTGTTCTATGGTGCCATTTGCGTTGTTAGCGTTAGCGCTGTTAGCATTAGAGCTGCTAGATGTAGCCTCGAAGCGAGAAGAATGTGTTCAGCTCGTTCGACAGAGACTCATCCGCACTCATCAGTCCGCAGGGTGGGCTCCTGTAGTCCGTGTAGTCCGTGATTAATAAATAATAAATTATTTGTGCTTCTGTTTTACAGTGGAAGAGCTCAAATGATGAACTGACAAAAATTACATTAAAAGGTATTGTGCACTTTATTATATTATTAAGTGAATGTTATTAAGGAATTAACTGTAGCTATTTTGCAGTGTAGAATGGTTGAATTTAAGGAACATTCTTACTAATTAAAACTAATTACTAATGTTTCTACTAATATTTTGCATTTGTATTCCTGCTCTGTTGTTTTAATTGTGTATCTTATTTTTGCATTCGCGTATAAGTGTTTATTAATGAGGATTAATTGGATATATTTGGATTTGTGACCATGGAAAACATATTCATACTAATATGTTTAAGATGATTTAACGAGACATGAATTATCTGAGAGCACACTCTCAAGATTTCAAAATGTAATCCAGATAAACCGCAAACCCCCGTCTTTCCGACATTCCTAATGAGTCTAACCTCGCCGGTTGCATATTTCAGGGCAGTGAGAACGGCAGGATGAGGCTGATTCATGGATTCTGTGTCTTTGTCCTCTCATTATTCTTCCTTCCCTGTCATGGACAAAAAATTGGTGGGAAGCATTTTCACTAAAGTTTGTGTGGATGACTTTGTATTTCTCAGGGATTTTATGATGTTTTTAAATATTTAGTTCTGTTGCATTAATATGGCCTTTGTTAAGTTAAATTTGTATATATGAATTTTAGTGTTTGTAGGTATCACTATAATTTGATATGTTTATCAGTGTTTAATAAATTAGCTGTGTTCTTTCTTCCAGTGTGTACCCAAGAAGCCATGGCAGATATTGTGTTTTTAGTTGATGGCTCTGCCAGCATCGGCCTCAGCAACTTTCAACAGATCCGAGACTTTCTGTCCTCGCTGGTGTCCAATTTTGACATTGCCCCGAACAAAGTCCGGATAGGTCTGGTCCAGTTCAGTGACACACCCCGCACTGAGTTCTACCTAAAAACATATGAGAACAAGCAGCAGATTCTCGACTACATCCGACAGCTGCCTTACAAAACTGGTGGCACCAACACGGGCCTCGGCTTGGAGTTCCTGCTCAAGAGTCACTTTGTGGAGGAGGCAGGAAGCCGGGCCAAATGGAACGTGCCCCAGATTTCCGTGGTCATCACGGATGGAAACTCCCAGGACGAGGTCGAGCCGCACGCCCAGGAGCTGAGGCAGAAGGGGATCAAATTGTACGCCATCGGGATCAAGGACGCCGATGAGAAGCTCCTGAAGCAGATCGCCAACCAGCCATATGACCAGTACGTGTACAGCGTGTCAGACTTCACCGCCCTGCAGGAGATCTCGCAAAATGTAATCCATAAACTGTGCACCACCGTGGAAGAGGCCAAGGGACTGCAGGCCGGTAAGGATAATTGAAAAAAATAATGACCTATTCAGTTGTTGTGCTTATTGCAGTCATTTAGAACAGCCATTATCCCTAACTGGGAAAATGCAACTGTGATGATTCAAGTGGCTGCGATAATTAAAAATCGATCCCTGAATATATCAGTCTGAAACTATATCCTTGATCGCAGATTGTCGTGAGATTACTTCGGCAGATATAGTGCTGCTAGTGGATTCATCTGACAGTGTTGGAGACACCAACTTTGCTGAAATACGCCGTTTCCTGCATACATTTGTAGACAGACTAGAAATCGGGGGTGATAAGGTAAGAGTTGGACTTGCTCAGTTCAGCCATGCACCATACCAGGAATTCCTGCTTGATGCATACAGAGACAAAGCAAATCTGCTCAAGCAGCTGGAAAACATCATGTACCATAAGGGTGGCACAAATATTGCAAAAGCCCTGGACTTCATTCGGGAGAGTTACTTCAGCCAGGCCAGAAAAAATGTCCCTCGTATCGCTATAGTGATCACCAATGGCAACACCAATGATACAGCAGAAGAGGCAGCCCAGAAACTCAGGCAGCAGGGAGTCGTCATCTTTGTGATTAAAACTGGGCAGGCAGATGCTACACACTTGAGCACTGTTGCTAACAGTCCTCAAGAAGAATTCCTGTTTAGTGTAGACACTTACCAGAAGCTAGATGGGCTCGTCGAAAATCTGCGCAGGAGAGTGTGTAATGCTGTCGAGGATCAGTTGCGAGGTAAACAGCATATTTTTGGTTAATACCATTTTATGGGACATGCTAAATTATAAGAGTGATTCAGAAAGGATTGATGTACATTAGCAAGATGTAATAATGCAACCTAAAATATCAAATTATTTACTGCACCATGTTCTGTAAACTGTGACAATTAAATATTATAAATACTTATGAACATATGTTCACACATTGTTCATATAATTAGACTATATTATACTAATTATAACTCTCAAATCCCCCCATTTAGCTCTTGCCATGAAGTTTGCAGATATCTTCGTCCTGGTTGACAGTACAGCATTAGGAAAAGAGGCTCAGCAAATGAAGACTTTCTTAGCACGAATAGTCAACCAGATGAACATAGGGAAAGATGCTAATCGGGTTGGCCTGGCTCAGTTCAGCAAGGATGTTCAGGTAGAATTCTTGTTCAATACTAATAAAACCAAGGAGGAGATCTTGTCATCCATCCGAAGTCTCCAACTGAAGTCCAAGGAACCACGGAGAATTGGGAATGCCATAGAATATGCTCGCAAAAACTTCTTCAACACCTCAGCTGGCAGCCGCATCTCCCAGGGCTTTAAACAACACCTGCTTGTGATGACAGCGGGCAAATCAGACGACAATGTGCTTCGGCCAGCACGCGTGATCAAAAACGAGGCAGTGAAAGTGATCGTTGTTGGCTTTGGCCAAACGGAAATGGATGTGATGGAGGACATTGCTAGTCCCAAACAGAGCTACAAGTTAGAGACACCAAACACTTTGCAGAAAGTCAGGATGACAGTTGAATCAAAAGAGCCACCTAAAATCACAGGAGGTGTGTTTCGATAGAGTTCAGGCCATTTAGAAAATGTTATGCAAAGTAGAAAATGTTATTTTCTGGAGTATATTAGCAGTATACGAATGAAAAAATCTTATTTTGCTAAATTATTGGTAATAGTATTACTTGTGCTGAACTGAAGTTTTCTTCTGTGTTCTCAGAGTGCATAGCTGCTGAGATAGCAGATATAGTGTTTATCGTCGATGGATCTCGTAACGTTGGACCAGAAAACTTTCACATAATACGCACCTTCCTCCAGAATACCATAGCAGCCCTCGATGTAGCCATGGACAAAGTGAGGATAGCCATTGTCCAGTACAGTGATGTGCCCAGGGCTGATGTTTACTTGAACACTTTCAGTGACAAGAAGGAAATTTTGGACTATGTGAAGACCCTGTCCTACGGCAGAGGGAAATCGAATACTGGAGCTGCTCTGAAATTTGCCAAGGAGCAGGTGTTCACCAAGGTCAGAGGCAGCCGACAGGACCAGCACGTTGAGCAGATAGCGGTGGTCATCACTGAGGCGAAGTCCGCAGACGATGTTAGCAGTCCGGCGGCAGAACTGCGTCGTTTGGGTGTCAAAATATTTGCCCTGGGCATTAAAGACATTAATGCTAATGAACCGCAAGAGATTGCCTCCTACCCATCCAAGAAGTTCTTGTTCAATGTGGAGAGTTTCCCGAAGCTCAATGCATTGTCCAGTGAGCTAATGAGGAGCCTTTGTGGGAACATTAAGGATGCTTTTGTAACTCTGCTAAAAAATATCACACTTCATCAAGGTTTGCAGTGTTGAACAAAATATTTACATCCTATACATTATATTTGAGTTTTCTAACTATGATGAGAAAAGTAATTTAAAGGATTGTTTAGTTTTACAGCTCAAAAAGAAATAATTATTGTAGCTTCTTCAAAATCTTTATAAAGCATATTACATTGGTAGACTGAAAGAATTAAGTGAACTTTGTCTTTTACAGGCTGCAAGTTCACAGCTGAAGCTGACATGTACTTCCTGTTGGATGAATCAGGAAGCATTTCCTATGATGACTTTGATGACATGAAAGCCTTCATTTTAGAGTTCCTCCATGTGTTTGAGATTGGCCCAGACCAGGTGCGCATTGGTGTGGTGAAATTTGCAGACAAAGCAACCCCCGTGTTTCACCTGAACACTTACAACACAAAAGCCAAAGTGCAAAAAGCAGTGAAAGCACTATTTATGGAAGGAGGTGGCACCAGGACAGATTTAGGACTGGAGGAAATGATCCCACTTTTCAAACAGGCAGAACAAACGCGCAAGAAAAAGGTCCGTGAATTTCTCATCGTGATCACAGATGGCAAATCTGAGCATGTTGGCAAACCGCTGAAAGTTCACGCTGAACAACTCAGGAAGCAGAACGTCACCATTTATGCCATCGGAGTAAAAGATGCAGATAAGGCCGAGTTGGAAGATATGTCAGGCAGCCCTAAAAGGACTTTCTTTGTCAACAACTATGATGCCCTTAAGGAGATTAAGAGCAAAATTCTTAAAGAAATTTGTTCATTTGAAGGTGAGGATTTCATGGCTGAGCTATAGCTGGTATCTGAAATAGCTAGCCATAGCTCAATCAGCTCCAAAGTGAATGATTTAATGTCTTCAGGCATGTGGTTCTTAGTAAAAAATGCAGATAAGAGAAAAAGTAGAGCACTTATTAATTAATTGGTGTAGATAATTATATTACTTTGTAGAATGTCTCAGATTAATTTTGTTATATTTTACAATTCTGAAAAATTTCAAGTGACATTTTACTGAAACAAAATTACTTACCATTCTTTTTCCCACTCCATGTTACAGCCTGCAGTGACCTTTTGGCGGATGTTGTCTTCCTGATCGATGGTGCTGATGAGGTTGACCCTGTAGACTTCGAGCAGATGAAAGAATTGATAGAGTTTACTGTAGAAAAACTTCCCATTAGACAAAACAGGGTACGCCTCGCTGTCATGCAGTACAGCACGCATGCGAAAGTGGAATTTGCTCTGAATGCCTTTTATGATAAAGACAAACTCCAAAAGGAAATAATGTCCATCAAGCAGCTTGGAGGCAGATCCTTCACAGGCAAAGCGCTTGAGGAAGTGGCACAGGCTTTTGAGGAGGCCAATGGGGGTCGTGCTAACACTTTGCAGTTCCTAGTAGTCGTTACGGATAGCTTGGCCAAAGACAATGTGACTCTGCCAGCTAGAGCGCTTAGAGACAAGAACATCAATATTTATGCAGTTGGTATGGGGCATGCTAATAGAGACCAGCTTTTTGAAATCTCAGGATCCCGTGAGAGAGTCTACCTGGAAAATAACTTTGGTTCCATGCAGAACTTGGGCAGTGAGGTCATCTTCAAGATCTGCAATACTGGTAAGTAAGTGATACATACTCATCAGAGTATGTTCCTTTTTACACTATCCATGTTAATTGAAATGAATTGTATTATTATTAGTTTTATTGCAAAGGTGAACAGTTCCTGAGATGGCAACAATTTGTTGGTATTGTGAAAATAGCTTTATGCCACATAAAAAAATATTTTTATAACACATGGGTGGTATAAAAACATGACTCCTCTCTGTCTCTTTCCAGAGTGCAAAAGACCTGAATTAGTAGATATTATCTTCCTGGTGGATGTTGCTGGGAGCATCAACAAAGAAAGTTTCCAGAGTATGAAAAGCTTCATGGAAACTTTGGTGAGCAAGTCTGAGGTCGGGGCAAAACGGGTTCGAATTGGCACTATCACCTACGCAGACCAACCTCAGTCCGAGTTCACCCTGATTCAGTACTCCAGCAAGGCCGAGGTGCTGAAGTCCATCTCGGAGCTGCGTTCGCTGGGCGGACGCAGAAACACAGCCCAGGCGCTTAAGTATTCGCTCTCCTACTTTGCTGCTGGGCACGGAGGACGCCGTGCCCAAAACATCCCCCAGGTGCTCCTCTTGATAACAGATGGCCCTGTCGCCGACACCTATGACCTGACAGATTGGCCCGTAGATCTCAAAGATTCGGAGGTCAACATGTTTGCTATCGGGGTGGCAGGAGCCCGTGAGGATGAACTCAGGAGCATTACACTTAATAACCAAAGGGCCTTCTATGTGGATACCTATCAAGACCTAGAAGCCTTGTATAAACCCATTACTCAAGAACTCTGCAATCTGACAAAACCAGGTAATACTTGGCTGTACATGAACCCAAGTAATGCAAGTTACTATAAGTACAATTGTTTATGTAATTTACTCACAAAAATACTCTTTTTCTTCAGTGTGTGAGAAGGAAGAGGCAGACCTGGTCATTTTGATTGATGGGTCTGAATCAATTAGCTCTTTGGATTGGGAAACAGTAAAAATCACCTTGATCAACCTGGTTAAAAAGCTCGAAATCGCACCAGACAAATGGCAGGTCGGTGTGGCTCAGTTCAGTGACAAATTACTGGATCACTTCTACCTGAACCAATATAACAATGTAGCAGGAGTGGAACAGGGCATACGTGACATTACCCAACGAAGACAAGGAACACACACCTGGGCTGCCTTGAAGTTAGTGCAGGACTACTTTAAAACAGAGCACGGTTCAAGGATAAACAAAGGAGTCTCCCAGAATTTGCTGCTTGTCACTGATGGCAAAGCTAACGATGAGGAGGATCTACAGAGTCTAGCTCAAATCAGAGCCAAGGACATTGAGATATTTGCCATTGGAATCGGTAGCAACATAAACCAGCATGAGCTCCTCAAAATAGCAGGCTCAAAGGAACGGATCTTCTTCGAGAGCTTCGAGAGCCTTCCACTGAAGACCACCACAACGAAAGTCCTCCAAGCCATTTGCATCCCCTCAGTAATTCTCAGTCCACATGGTCAGTGGGTAGATTTTTGTCTTGAAGAAAAAGGAATCCACTGCTAACAATTTTCCCCATCTCTAGTCCTGGACCTGACTAACAAAACAATGAAAACATATTTTGATATGACATTAAATATTTTACACATATTACCAGCTAACAATAGATGACATGTAAGATGTAAAATGACATTATTAGGGGAACCATGCACTGGTAATTGCTTAGTGCAGCATCTGTTCACACTGTGAAAATAGGATTGGCCCCACTCTAAAAATAAACCAGGGCTCCAAACCAGTTTGAGAGACAAAAAAAATGAAAACTAAAGGACTTTAGACTTTAGAAAGGATTACATTAGGAATAAAATGAAATGAAAACTAAATAATTAAAAATTTTTGCAGAATGAAACATTAATCTGAAAAATAACATTAAATAACATTGTGGGGATTGTTTTTTATTTTGTGAACAAGAACAAGAAAATTTTGAATTGGCTTTTTATGTTCACCATGAACCTACCAGTTTGTATATCAGCATTATATGCCATCTGCTTTCATTTTATGTATAATTTTATGATACATTTATGTAGAAATGACAGAGGCAGGGGAGATGTAATGTATAAATAATTTATTCATAATTAATTAATAACACCATGGGTAAAGCGGCTATGAAATTCTTTAAGATATACATATGTATTCATATATGTATCAAGAAAGGAATTAACCAGTTTTTGTTTTTACTGGTTTAGTAGCATAATAAGGGTTTTGAGCACAAAAACTTTAAAATATAAATATAATATATAATATAAAAAAAGAAATAAAAACATACTCAGTGCTATGATGCTATGGCATGGTCAGCTCTGATGGGCCATTTGATTGATTGGTTGTGCTCTGTTTTGTCTTATGGTTAGGCTGCTTGGTTGACATCGGCATTGGATTTGCTGTTTCACAACGAACAAGCACGCAGCCTCTGCTGGGTCCACACACTGAGACCCTCGTCGCGGCAGCTGTCCAGCGTCTATCCACGATGGGACAGCTTTGCTGCCTCAGCGTGGACGCAGCCGAAACCAGGATCGGCTTCCGCCTGGTCTCCGGGCGAGAGGGGAAGATTATAGATGACTTTGCCTTCGAGGAGTATGATGAAAACGTGGCGAGGAAGGTGCTGGCCCTGCGGCCTGCAATACCCATGGCCTTCAATGCACTTTTGCTGAACTCCTTCAAACAGAAGTTTGCTTCCTCTCAAGCCGGCGTGAAGGTGAGTCAGCTGAATCTATGGCTCAAAGCGCCCTGGATCTCCTAGATAACCATCAGGCCCTGTGACTTATTTGTCATATGAGATCTAAATTTTGTTGTCATATTTCACCCAAGAGAATACTCAAGGCTGCCTGCAGAGACAGATAAAGAAAACAGGCTCAGACAACAGATGAACTACGCAGAAAGGAATCTGTGTACTCTGTGTTGAAAGGGAGCACAGCTATAAACACTCGGTTAGATGTGTGTCTGTCGTTTCTCCAGGTGGTGATTCTGTTCACAGATGGGCTTCACGATACCTTGGAGCATCTAAAGAAGAGCTCTGACAGCCTTCGGGAGAGTGGTACACTAACCGTTGCAGTCTGCTGGGCCACTGTGCAGTGGACAAGACTCACATAGCAATGGAAATTGGCAACCACTAGCAGCGAGAGAAAACAGTGTTAAACAAACAAAAGAAAAAAGACTAAAACAAGGAAAAGCTAATGATCTAGTTCCAACTATAATAATTCGTTTTGAAGAATCTAGTTCTTAGGTAAAAATGCTATCTTCACAAAGGAAAAAAACTGCTATTAACCCAAGGCTCACTGTGAAGAATCCGGGATACAGTGTGAGAAATTCAGTTTTGTTTTAGTAATACTAGTGTCACAGTGCAGTCTCCTGTATTTATCTTATTTATATCTTATAAACCCACTTGAAATGTCGTGCAATTTTTTCGAAGTCTGAAATGATATATGCTATGCTCAGATGTTTTATACATACCATACATAAGTTGGGTGTGGTCATTTTGTAACCCAGGCGTCAGTGCGCTGTTGATTGTGGCCCTGGATGGTAATGTGGACTACCAGCAGTTAGAATTTGGACGGGGTTTTTCTTATAATAAACCCCTTTCCATCAGCATGCTGAATGTGGGCAATGCACTGCAGGACCAAATTGTGAGTTCAAGTCCTTAACTACTTGTATCATTAAGTAAGCATTTGGCAACATGGCACATCCTCTGACCGTTTGCTCCACCTTTCCTTGTTTCTCCACCTGTAGAAAGCAGTGGCTTCAGCAGAGTGTTGTAATGTGTCATGTGCCTGTAGCGGAGACGTCGGTTTCAGTGGCTTCCCTGGCCTCCCAGGACTAAAGGTATGGCTCCTACACTGGGACGAACACTGACTCGGTTTTCCCAGGGGCTGGTGTAGGAGTGCTGTGCATGAAAAGCATCGGTGAAGGAGTTATGGAGGAGCCACATAACAGATTCAGAATGTGGACAAAAAGGAGAGGAAAAAAAAGTTCAATTGAATTTAGTTTTACTGTGTTAAAAAGTTCAAATGGTCGATTAACTGGTTTTGCTTGGTTGTGTAGGGTGTACCTGGGCTTAGAGGCCATCCTGGATTCCCTGGTGAGGTTGGAGCCATGGTTAGTGAGATATAAATGTTTTAAAGCCATGATATAATGTTATAATATCCTGCCTGCTGCTTATGGCCACAATGCCATTTTCAGTAACATTACAGTCTTGCTTCACCCTGACTTTGGTGTTTGATAGCACTGTAGTACTGCAGGAAGTGGAATGAATGTTACGGTGATCAGATCCTTCTGATTGTTTGGCTGGGGACAGGGAAGAAGAGGTTTACTGGGACTCAACGGAACCCAAGGACATCAGGGCTGCTCTGGCAAAAGAGGCATCAAGGTATCACAGAAATGATAGAAATATCTTCTGTTGTCTGCTTGCTTAGGATGGTGCTTTAATCTAAAACCAGGCTTGACATTGCACGCCACCTCCAGAAAAGTACTCATTGGTCTCATTGGTCTTTGGTCAGACTTCTGTATTTGTGGGACCAAGCAGGTTTGAATAATTATAATCCTCTCATATTTTCCACAGGGCTCCATAGGCTATTCTGGAAATAGAGTAAGTAATACAAATGGCTGCTTCACCTATTAGGCACTGAGCATGGACTGGTACTCCATTCCATGACCTTCTCTTGTACATCTGACAGGGAGAACAGGGGGAGATCGGGCTAGACGGAGTGGATGGTGAGCAGGTAATCTGCGTTTCTCTCAATCTTCTCTAAAATCCATTCCTAAAATCCGCTTCCTGTTGCTTTGACTCACACTCCTACAGCTCTGTTGTTGGTTCCAAGTAAAATATTGGAACCAGGCTCATTCTTCACTCTTGTAATTGCACATCTTTCATATGAGTTTTAATGCAGTTTTTAATGCAGTTACTAAATAATTCACAATAGTTAGTACATAATGTGTCATCGGATATTAATAACTGAGTAACGAGTGTGGATTTTAAGAGGCTAGCTGATTTTGTTCCAATCCATTATTCCATGGATGCGTTTATGTGCACTGACCGTACTCAGGATCTAATATTTAAATACACTGCAGAGTTATTGGATTATTAGTATTATTATACACATGTCTGTAGAGTGCTTGAGTTTATCAGTGATTCAATTTTGTTCTTTTTTTTCTTTCTGCATGGGTTGAGGTAGGCCCGGAATTAGCTATCTTGCTAACTCTTAAGCCCTGAAATCCAGCAAAGTGATCCGTGGTGTCCGACGTCAGTGGCTTTGATAATCAAAACACTCATGCTCACAGAACTCCCTCATCGCTCCAAAAGTGAGAATCTTTTGGCAGCCTTGAGATATGCCTCCCACTTAAGAGTTTCTGTGACTAACTAGCTAATGATCTGAACAGAGGATCTGACTGCACAGATAGCAGACATTCTAGAGAAATCCAGAAAAGATCATTGATTTCTATAGAAAAGCAAATCTCAGGACCAGAATGAGTAACCAGGATGCTATGTTTATGTATACTAATGCATAAAGGGCAGATTCTTAAAACATGATGATAGTCAGGACAGTGGTTGCATGTAAAGCATATGATTCATTGATTTGCGGTGTCTGTTCTTTGTACTGAATAGGGTGAAACTGGCCTAGCGGGAACGGCAGGACCAAAGGGGAACCAAGGACGTCCAGTAAATACCTTCCACCATACTTCTTTTAAAGGCTTTACTTCTTTAAACAGCAACATGACAAAATGAACAGGTCAAACCTCAAGGCTGCTCCTTTACCTATGAGTCACAAGGATAACTTTAGTGCCCCCCTGCTGTTCGGCCTTTGACGCTGCGCTCATTAGATCAGAAAGGCTTTACTGATTTAAACAACAAAATGACTGAACAAACAGATCCAAGACTTTCAGCACTTCATTATCAGTGAGTCATGGGAATGCTCTCTGTGTTCCCCTGTTGTTCTGGCTGTGAAGCTGCACTCATTAAAAGCACAGTTAAAAAACTTTTTCTTTTTTTTCTGCACCCATAACTGCACAATTATCACATGTAACCACAAAGCAGCTTTCAGCAGGTGAGCTCATATAACCTGCATGTTCATTTCCTCCATTTTGGTTGTTGTTTCCTAATGAAATCAGCATGTTTAGCTATAAAAACCTATAGCATAATGATTTCCACAATGCACCATTAAAAAGCCTTTTGAACTTTCTTTAAACCCCTGAGCATACATTTAAAAAGTCATTATAAATAATTCAATAATTAATTATAGATAGTGTCCTGACCTTGTGTGTATCTGGGATATTTAGGTTTAATTAAACACTAGATGCATTTTAATATAAACTACATGCAAGCTTTTACGGGGGCCCTTTGAGTGTGTTATTATTTAACTAGACAATAAATCAGCCTGTAGCTGAAGGATAAATACTGAGAGTATGACAAAAAAGAGTTAATAGGTATTCTTAATCATAATCATAATTTACCATAAATCATTGCTATGTAGTTGCTTCCTCTGTCTCCTTTCGGTTGCCAGGGTCTGAAGGGAGTTCGCGGGACTCCTGGTGTCAAGGGAAACCGTGGTGTGAAAGGAGAACCTGTAAGAGTTATTTTGTTTTTGTTTTGGTTTTTTTTATTGCCACTTACCAAAGAAATAAGGTTCATGTTAAATCGCAGTTTTTAAAGAGTAATCTTAGTGTCATTATTGGATATTCTAGACAGCAGTGTATACTCCTTTTTGTATGAAACATTACTTATTCTGTTGTCATCATAGGGGAGTCCTGGGCTGGATAACAGAGTGTCTGGTCCAAAGGGGGAGAGAGGATATATAGGCCTTCCTGTGAGAGCTCGTCTGGTTCCTTCAATTCTGTTTGGTTAATATGTTATTTGTTGATATATTTGCAGTGGTATAGTGTAAATATCATGCAATATAACACAGCAAGTTGACACACTGATTAATAGGGTTGTCTTAACCTATTAGTGCATTAGAATCAAAAATGTTATTGTTTACAAGACCTAAATGCTTAGGGAATAGCTCGTCTTGCCAAAATTCAGCAAAAAATCTGTGTTTGCATCTGTTTTAAATGCATACAAGCCACTTATACGCCCTGCATTAATTTGGTGTGACTGTTCTTTTGGCAGGGTGGCCAAGGTCCAGGTGGAGCTCCGGGGAGACCAGGAGACAGCGGCGAGCCTGTGAGATCATTAGACTCCCTGACATCTCCTCAGCTTTTTCAGAGTTGGAATACAGACTTTCCTCTAATGTACCAGTGTTTACTTTAAGCTTAACATTGCTTATCTTTATTTTCGGGCGAAAAGCCTCAGCATTATTTTTTCCTATGAGGTGATGATGGTTGGAAGCAGAATCGTGTCTGGGTCCCGTTGTAGACTGTTCATCAGCACAGCATGCCGCAGAATAAAACATTTGGAAGAGAAACATAAATTTTGCAAGAATTCAGAATGTTCACAGTGATGTGTCTTTGTTTATAGGGCTTCCCTGGGAGGAAGGGTCCACCAGGCTCTAAGGTAATATAACATTTTATTCATGACTGTATGCATAACGTTACTTGTTCACGGGGCTGGTAGCTGCATGCTTTATGATGGAGCGTGTGTACTACAAGTAGGAAATGAGGTAATAAAAGAGTGTTAACAGGCAAAAGAGACTTTTATATTTGAATGTTTAACTTTACAACTAGCTGACTGGGGATTTAGGAACGACAGAAGGATGGTTGTTTGAAATATGATTTCTCATATTTGTGGTCTATATGTTTCTGTTGTATTCTGTTCAGTTTCTAGGTAATTTATTTATCCTTTTTAGGGTTTTTCATCCACTGTGAAAGGAGAACCTGGATCAGAAGGCCTTGCTGGATATCCTGGTTACCAGGTGAGGACTTTTATTTTTATTTTTCCTCTCCCAGCCACACATACACACCCTCCACCACATATGGCACTTTTATTTGGATTATCCCACAACATGGTGTGCCAAGCGTGTTCAGGGCAGCTTCTTCTGTGCGCTGGAAGGTCAGACCTCACCTTTTCTCAAAGAACCGAGAGTCAGGTAGATGCAGAAGTCAATAAAATGCTGCAGTGTTCACCACTACTGTCGCAAATGTGTCTCTTTCTTTTATCCATTATCTGTTATTCCTCTTCAGCTGGGCGAGAAACATATTAGGTCCGTAGCAGATAGTATGTCACCACATTATCCTTTGAACTTCACTTGTTAAACATGCTGACGGTTTTTCTACTGCAACAGGCTTAACTGGATATAAAGGTGAAATACTGTTCTGGAGAACCAGAAATTAGAAAATCACCAAATTCACACAAAAATCCCCTAGAATCTCTATTTTCATTAAAAACATCTTATTCTGGGTTCTGGTATTTTTATATTTTCTTGCTTCTCCATTTCATAATCTCTTGTGGTACTTTTTTTCTTTGGTTTCTTTGAGGGCCCTGTCGGGGGAGAAGGACTCAAAGGACAGAAAGGTTACCGGGGTAACCCTGGAGTGCAGGTGCTGCTTTTTGACTAACCGTTAGTGTTCAATGTCCTCAAGCTTTCGGTGGGAGGGATTACATGGCTTTATGAATGACGGAAGTCCACGGCCTTTCCACAGGGACTCTACGGTCCAGCTGGAAGTGAAGGACTTAAAGGAAATCAAGGGCCTAGAGGACAGCGGGTGTGTGATAAATGCTCATTTACTTTTACGGTTATATCTTCTGTACACGCCTGCTCAGCTGAACAATGAAGCTTGTTTTTACTGTGGGTGGACACACGTATGTATCTGGGTAGTCACTTTAGGATATATCTTATATTTAACCACTGTATGTGTGTGTGTGTGTGTAAATGTGTGTGTGTGTATAAATGTGTGTGTGTGTGTGCACGTGTGTGTGTGTGTGTGTGTGTGTGTGTGTGTGTGTGCGCGCGTGCGCGTGTGTGTGCGTGTGTATGTGTGTGTGCGTGTGTTTTTGTGTGTGTGTATAAATGTGTGTGTGTCTATAAATGTGTGTGTGTGTGTGTGTGTGAGTGTGTGTGTGTGTGTGTGTGTGTGTGTGTGTGAGTGTGTGTGTGTGTGTGTGTGTGTGTGTGTGTGTGTGTGTGTGTGTGTGTGTGTGTGTGTGTTTTAGGGACTGCCGGGTGACACTGGCAGTAAAGGCAATATTGGCCCAGAGGGTTTCAGGGGATCACCGGTAATTATGTTCCCATAGACTGTTACATTAAAGAGAGAAGATACCACACTGAGAATCACAAAACGTTATTAGCATATTAATGTCGACCGTTGACAGATGACAGATTTTATCAGCTATATTGCATATATTTTTAATAAATATATGAACATTTGTTTTAGATTTGTGTTCTTTCACACAGGGCCATCCAGGCACAGATGGTTTTGGACCTCCTGGACGTAAAGGCCAACAGGTATGGTCACATTTCTGCTGATGACAGCTGGTTGAACAATGTTAAATTGTTTCATTATTTCAGTATAGTTTCAGTGGTTGAGAGACGTAAAACTATTCTACATTGCAGAGCCAGACATCTATTTCAAGCAGTACTGCCAATTACTTCAATAAATTATTATTATTATTATTATTATTTTAAATATGATATGCCTGCTGCATTTTATATATGACATCTGTTGGCTGTGAAACTTACAGGATGTTCACTCTCACAGGGAAATCCAGGTTTCCATGGTTATCCTGGGCTGCAGGTATATCTTCTTAAATCCTTTTAGATGCTGTGTGTACTACGGCCGGATTTATGCAGTACGTTTCATGCTTTCTTTTTAATAACCCCACAATGTTTAATGGAAGGGTGAGGATGGTGCTAAGGGGTACAGTGGTGTCTTGGGCCCCAAAGGACGCCCAGGAAGGCCGGTAAGATGCCATCATTAAACCAATGCAGTATCTGTTTAGTTTAATGGCAGTCTTTTTGTTGTTATTTACTATTAATTAAGGATTTGGCCAGTATATATTTTTTGTTTTCATCCATTTTATTGTTCTTAAAATGCAATTAGACTTCAGTTTAATTTATTCTATATTTTTTTCTCTTAAGACTTTATTATCTGCACATAAAATCATGTAAAAAGGCTTTATAACATTATGTTTCATAACAGGGTAAAACAGGCAATGCCGGATTCCCAGGGGATCCTGGAGAGAGTGGAATGATCGGACACAGGGTCAGAAAATGTTTATATACTGTATATGACCAGCCACTCTGTTGGTCCCAATTTTTCCTTCCATTGCCAAAAGAAAAAAATCAAAACATTTTGGCAGTTGTTCAGTTTGGTCATGTAAACATTTTATTAGTCTTATACACGATACTTCTGTAGAGATAGTTAACAACCATCAGTAAATGGTTCTACCTGCCACTGAAGAATTCTCAAACTGTTAATGCGGACACTTTAGTGCCCTGTTTTTCATCACAGCTAGATGGCGAGCTTCACTCAGGATAGAATAGAGCGCAGTGGGAGGGCAGTTGTATTAGAATTTGCAGATTTAATCCATTTCTAGTTCTTTGTCTAAACATGAGGGGATTTAATCCTGCAAATTTGTGGATGTGGTTGTGGATCTGGGACAGCACTACACTCCCACCATGACTGAACTCATAGCGCTGTGGTTAAAGCAGCTGTGGTAGCTCACTTCTTCAGCCTTTAAAGAGATGTATTCACACAAGAGGCATGAAATGATTTTTGCAATGATGAACATTTATTTATAGTTTAATATTACATGTTGGGCTTTACCAAATGTTATATGTATCTTTAGGGTCCCAGAGGATTACCAGGAACCACCACCAAGACTGTATGTGCTTCCATTTAACCTTTCATGTATTTCAAATTCACCTATATATTTTTTTTTTTTGCAAAAAAAAAAAGAAGAAGTTTATATTTTGTGTCATTCTGCTTTTTGGGTATTTTTGTTTGTGTGTGTGTGTGTGTGTGTGTGTGTGTGTGTATGTGCGCGCGTGCTTTTCATTAGGACTGTGAACTAGTGAATTATATCCGTGAAAACTGTGGTAAGATTATCAATTATCAAGTATCAAATGATCAATTAGGTATTTTATCAATAAAAAGTCAAATGATTGCGCAATGGATGCATAAATTCATTGCTTGACATTAATGTGTCTCCCCTGTTTTTATTTTGTTATATTTATCATTACATTATGAATAGAATACTAAAATACTAATAAAATACTAATTTGTCATTATTGACATTTATTTTTCATTTTTTACAATTCTTTCTTTCATATTTTTTCTTTAAGCTGATTGTATTTATTTTCCTATTTCTCAACAGCATGTTGTGCAGGTAAGACCGGTCTGTCCTAAATCCACATTTTACCATCATATCTATGTTATGGATTAGATCAGTGCTTTGTTTTTGTTTTTTTTAAGTAACCTAATGTTCTTTGTATGCAAATGCTCACTTCAGCTGTTGGAATGTACGGTTTCTCAAAAATACATTTATTACAATATTCTGTGTATATTTGTATATCAGTGAGTATTCTGTAAGTACATGTTAGTGTTCTTTCTATGGCTCTGTCCTGTAATTGTCTACTGGGTATTCCTTCTTTTCCATGCAGGTCACAGCCAGTGTCCAGCATACCCCACAGAGCTGGTGATTGCTCTGGACGTGTCAGCTGACGTAACTCCACAGGTGTTCATGAGGATGCGTTCAGCTGCACTTTCCCTACTGGGGGACATTACCATCGCTGACACCAGCTGTCCAGTTGGGGCCCGAGTCTCCGTCGTCTCCTACAGCAACGAAACCAACTACCTGCTCCGTTTCTCCGACCACCGGCAAAAGAAAACGCTCCTCGAAGCTGTGAGGGGAATCTCACTACAGAGGACCAGGAATACCCGGAACGTCGGCCGCGCTATGCGCTTTGTCGCTCAGAACGTCTTCAAACGTGTCCGGGATGGGAAGCTGGTGAGGAAGGTGGCAGTCTTCCTCACGAACGGGCCATCGGAGGAGGCCTCGGGCATAGCGACGGCCATGCTGGAGTTTAAGGCCTTGGATATCAATCTGGGAGTCATCGCTTTTAGAGCTGCTCCAGACATTCGCCACGCCATTCAGGTAGTAAACGGGCGGATGCTAGAACCTGCCTTTACTGCCACTGAGGGAGTTGCTGGTTGAGACTAACAAGGATAACTGCTGGAGCATATTAAATGGCAGTGTTTGTGATAAGTCTTCATTATGCTTTGATCTTGGAGCAATGTTATGTTGTTCTCTCTGTTGCATCTCAGGCTGATGAAACGAGGAGCTTCATGATGTTTGATTCCCAGAGAGCCACTCGGATTAAACAGTGTGTCATCTGTTTTGGTAAATCACTGCACATATGCATATGCACTGTCTCAGAATTGAACCGTGATATCATGTCATGATAATCCACTAAACAGGCACCCTAACCTCAACTTCCATAAAAAATGTAACGTTCGTGAGAGATTTCCAAAGTCAAAGAAGTAACGCCCATGTGAACCTGACAACGTCCACACTGTAAAAGTGAACCTAAGATCATCGAAGCCTTCAAAGCTTTCGCTGTTCCCAGACCGCTGCCATCCAGACCAGACATGTGGAATCATCCAAAGCCCATTGCCTGAAGAGGTGGACGTGGACCTGACGGTTCTGATGGACGCCTCCAGCGATCTTCAGATGGATCAGTACTCTGGCGCCAAGCAGCTGCTGCTATCCCTGCTGGACGAGTTGGCGGTGAGCAGCGACCCCGACCGCAAGGATGGCCGGCCTAGGGTGGGCGTGTACCAGCAAAGCTCCGCCTACCCGGTCACCCACATCAAGGAGGAGTTCGGCCTTGGCACGTTCAAGGACCGTGCCCTGATGAAAAGGCACATTTCCCAGGGCATGCAGCAGGCGGGCGGGTCTTCCAGCCTTGTCCACGCCTTAGACTGGATGGTGACCAATGCCGTCCTGAAGGCGTCGGCGCCCAGGAGGAAGCGGATGGTGCTGGTCGTTCTCGGCGAGGACGTGGGTCACCTGGGCAGAGAGGACATGGACTATGTCTCTAAGCTCTGCATGTGTAACAACGTGGTGGTGTTCACCGTGACAGTGGGAGAGAAGTTCAGCTCCGCTCAGGCAGAGGAACTAAGCACATTTCCGGTCGAGCAGCACATGGTGCACCTGGGCCAGCTAGCGCAGCGGGACCTGAAGTATGCCCAGCGTTTCATCAGAGGCTTCCTACGGATGCTCAGCAGTAAGACACACCTCCACGGCCTTTCAATGTTAGGATGGTAGATGGGCCTTCACGAACGCACATCTACGTACTCTGTAGATGTCCTGTCTCATGTAACATTGTTCAATTCAGTGCCGCTCCCTTAAGGTACAAACTGTGTCTTTTCATCTGTTTACAGGAGATTTCTTCTCAAAACCCTCATCACAGAGTGGAGAATGTGGCACTTTTGTGTCAAGACAAGCAGACCAAGTCCCTTATCCAGAAGAAGGGTAGGTGAAGCAGGTCCCAGACTTCACATCTAAAATGCACCAAGCTTATCTCTAATAATGTTATTAGCTACTTTAGAAGTCCTTTAATTAACAAAACATACATAAACTGTTTAAAGAATAATTTGCTGAAGTTGATTATTGTACTTTTAATATCAGTTTTGTAAATTTTTACTGTTTGAATTAGGAATATAATTAGAATTCAGATTACAAATACTGAGAATTAATAAAGAGTATGAGTTGTCTTTGTAGGAGCATATCTATTACAATTGAGAACTACTGGCAATTACAGTTCCCAGCATAAATTGTGCATAATATATAAATTTCTTAATACATTTTTAAATAAATTGATAAAATATATATTGCTGCCTATAATCATTTATGTGAAGGACAATAAGGAATAGATTATCTGTTTAATAAAAGTTAGATTATTGTCCTGGTACAGGTATGTTTCTAAAGCACTGTTAGACTCCATGTAGGTAGGTTGTTTGTAAAGGTCATAAGGTGCAGAATGGCTTTGCCAGATGCTGCTTTCTGTGCCAGAGTTGATCAGTCCACCACTCCTCCAACTATGGTGTCTGAGGAGGTACCCATGGAGCCCCAGCCTGAGGCCTACACAGGGCTCCCTTCCAGAGTGCTCTGGGATGTGCGGGATGTGCAGAAGAATGTCTACCAGACTGTGAGTCATCTGCACAATCACACAGTAGCCTATAGTGAGACCACGGGGTACACTGAGGCCACCATATTGAAAGAGGAAGAGGAGGAAGAGGAAGAGGAGGAAGATGATGATGTTGCTAAACCCCAGAGTGGCCCAGATGAATCTAAAGGTACGGATCATCAGCCCTGGGTCAGCTTTTGTAAATGTTTTTCTGGGTTTGAGTGAATGGGATTATGTTGCTGTAAGCAATCTAATCTTTAAAAGTAAATCTGATCTTTAAAAGTAAAGGTTTAAAGATTACTGGTTTAAAATCTGTGGTACCAGAACACCGATTTAACACAGCATCTATACTGCATCTTCTTTAAGGCAGTGTATAAACTTTCATTTAAAACAATAAAGAACTTTGCCTGATTAACAAATTCAATACTTGTGACAAAGAATGCACAACCTTAGTCTGCAAGCTTTGCATTTCTCACAGTATTTTCTCCACTGTAGCGATGTACCTTATGAAAATTGCATGGAGTCTTTTAATTGTAATATTCATTTTCAGCTCGATGTTTACTAAATAAGGATGTGGGCACCGTGTGTGCGAATTATGAGTCGAGGTGGTTTTATGACCGAAACATGCAGCGATGCACACACTTCTGGTATGGGGGCTGTGGTGGGAATAGCAATCGCTTCCTTACAGAAATGGAGTGCCTTAAGACGTGTGGAACGCTGGGTAAGGAATCAGAAACTGCAGCGACTCTGAAATGTCTCTGATTAATGGTAAATCTGTCTTCATGTACTGATGACTTTGTCATGTCCTCTACAGAACCTGAAAAACTTCTTAAGGATGAGCCATCACCTGAAGGTAACACACACACACACTTTTCAAATGGGAAAACCAGTCATCCTCACACTGTAGATATTTTCTCTTATCATGAGGACATCTAGCATAAACAGGCACACACACACACACACACACACACAAAGCAAAAGAAACCCAAACCACACAGACACACACACACACACACACACACACACACATTTTTCTCATGGGAAAACCAGTCATCCTCGCACTGTAGATATTTTCTCTTATCATGAGGACATCTAGCATAAATTGTCACGACACTGTCAGATATATCCTCTTATAATAAAAGCATTGAATATAAACACATGTGCATGCGTATATACACACACACACACACACACACACACACACACACACACACACACACACACACACACATATTTAAGTTCATATAGGGCATGTGTGGGTAATGTATGTTTTAAGGACCTTTTCTGTTTGTCTTTGCAGATCTTTGCCAGCTTCCTGAAGATACAGGGAAATGTGTTGACTTTCTTTTGAAATGGCACTTTAACACCCAAAATCAAAAGTGCACCACTTTCTGGTACGGAGGATGTGAAGGGAACAGCAACAGGTTTGACACACAAGAAGAGTGTGAGGCTCGCTGTCTGAGAGCTGTGAACAAACACTGAGGTGCATACATCAAAAACATCTGTTTTTTATTTCATTTATTTGATTTCTAATTATGAACTGATAACCTGAAAGTTTCAGTACTACCCTAATAATTACTACTCTAATAATTGTGAATTTATAGCAAGTTGTAAGTGAGGAAGTCAAGAACAAACACGTCACTGAAATGCTTATTCAGGTCAAACAGTAATCAATGCAGTTTTACTTTCAATATGGATTTGATTATATATTTTGGAAGTATCCCAACAATCAATTAGATTAACGGCATATAACAAAAGTTGCATATAATCATGTTTGGGGTTATCTTTTTTGTTTAACAATATTTATGATGTTTTGATCTGGATAAAAGTCAAATTTCACTAACTTTGTTTTTCATGTGCTGTGCTATGAACTTCCACACACACTGTTATCAAAAGAAATGTGGTTGGGTTATTTGTCTTGTAGATTCTGGTTAACATAAAAAAAGAAGTTGAAATCAGAATTCAAGGATTTCATGCATATACATTTATAAGGAGCAATATTATACATTGTTAAAGATAATTTATTATTTCATCAAAAATTATTTTAGTAATGGCAAATTTGTGAAAACAAGTGTGTGTGTATGTATGTGTGTGTGTATATATATATATATATATATATATATATATATATATATATATATATATATATATATATCAGAGACAACATTAATATCCATGACAGGCGACGTTAATAGTTAAGAACATTGATTATCTCATTACACCTGTCATAGGGTGAGTTTTTAAAGACAATTGCTGGATAGTGTAACTAGCCAAAATTTCAGTTTGGCAATCAGATCACAACACATGCACACACTTATACATTTTGTGTATGTTTTGATGTGCATGCATAAACACAACATATTATGACCAAATACAAGATCTTAAGTGTGTAATCAATTAAACAGAGGAACATACTAGAATGCCTGTTTGCCAACATATTCAGATATCCACGGCCAAATGCATGAAATATATTACCAGATTGTATGGTCTCATTTGTATGTTGATTTTGATTGGCTTTCAGCTTGGGCACAGATGAATTTACTACAGAGGTAATTTGAGCTCAATGCACTAATTATTGCCATAGTAACTTTATGAATGGGAATTAAATACCATGTTACATATTTTGTGTGCTGTAGCACAGTTACTGTCAACTTTTATGAATCTAGCCATAGTTACTAGTCACTTTATTATGTATGTCCACCTAGTAGGTGTGTACAGTTAAACCTTCATTCCTCTTTTGTTTCCAATTGGTTGTGAACATGGATGAGGTTTGGTACTGAATCTTTGTAAACAGTTTCCTTGGCATGGATAAATGCTCAGTGGAGCAGAACCTTTGAGATGGCCCAGAGACCTGAGTGCTCACTGACTGGTTCTACATTTGCCTCAGTGCAGACTCCCAAACCCAGAATTCTAGCAAGAGAGAGAACAAAAGGTGCAGATGTCAAATGGCAACCTGAGCGCTGATGCAGAAGTATAGGGTACTCCATAATCTGGAAACCACTCAGCCCTGCAGTGCGGGAGAGGGTTTGCACTCTAAAGCCATGCAGAGTTGATCTTAGCCATCCACTAGCACTTCATGAACTGTCAGTTTCTGACCGCAAGACTGGGTTTGGTCGGTTACAGGATGGACCACTCACCACCTGGCATTGACTGCCATGTGTAAAAATCTCCAGCAACACTGCTGTGTCTGATACACTCTTAGGTTGATGATGGGCAAATAGTATCCATCTAGTAGTAGACTGATGGTCAGACACTAAGTGCTTAATAGGTTAGATGGTAGCTGACAAATTACACATGGCAAAAAAACAAGGACTATCGTATGTAACTGTAAAATGCACATATGGGATGTGGGCAGTAGGGGTTTCTAATAACATAGTTCCTAAATGTGTATGTTGGTACTACATACTTCAATATGAGTACCAAACCTTTAAATGGAGCCTTGTTATTCCATCAATAAAACAACGTAAAATCACAATGCTTTAAACCAACCACTAGAGATTAATGAATTGCTTTTCATTTAATACATGTGTAAAATGGTTAATTAATTTTGCTCATCCGATAGTAAATGTCACGTTGAGTGCTTTTCAGCGACCAAGACACATAAAGAATAATTTATGCTAATAATAATTTATGAGCTTGTTCTGCCAAGGAGGACAAACGTGGGAGCATGACCCCTTTTATAAGATTTTCAACTAAATCCATAACATTGACAGCATTTATGCCCAATGCACCGTAATCATTTCATTACAAGATGTCATTGAATGAAAAACAACGTTCTACGGCTTGTAGGGTTGTAGGAAAAGTATTTCGCTTTACCGAGTCATGACCCGCCAGAAACTTCAGGCTGCGCTGAAACGCAACGTCAGGCTTTTTTTTTTTTTTTTAATGGCCTAGGTGCAGCGTTTATCTGCAAGGCCTGCCGTGCATGTGGACACGAGCTGAATGAGCGGATGCCTGCGGAAGATTTAAAGGGCAGCAAAACTCAGCAGGCATGGCGACGGTCCACGGGTTCTAGGAAGCGTCCATCGTTATCCTGCGAAGCCGAGTCTATCGATTGACCGTCAGGAGGGAGTGAGAGAGCGAGGGGCGAGAAAGTACGACTTCCACCTTCGCTGCAGCTCGGTCGGGCAGGACACGCCATGGCTTTACAATTCATTATAATCACGGAAAGCCGATTCATCTGCCCTGCATCTTCCTGACATGGCTGTAAACCCTCTCTCACTTTCGTCTTCTGCTTTTGAATGGGTTACTATATAACTCTCAACCACGAACTTCTAATTCAATACAGAAGCGTGTGTGATAAATGCAGAAGGTACAAACAGTGCCATTATGGAGTCACACCAATCACATATCTCTATTGAACTCTATTGGATATACAGCTCATATACCAATACACCAATCATTCATTCTGTACATACTTAATAATTGTAAATGAGCTAACACATAAACAGTCTTGAGCGCAAGCATAAATATCTCTATATGGTTATTTACATAAAACTGTATTTTTTTTAAAGGCAGCTTTGAAACTTTTAAGCTCAAATGAATACAGCTGATGCAGATGGTATTTGCTGAAATGAACCATTCCCATAAAAAAGCAACTGAATTATTTAGTACTGCATACTTACATTTCTTTCCTATGAATGAATATGCAGAGAGATGTTTTAATGT
Organism: Electrophorus electricus; assembly: GCF_041902795.1. Lineage (NCBI taxonomy): Eukaryota > Metazoa > Chordata > Actinopteri > Gymnotiformes > Gymnotidae > Electrophorus > Electrophorus electricus. Next base: position 22,698,518 of record NC_137508.1, on the reverse strand, counting down.
GATTCCATACAGATTTAACCGTTAAGATACAATACCATTAATATGATTCCATTGGTCAGGAACAGCCCTGTGTGTGAAGTTACATGCTAACACCAACAGCCAGTGTGGAAATGTCAACATACCAAATATTTGGGTCTTAAATTACACCCGTCATAGGGTGACTTTAAAGAGAATTATTATAAATACAGTGTTGGCACCTTCCACTAGACATCACTAAAAATGGTGATTTTTGGTGAAAAGTTAGAAAAGACTTAAATGTTTGAATATACTTAAATAGGGAACAGTGATTTCACATGGGGTTTTTGTCATATATATAAGTCGTTTGAACGTAAAATACCTTTAACGGAGAGCTAAGTCTCCTAGTTGAAATCCCAACATCCTACATATTGTGGCATCACAAAACCTATAGCATATCGTTCAAAGTAAAAAAGCAATATCAACCCCAAATTCCATCATCCAGAAACTAAACATTTACCACCTGTGAAGTTCAATAGTTTTAGAGTGGGTACATTACAGAAACAACATAGTCCTGGGCATCAGAACTGCCGGGTTATTGCTGATGTGAAACCGTTTCAGCCCTTGTTTAGAGAAGAAGTCTGTTCTCCCCAAAGGAGACGCTACCATTGCGAACATGTACGAGGGTATGTCCTTTCAGAGACGTGTCCTTCTGCTCTGGCTTCCATGTGAGCAATGTTTTTCTTCTGGCATACTCCTATGACATCAGGTATTTGTTCCTTGTCTTTGCACTGGTAAACAGTGTCCTTTATTTAGTGTCAGGTTACACAGGTCTTTTGCTTAAAAAAAAAAAAAAAAAAAAAGTATTCCGTCAAGAGACGATAAAACGTAAAACTTTCATTGATGCTCAGTTTTCAAAAAACCTGATACCACATTTAACTAGCCCCTAGAAACATCTAACTAGGAGTAGGGTGAAACAACTGAAATGACATCTAACTAGGAGTAGGGTGAAACTACTGAAATGACATCTAACTAGGAGTAGGGTGAAACTATTGAAATGACATCTAACTAGGAGTAGGGTGAAACTATTGAAATGACATCTAACTAGGAGTAGGGTGAAACTATTGAAATGACATCTAACTAGGAGTAGGGTGAAACTACTGAAATGACATCTAACTAGGAGTAGAGTGAAACTACTGAAATGACATCTAACTAGGAGTAGGGTGAAACTACTGAAATGACATCTAACTATGAGTAGTGTCAAAGTACTGAAATTACATCTAATTAGGAATAGTATCAAGAGTAACTGACTATGAGCAAATAGTTACAGTCAAAGAGAAAGATATCACACTATTGATATGACAGTAGTTAATAAACAAGAAATTTGGGATGCAGAACAGAAAACAAATATTCCTTTTCAGACAGGATCCAAGAGTCCTGTTATTCTGCACCAATCTGTGACCTCTCTTCTCCTGCCCTCTCCCTTATACTGTGCAAGCTCACTTTAATCTTTCTAAAATTAGTCACCAATTCTCTGGACAAAATTTTCCTGTCCCTGAGAATGAACAAGCATTCAAATTTGAAGAAAAAAAAAAAAGGTTTAGGGTTTACAAAACTTCCCAGGCTGTGAAATTTAATAATATGTAGTGATCAGTATTCAGGGCATCTTGCAAAATGCTCAATTGGCTATTTATATATCCTGTGATATTTGTCCATAGTAATTTAGAAACAAGGAACAAACAGGGGACAGTGCATCACTTTATACAAACCCATCAACGTTACTTAAACCGGGCTCTATAATGCACGAACATTTATGAAAAGACAAAAAAGCAGTGATAAGGGGGGAAAAGATCGTTAGCTCACTCTTTACAGCACAAAAACCACAGCAACAACCAAAAAAAAGCCTTAAGCATAAAATGGATGCTTCAATTACATAACTAACATTTACATAAATTGATAAAACATATGTACATCAGTAAAAACAGACACAAAAAGTGGGCATCAAAATTAGCTTTTAGGTGAAGAATGGCCCTTAAAAAAGGTTATGTCCTATTTTTTCAAACCTCTCAGGTGTCTTGTAATTAGAAAATGCTGATTGTGCAGCACCATCAATAGCCCTCAAAAGAATATGATCACGAACGGTATATAATCAAACAATGAATATGAACAGCTGAAAAACGTTGAGCACAACTGTAGAAAGTCATTGGAAAATCACATTAAAGGGTGCATGGGCATAAAGGAGCAAAAGCAATGAGTGAACAAGAAGTAGATTTAGGTTTTGGAAGGCTTCAGTGTTTCCTCACCCATGCCCATTAATACGACGCCAAAATCTTCAGGCTGTATATTGAGCAGAAGTAAAAATGCCTGTTTGCTCTGAGTTTTATTTTGTGGCTCCCTGACAGAGTTAATCACCCCTCTGCTCAGCCAGCTGTCACCCTGACTTCATCTCCCAGGGCCCTGGAGCAGGGTGTGGCGTCTCCTCTCCGCTGCCTGCCACAACAGCCCGGCCCGCGGTCAGTTCCTCTGGGCTCAGATGCAAGCCAGGCCCCTCTTCGAGAGGCTGACTCAATCCGAGTCGATCATCACGGCGACTTAGCTCGTCCTACCAAAGTGGATGTGCTGCAGCACAGTGTGTGCTGTGATTATGTTTCAAATGCTGTTCAAAAACAAAACAAAAAAAAGGTGTCCTGGCACGATAACGGTCATAAAGGATGTCCAGTTCTTCCTACTGTTGTTCTTGGAGAACTGTGTCATGACAAATGCAAAGAGAAGAAGATAGACGGAGAGAGTAGACATAGAGACCTGGGGAATGAGCGGCAGGACTATGGATGGATGATGACATAGATTATGGAGAACAGGTTTCATTGCAGTTTTGTTTGGGGAGTACTACCCGCCTTGGCTCTGCAATAAATGTTATTAAGTCAGTTAATGGTGATTTGAAACCCTTCGAACAGCAAAATGCCCTTAAGTGTAATGAGCTGTTAATGAGAACTATCAAATAGTAGTTGTGCTGATAGCATACATTGGAATGAACATGGCTTTAGTGAAATGGATTGTTCGATGGTGTGCTAAAACGTTGTTGACTTTGCTCGAGTGTCTTTAACTCTGTGATGCTCTTGGCGCACTCTATTTGCGCATGCTTACCTGGTTTAGTTTAACTCGGTTTTGAGCTATGCGATGAGAATGGAGAGAGTCCAGTGTGACTGAGGCTTAATGAAGTAGACGGCAAGACGCAGTTCACCTGCTCGACGTCTTCTGAGCTCTCGAGAGGGAGCAGGAGGTGCGGTTATACTTTGCTCCTCAGCAGGCCCCCTGTTGGGTGCTCAGGGGTACTGCACTCCGACGAGTTCTTTGCTTTGTCTTTGTTATTGTTAGGCTCGTTGTCTTTGATGATGTCATACTGCCGGCAGAAGAGGGCAATCACGCCTGGTAGTAAAATATGAAGGCGCAGAGGGGGAACATAAAAACACAGTACAGAACACAAGACGTGAACACTAATAAAGAACACCTCCGGATGGGCCAACAGGTCAAGCATGTCACAGAGTCTGTCACGCGGTTTTGCAGTGGGGGTGCTGTGTGTGCGCAACATGACACAGCCCTTACCTGCCCACATTATTAGCACCACAACAATGATGATGAGCTCCCCTGCCCTGAGCTGAGTGGTTTGGCCCACTTCCTCCATGGTGACTTCGTCTATGGGAATAGATTGCAACAGACTTCTCACTGGAACGGCACAGTCCGTGAAAGTGGTAGACAACAACTCTGTTTCTAGACAATTAGAAATGCACAGCTTTGTGCTACACTGCTCCTGTCAGAGGCAGATGTCCCACAATGCTTTGGGAGGAGCCGTATGGCTGTGGAGGGAGTTCTGGAACATTCTAGTTGCCTCTTAAAATTCCAAGTATGCAGGGCAGAAGCTTGCCTCATTAAGAACAATGTTCTTACACTTTGCGAGAAAACAGTACAGATTCTAATTACCAGGCCACATGCCAGCTCCCACAAACAGTATCTACAGCAAATAAGGGTTTAGATAGGAGCAACATACTGGCTCCAAGGTGTTGGTTCTGATGTTGTCTGAGAATGGAGAAGAGTCAGTCAGAGCTTGCTAACAGCCAGAGGAGGATGGGCCCCCCTCAGAGTCTTGGTTCCTTTCGAGGTTTCTTCCTCATGCCCTATGTAGTTTTTCCTAGCCAATGTTGCCCTCGGCTTACTCACTGGAGGCTTGGACTTGGCCATTTGTAAAGCTGCTTTGTGACAACATCTGTTGTAAAAAATACTGTATAAATAAATCTGACTCGACCTGGCTAACCATCAGAATAATCTCTGCTTTAAAAATGCTTTTTAATCCACCTTTAATCCAAAGAGAGATTTAGAGCTAAAGTAACCACACATTAATAAGACTCATAATCCCTTTTTAAAATGACATCTAATGGCAGATGTTGTCTTCATCAGTATGCCACATCAGATCTTGTCCCCATTATACCAAACATTGTTTGCCAACGCCACAAGATGCCTGGGGTTTATACACTGGACGCAACATCACATATGCACCAGTCTATGCACAGACTTTAAAAACTGAAGTACTGATTGTGTGAAGACTGTCCATTGCAGTCTCTAAATGCCAATTATTATGTTGTGTAGAGTAAATATCTTTCCTATCACTTCAGCCCTTCTCAAACTCCTTAGTTTCAACCAAAGAGACAAAGTGTTTCTTGATAATCTGTTCCATGTTTCTCTCTCTCTCTCTCTCTCTCTCTCTCTCTCTCTCTCTCTCTCTCTCTCTCTCTCTCTCTCTCTCTCTCTCTCTCTCTCTCTCTGTCATACACACATGTACACACATACATGGTAGGGTATATCTATCTTATGATGACTATATTTTGGTTTGAAAAAGTCTGGGATACTTCTAAAGTGACTAAGAATTTTTTTATTATATATTGAAGCATTTTACTAATTGGAAATGTAACTATCATTTCATTCTGCAAAGTTTTTGAATAGTAAATGACTAATAAAGGGAGAAAAATGCTAAATGTATGTCTTACCCATTAAGAATAAAATGACACATATATGATGCATCATAAACTAAAATCCTAGCTGGTTGCTAAAATGATCAGTCCACAACGAAGATTTTGTTGCATACAAGTTCAAAACATCTATCAGTAATGCATGGAATGACGGAAAATATGTACGTTACTTGTTGGTTCACTTGTACGCACTTGTATGTTGGTTCACAGCGTCTGAGTAATGTGCAAAACAAAATCCTGAACAACTTTATAAATGTTATAAATTGCAGCCAGGCCAGCATTTTGTTTCTTTGACCTGGGAACATAATGTGTCCTCGCGCACATTAAGCATCACGCTCCATTGTAGAGCAATGGGCTCTGGCAGGATACATGTCCCCAAAATCCTGTGAGCCACATCCCACATGTCTTCTTCGGCTTGGCTCCCCCATCCTTCCACCTTCTTTTTTCTTTCTTCGCTTCGGTGCAAATAAAAACTTTTGGGAACACATATCTAGGGTGCTCAACAAACCTGTTTTCAATTCAAATCCAAATCTGTTCAAATGTCATAGTATAACTACTGCTGGAGTCTATATAACTAGGGTATATAAATATATAAATGGTATTTTCTTGTTAGGAATACTTTGATCATTTAATCTGTATGTGCCATATGCATTTTGTATGTATTTGATTTGTAAATACTGTGCAGCTGATACAGCTGAAAATTATTCTCAAGAGAGATTTTCCTGTTTACATATTTGTTAATCATGGAGTAGTATGAAATTGCCATTGGATTCAATCAAGTTTATGCCCACTTTACAAAACAAAATCTGATTGGCTGGTGCTGACCTGCAGTCCCACCTAGCTTGTTCTGTAGCAGTGACATCATCACTCCGCCACTCAATAAACTCTAATACTGTCTAATGTACTTCATGTGTCCTTCTGCTGCTGCTTTGCTTGATACAGAGGACTGTGTGTGTGTGTGTGTGTGTGTGTGTGTGTGTGTGTGTGTACCTTTACTCTTAGAGGCCTGTCTCTCGGCTTCCTTTGCGGTTCTGAAGCGTAGCGGGTCGCTGGGAGGACTGGTTCCGTCGACACTGACCGACTGCACGTGCACAATGTAGTCTGTATCTGCTTCCAAGTCCCAGAGCACACAGCTCCGAGTTGTCGTGTTTACTTCCTGTATGAAGCGTAGCATGCGCACATCCTTCTTCTGCTTGGGCAGAGGAACAGGAGTTACCATTACCAAATCCTCCCATGTCACCTTAGACTACACCATTAAAAAAGGACTTCAAAATGATGCTTGATCAGCACTTTAACAATCACATCTAAATATACAGTATAGACTAACCTATAGACTATGAACCTTTTCAGGTTTCAAGGCATAGTTAAACTACTTATCTCATTAACAGGGCAGAACTGGGAGAGGAAAGATCTGTGAAAAGAAGTGTCTTAAGAAAAGAACTGTCTTAGATAATGATAATGGCAGTATATTTATACAAATCAAAGTTATGAACTGAAGCATCCTGGATGCAGGACGTTTGTAAGAATAGGAGGTGCTCACTTGTGTCTTCTAGATTTAAACGTTTCTCAAGTGCCATGGCAAGTTTGTGTTCCTTTTCTCTCGTGCAATTTCTATACCTGTTGGGTGATGGCAAATCCAATGACAGGCTCTGCATCTGGAATGTCCCATGTCACTACAGCTGAGTTCGCCTTCAGGTCTCTGATGGACACATTTACAGGGGGACCTAAGCTGTCTAAGAGAGTGAGAGGGAGAGAGAAAGTGAGAGAGTTTTTATTTTCATCAGTGGATCAATAGATTTAGGACAGGTTCTGTGTGTGTGGGGGGGGGGGTAGGTCAATAAACCTGAATCATGTTGAATTATAGATGAGTCCTGTACAATTGGGTCAAAGGCCTGGATTACTGCTTTTGTTTGTGTATGTGTGTGTGTGTGTGTGTGTGTGTGTATGTGTGTGTGTGTGTGAGTGTGTGTGTGTGCGTGTGTGCGTGTGTGTGTGTGTGTGTGTGTGTGTGTGTATGTGTGTGTGTGTGTGTGTGTGTGTGTGTGTGTGTGTGTGTGTGTGTGTGTGTGTGTGTGTGTGTGTGTGCATGTGCGTGTGTGTGAACAGCTTCCCCAAATGATGGAACAGTGGGTACAAATCATGTCTGTGGTCTTATTGTCAGTTTGAAGGCAGCACTGCCAGATGATTTTATGCTTTGGTAATTTGGGGTGATCTCCAAACCGCAAAGGTTGCATGTTTTTCTCACTGTGCCCAGCGCCTGCCAGGTTCAAGAGTGCTGCTCAAAATAAATGGCATTTCAAAAGGAAGAAATTAGAACCAGAAAGAAAGAGAGGAACAGGGAGAGAGGCAGAGAGAGAGACCGAGATATAGACAGGGAGAGAGAGAGACAGGGAGAAAGAGAGACAGAAAGAGAGAGACAGGGAGAGAGACAGAGATATAGACAGGGAGAGAGAGACAGAGAGAGAGAGAGACCGAGATATAGACAGGGAGAGAGAGAGACAGGGAGAGAGAGAGACAGAGAGAGAGACAGAGAGAGAGAGACAGGGAGAGAGAGAGACAGAGAGAGAGAGACAGGGAGAGAGAGAGATAGAGAGAGAGACAGGGAGAGAGAGACAGAGAGAGAGACCGAGATATAGACAGGGAGAGAGAGACAGGGAAAGAGAGACAGGGAGAGAGAGAGACAGGGAGAGAGAGAGAGAGAGAGAGAGAGAGAGGGAGAGAGAGAGAGAGAGAGACAGAGAGAGAGAGACAGGGAGAGAGAGACAGGAGAGAGAGAGAGAGAGAGAGAGAGAGAGAGAGACAGGGAGAGAGAGACAGGGAGAGAGAGACAGGGAGAGAGAGAGAGAGAGAGAGAGAGACAGAGAGAGAGAGACATGGAGAGAGAGAGAGAGAGAGAGAGAGAGAGAGAGAGAGAGAGAGAGAGAGAGAGAGAGTCCTCTTTGCTGTCTTTGTTGTTCCGTTAACTTGACTTGCCTCCTGGGAAAGTGGTAGATTATGTAGCTGTAATACAGATGTGTGGTTTGTGTTTGTGCCTGTAATACAAATGTGTGGTTTGAGGTTTGTGCCTGTAATACAAACAATGAATGAAAAAAAGAGTCAGTGAAAACTTAAATAAATATGTATGACTTCAGTGAGAAAAACTCAAAATACTGCTATACTGCATTAACTATTTAGTTCTCAGAAGGCAAATGTTTCTGTTGTTTCTTTTAGTCAAAAGTGATTTTGAAACATTTTATAATTCTTTCTGCACATAAAGGAGCTGCAAATCACTGAATCTTTCTCTCTCTCGATCTTCCTCTTTATCTATCGCTGCCTCTCTCTGTCTCTCCCTCCTTCTTTGTCACAGTCAATCTCTCTAATTCCCTCCTTTTCTTTCTCTTCTTCTCTCTCTGAAACACAAACACACAAATTCATACATATCACACCCGTGGTAGGGCAGTCAGTTGTAACCGATGGCATTTGGCATGAGCCTCAAGCATTTTGTGCACTCACACACCAGAGTTCCCATCTGGATGCTGCTGTAACAGCTGAATGTCTTCACAGCCACTGTAGGAGTGAATAAACCTGGCAGATCTAACACACTGGCATTAATCAGCATAAAGTTGCATACTTAAAAACTCTTAAGTGTTTGTAATCGTTAAACAGTAAGAAACCTGGTATGTAACACCCACTCTCCAAACACATCAGCCACAACCTTAATATCACTGATTTTATCACAAATTAATAGTTAAGAACATTGATTATCTAACAGCGCCTGTCATGGGTGAGATATATTAGGCAGCAAGTGCACAGTTCTTGAAGTGGATGTGTTGAAAGCAGGAAAAAAGCACTCTCAGAACACATAGTGCAGAGTTGCAGAACAGTCCGAGTGCCTATATCGAGTGCCTGCACTGCTGAAATCACCAACAATGGGCACGTGTGCATCAGAACTGGACGGTGGAAGAAAGCAGCTTGGTCTGATGAATCACATTTTCCTCTATATCATGTGGACGGACAGATGGGGCAATGTTCTGCTAGGAATACTTGAATCCTGGCATTTACATGGATGATCGTTGGACACGCACCACCTAACTAACCATTCCCAGCATTCCCTAATGGCAGCAGGATAATGCACCTTCCCACACTGAAAAAATTGTTCAGGAAAGGTTTGAAGAGCAAGAATTTTATGTGTCGACTGGGTCTCCAAGCCCCCATTCACAAATTACAGGACTTTCATTTTAGCTGTGCTGCCATAGCAAGATCTGCTGGAGTCCATCTTTGCAGATTATAGTTCCCTAATTTACACACCCTCGTACCTGCACATGCCTAATAATATATTCTCGCTTTCTGATGAGAAAGATGGACGTTCTCATGCAGGATGGGTTTCGGACACGCGCACACCATCGGGACCAGACTAAGACTTCTAGAAACCCAGACTAGACATTAATTGCTTATTTATTTATTTTAGGTTTTTTTTCTCTTTCACTTCTTATTCTGTTCCTTATTGACTGTATTGTGGTGTTTGTTGTTGGCCAGAGGAGGATGCCTGCACCTTGAGAGAGATATAGAGCTAAAGTAACCACACATTAATAAGCCAAATAAATTTGACTTGACTGGACTTAAAGGATCTGGTGCCAAACACCACAGGACACCTTCAGAGGTTTTCTGGAGTCCATGGGTGAAAATTGTTTTGATGACTCACAATATTCAAGTACCTACACAATATTCAGGTACCTACACAATTTTCGGGTACTTACACAATATTCAGCAGGTGGTTATGACCAGTGTATATATACCCATAATCAAGTACAAATGTAAAGAGAGGCACATTAATCCTTTTCAGTATGCAGAATTTCCTCAACTGTAAACTCCACTTCATTGCAATTTATTGGTCAATTGCCTTTAATTGTCTTTCTGCCATGAAACCATTTAAACACAATTTAAACTAAAAAACTTCTCTTCATGTACAACAGATAAGAAATAAATCAAGTTTATGCTCAGCAAATAAACACTCCAGTAAAAGCAATAAGCTCCCACTACTAATGAAAGTGCTACAGTCTAATTGATTCATGTTTAATGCGCAACTGATTTCACTTTAATTAAAAGGGCCATCAAAAGTGTGTGGACCAAGGTGTTCGTGACACAACAGAATCACGACTTATGCTATTTAAGAGAATTAACATAGGCATGTGTGGTTGTAGGTAGATCTGGGCATACAGTCACAAAGCCTATCAGGATAGGAGCACAGACCCCAAATATGTCTTAGTGAAAGTCACTGTAACTGGGCAGTATCCCAGAAACAGCCCTTCTCTTTTTGGCAGGCCTGCAAATGTTCAACTGACTAAGAACTGGTGCACAGGAGTTGTCTTGTGATGGCATTTCAGGTGTGTTTCACTATGAAAGTTACTAGCCGGCAGGAAACAGGTCTCTGTTCAGCTTATCAGCTCCACAGAGACAGAACGTATCAAGACAAAAGCTTCTCCATGCAGACACAGACAGCTTTAAGGCAGAATCCTGCATCAGACTAGCGGTATTACACAACTTTCCGTTTTTTGTTTGTATCCTCAAACACTGTCCTTCCATTGGGATTCGCTGTATGCCTGTCATTTTTTTTTCCTTTCCTGACCACAATCCCATCTTAAGTCACATGTCTATTACAGAGACTTCTATCATCGGAATTTCACTACCATTCATTCTATTCAGTATTCCCATACAAAGGTCAGTGGGACTTGAGCAATACTTTACGGTTGGTTCCCAATGATTAAACAGCCTAAAAATGAAACAAGCCAGTACTGATCCGAGGTCTCTCCTACAGTCGGAGCAAGCCCTGTCTCGGGTCCACAGCAGTGTACAAAGCCAGGTCCATGCAGTGATCTGGTTACAGCAAATCTGCTACAGATCTGACAACTGGACAATAAGTATAAGTGAGTATTGTTTCAGCGCTGACAGAGGTTTCCGAGCAACTGTAGAGCTCGTATGTTTGCATTTCCTTCCTGAGTCCTGATGCACTGGCAGTCATCAGTGCCCTGGTCGGTGCAGATGGTGTTTGCAGGTGGGGCTGTGTTTGTGCTGGTCCCTTCGGCCTCTCTACCCAAAGTGTGCATATCCCGTGTTGTCTCCTTGTGCAAGGGACTGTCACTGCCAAGGTACCACTCTCTATTGCTTCTGAATATGAACTTACACCACTGGTGTTTTCCCAAGACAGTGATATAAACTGAGCTTCCACATTTGAATGTTGTGACTTTCAGTTAACCACAATTAGAATTTTCCAAAAGCATCCAAAATGCCAGTCTGTTGATACACCTGCAATACTTCGTGTCAAATATAATTTCAAAATGATTTTTTTCACAAAGCGTAGGATAGCCAAGTCAATCATTTTCGACCATTTGGGATCATAGTTATAACTTATGCATAATGCATAATTAACTTTGTGATGTAAATGTGAACCAAATTCAGATGTTTTGGTGTAGGAGATATTTTGTGTGTAAAAAATAACTTTTAGTACTTAAGCAGTTGGACAGATGTGATATTATGCCTTTTTTGATATTAAATCAAATTAAAGAACATTTTAAAAAATAATTATGGCAATTATGGCAATGCCAGGGCTGTTAATAATTGGTTGAATTAAGATAAGTTCTCTCTCTCTCTCTCTCTCTCTCTCTCTCTGTGTGTGTGTGTGTGTGTGTGTGTGTGCATGTATGTGTGTGTGCATGTGTGTGCTGCGCTCTAATGTGTGTCAGTCACAGCGCAACAGGTGCATACATTACGCACCTGATCTGCTACTGTTTGACTAGAAGAAACGTGCTGCCAGAACCGTTTGGACAGTTCAAACCCAGAATGTTAATGTGCAGACCACCCCTTTATTAAATACGAGCGGCAATGAAATCCTCTAATAAACATGCAAAACGTGACTAGCTAACATTCGTTTGATGGATTCTACATCTCCCGGGCAATAATATTGCAACGGTAATGATGTACAGTTCTCACAGCCTGCTGCCTCGTCGACGTTCATGAGACCCTGCGTGGTTCACTTACCGGCTACAACCCGAGAAACGCTGAAACAGCTCAGTACGTGCAAAGCTGCGCGCACGAAAAATATCCCCATCCTTTCAAAGATCCCTCGATGTGAAATCTCATGTATTACACGGGCGCTCTGCTCGTCTGCCTCCTGTTGTCTCGTGTTATCGTCAGGCACGGTGCCACGTTCAGAAACGTCGATGATAGTGGTTTGCGACAGGAATGCAATTGATTTCAGCGCCTTGGACGGAGCATCGGTCGCGCCGTGCAACCGTAGTCAAGTGAAATTCTTTGCACAATTCCCCTCTGATTGTCCACCTGCCTGCGTCATCGAAGTCGGTAAATGAAGAATTCAGATAAAGTCCTAGTGTACGTTTTATTTTGGCGAGTCATCGCGAGCTTCTACGGAATATGTTCGTGGGCGATTTGCTTTGTTTTAGCGCAACACCGCTGCAGACGATAACCTGCCTACGGCGAATGTTTGGATGTCTGGATTGGGTGCTGCCCATTCACCCTTTAGTGTGTATCGTAATTTCTCTCTCTCTCTCTCTCTCTCTCTCTCTCTCTCTCTCTCTCTCTCTCTCTCTCTCTCTCCCCCCCCCCCCCCCCACACACACACACACACACGTGAACGCGTTATATTGGTCCTTTAATTGCATAACTCTGCAATTAAAGGCAATTATTCTGTTGTTGACAACTTTACAGTACATGTGAGAAAAAAATTATCGCTTTGAAGTCTGCCTCATCGAGGTCTTTACACGAGTCGAGTAACATCTCTCCTTCCCCTTGCATTAACCAGAGAGGTAAAGATTAGAAACAATACCTTCCATCCGACGGGAAACTTTATCGAAGGAACATAGTCTTCTCAAAATTTAGACATAAATTTCCTCTTAAAGGTACAATTTAAAATTTTCAAAAAGAAAAAATATTCCTGACTAACCTATTAAAAAAGTTTAACGTTTAAGGAAACTTTAAGGACGCTGATACTTTCCATCTAAACTGCGTAAAACCCAGCACAGGGCGAAAGTGGACTCTGATTTAGGTTTTAATTTTAATTTAATTCTGATTTAGGTTCGAACACAAGAGCTGCAGCCGATTAATCCCTAAAGCCGCCGACAATGCCATATACCTGGTGGAAATAATGTAGACGTACCAAATAATATAATGCGTTTTAATGCATGCATTAATGTTTATGGTGTCGAACTGTGACAAGAAATGTCGTGAGACGCAAAGATGCTGCGCGTAAACCGCATAGTTTTCGTATAGAGCAGGTCACTGTGCTATGACAAGACGTCCCACGTATCCCAGGTTTTACTCTCTAAAAATGAATCGCGGGCGCTCAGTGAAGCTGAGAATAAATCCGCGTCATTACCGGTATCTCAACCCACGCGCACTCGGTTGCCAAAAAAGCTCTCGTGTCGATTTTGATCTTAACTCCTGTTGACATGTACCCCTTACGAAACGGCAATTTGTTGTCTAAAATACATGCAACATCAAGGAAAGATTTTTAAATCGTTTTTTTTTTTTTGTTATATGCCACGTTTTGCATGAAGAGAGTAACTATGGCTTACCTGGCAATCTTCGCCCGGTAAAGCGCGCTAGATACCCGACTCCGGTGTGAACGAAAGAACACGCGCCCCCTTGAAATGAAACGCTCTTGCCCACGGGCGAGTGTGCACTACAACGACAATTGTCCCGGGGTCACCTTAACCATCAACAGTGTGTGTGTGTGTGTGTGTGTGTGTGTGCACGCGTGCGTTTTTGGGGGGTCATCTATTGGTTCACGTGTCAAAATACATTTTCTATCTCTTTAACAGTGTTGTTTGTTTTTTAATATTCTAAAGATTTTTAATAGTTCATTTTGACAGCTTGTAGGGTTTTTAAGTAGCTCGTCTCAGGAGCGGCTTGTCTATTATTAGCAGCGTTAGAATATTATGCATTCATTATTTATGCATTAGGTTCTTTTAATCATATCCTTTAATTTGGCTTATGATCCCAGTTGATGAGATTCATTCACTTTCCTGGTAGGCAAATATTTCCTTATTTCCGAAGTGAAGTTGCTCTTGATTTGGAAAAAAAAAAATGGCTCAACATATCCACAATGTCTAGCACGGCAACGAGTTATCTGAATATTGGATAAGTGTTGGACTACACCTTTAAGATTCATGCAGAATACAATACAGTATTTAATTGTCCTTCTAGCCAACCCATGCTATTCCAATCGACCATGTAATTCTGTCTCACAATCTGAAAGTCAGCATATTGAATGCACATTAATCACCGAATAACCATCCCGTAGTTCTTTTGATTATGCGACAGTGCAATTATTACCTCTTTCGCGTAACCACAGAGCACAGCGTTGGAGCACCGTGCATTGTAACGACACGAAAGGTACGATACTGACCATAAAATCACACTTTGCCTCCCTTTCATCTGAGGTCTCCCCCCCCCCCCCCCCCCACCCGTTCCCCTGCAGAGGAGTGAAGCAGTTGCAACTGGTTTTTGTGGGATAAGCAGTCTCGGGGTCTCTGAATGTCACCGCGGTACTGCAGCAGTTGGTGTCTGATGGCCTTGGGCGGTCTGGAACGCCCCCTGCGATTATCTACGCTTCTATAATGACAGCCCAACCTAATACAAAAAATTACAAACCAACCTAATACAAAAGATTCGCATCAATTGTGTCTCCTCATGTAAAAACAAAAGTGTCCGTGTTGTCTAATGGAACCGTGCTCTTAGAGCCACTCTGTCAAATGTGTTCGGTACAAAAAATAAATAAATAAATAAAAATCAATTTATTCAAATGTGTTATTTGCATCCTACACAGTTAAGCAACATTTTTGGCATGGCTTCCTTTAGTGCTATAGGGAATTACTCACCAGGCTGTGGGCAGCCTGAGAAGAAACCCAACCAAAGGACCAAACAGAGTCCATAGAAATAAAGGTTCCATATGTAAATGGTTCCCATGTTCAAAAATAAATAAACAAATGATAGAATCCATTAGTGCATGCCATGCCACATTTAATTAGTCCAAATATTTGTCACGGTCTCCTCTCCTGTCTGTCCCTCCCCACCATGGTGGTGGCACCTTAGCCATGTGCTTTTGTTTTGGTTTTAGTTCCTTCTCAAGCCTTTCGTGCAGTTCCTCTCCTCCCCTATCTTATTTGGTTCAGCAGCATCTTCTCTCCATTATGTGTATATACTGCCCCTTTTCATCTGTATATACAGCCCCACTGTCATAAGCCAGTATTGATTATCTTTCTCATGCTACGTTCTCAGCTTCAGTGTTATGCTCTGCTTTCTGTTTTCCCACATATTCTTGGGGACAGGGTTTTTTTTGGGGGGGGGGGGGGGGGTTTGTCTTCTGAAATGGAAAATAATCAGTTCTTTCACATGCGTCCTGACCCTTTGTTCATGTTACATCTCCTGTGTTTCAGTTTAGCATACTTTATGTTTAGTTTCTTTCTTCCATGTGTGCTTTGGTTATATTTGGGTTCTCTGCTCCTCCTCTTCAGTTGCACCCCATACGTCGTGCACTTATCCCTACATTGTGCCATACATATATATTAAAAATGAATACTAAGGGCTAAGCAAAGAGCTGGAAAAGATGTGGAAGGTGAAGGTAACAGTGGTTCCCATGGTAACTGGAGCACTAGGAGCTGTGACCCCCAAACTGGGAGAATGGCTCCAGCAGATCCCAAGGACCACATCTGAGATCAGCTAGGAACAGCTAAGATATTATGCAGAACCTTCAAGCATATATATATATATATATATATATATACATACACATATATATATAGACTTCATTAATGGTCCTGGGCAGTTGCATCCTGCCTTAGTGTTTCCAGCTCCCACGTCACAACTTGGAAGGATTTCTGAAGAACGGCCACCTGGAACGCACTTCAGTGTCGTGTTTTTAAAGGAGTCACTCTGCAGCAGTGCCTGAAACAATGACAGACTTATAATGAGAAGAGATGTGCAAGCAGCAAGGTCTGTGCTAGGCTGCGCTAGCATTTACCAACTGTAGTTCATTTAGCGCAATGTGC